>NW_023416346.1:15191793-15696764 GCF_014108235.1 Myotis myotis
TGGTTTCACTGACATGGGTTTGCAGGTACTGAATGCTCCCTTAAAAAAAATGAAAACGAAGGCACTTTTCTCCTGGCTGTTTATTATAGAAGAAAGGAAAAAAACAAACAGGTTTTGTCTTGAAAGAGATGACAATTTTCAAACGAAGAGGCGAAGTACGAGGTGGCAATTAAAATGTGATTACATAGAGTCTGAACACTGAGAAAAGTTTACAGGACAGTGGGCGTTGGTTTTCTGTAACAGACACTGAAATATACATGACGATAATTGCAGATAGAAACCATCAATGACAAACCAAAATCAAGTATTAATGTTTACAGACTCCCCACCTCCCCAACCACAAAGCCTTACATCAAAACAAGTACTGAAAGGCTTTAAACCAGGAACCCCTCACCTTCACCCTACGAGGGTGTCTCTGGAGAGGTGCAAAGCTGAGGTTCTCTCGACTGAATGATAAAGAGAGGACACTATAGATCCTCTAGGTTGACAGCTCAGAGAGTGTTCAACTCACATTCTCTCTCTTTACCTTTCCCAAATCTACATAACACTCTCAGCCTCCTTGCAAACTTCCTCTGTAGGGCACTTACTATAAAAGCAGCTTCTGCTGTAATGTGCTTATCAGGAAAGAGCTAGCAGAGACTGGCAGGTTTGCAAAAAAGAGATCAAGAATTACATCAGGAGATGACATTTTCTGTGAAAATGGCAATAAATGGCCAAGTGGTTTTCTATGTGGCATTTGTTAGCTTGTACAACACCTCTTGGTCACATCCACATCATCTGTTGCATCAAAACCATAAGCGACTCAGACACCTGGCTTATTAGAGATCATTGGAGCGAACAACACAGTCTGCATATTTGCAACAATGTATAATAAACACAAACAATGCATAATCAACACAATTGTACTGAAACAAAAGCCGTCACTTTATTTACAAAGTCACAAAAGGAAGTATAAATACTTCTGTCATTAATGTTTAGGAAAACCATTTACAAAATTTTCAAATATGTACAGGTATTTTGAAAAATCACCAGCTTTCCATTTTGTTATAGGTAGAGAGATGTATGGGCATGGGTTGATGCCACTCAGATTGTAATGAGGAAACACTTGTGTGGCTGTCTGGGGCCAGTTGTGAATTTGCTATGGATTCACACCACTCCCTAAAGTGATGTCAACTTTGGGGATGCCATCCTGGCTATTCTGGGTGACTTGGCCAGCATTTTGGGCTGCGGCATTTTGGGCAGCAGCATGCTGCTCTTCCAAAATGTCATCGATCAGCCTCAGGTTACACACCCAGTCTTCATCTGGGCTCGTGCTGGGGCCTTTCAAGAGAGCTTCAATGAAATCCACCTCATTGCAGTCAGGTGGTGAAATCAGATCATTTAATGGGGGTTGGGGCTGGGGCAAAAAGTCATAGGGTGGCAGCTCAGTAAGGGGACCCATTCTATTGAATGGACCTGGAGACTGGCTAGCAGTGATGGTGGAGGCAGCAGCGGCAGCAGCAGCAGCAGCCACATAGCTTGGTGGTGGCTCGATGGCCTGTATGGGACTCATGGGACCAAAGCTGTCTATGCCCTGCTGGAGGGACTTGGTGTTCAGCACAGGCACAGGACACCGCTGTGGGCTCTGTCTGAGGCTGAGGCTGGAGTTGGCCAGGGAAGCATTGACCTTCTGGCCAGGCCTGTTTCCTGGGGTCCCCTGATTGGGAGGCACAACTGCCTGCTGCGATGGACAGGCTGGGGCTATCGGGGAGAATCTCACAGGTGTCTTTGCGAAGATAGAGTTGCTATTAAATTGCTGCTGGGCGCTATTATCTACTTGGCTGGGGAGTGGTTCCCTTGAGACCTCTGGATTTGCAGTTGCTGCTGCCACCCATGTGGCATTGTTGAACAAGGTGGACATTCTTGGCACACTTGGCTGTCTGAGCTGGTGGGGACTCAGAGGCTGGCTGCCCAGGGGGCTGGGACAGAACCTGGGCAGGAGCACACCTGAGGGGGAGGCCTTGGGCATCTGTGTATATTGGCAGACAGAGCCAAGGCTGCCCAGGGGGTTCTGGCCTGAGCATGAGGATATGGGAAACAGGGGGCTGGAGTTAAAAATTCCTTGCTTTTTGCCTGGGGTTGGTAAGATCATGCCTCCATGGCTCTGGTGCCGGCTGGGTGGGATCATTCCTGGACTCAGGTTGTTCTGAAGGAGCTCAGCTCTGGGTAGCATCATGTGCTGGCTGGAAGGGGGGCTTGCCTTGGTCCGGCTACACTTGGAGGTGACTTGTTCTTGGACGGCTACAGAAAGAGAAAAGGGGGGGGTCAATTCCAAAGTCATCCTCAATTTTGCTGCAGTTGCTGGTGGGGAATACCAGCCTAGCACTGATTTCTCACCTTCCACCCTTGGCTCCTGCTGAGCATCCTCTGTCCTCAACTCTTCTCCCCTTTGGTCCTCCACCCTCAGTCTGTACTGCAGTTCTTCTAGGGAGCCCTCTTAGATTCCTGGGTCTGTGTTCACACACCCCTACCTACCCCCAACAAGTACAGATAATGTTGGATGAAAAATGCCAGCTTATCTGTCTGTCTTTTTAAGTAGATTATAAGCTCTATGAGGTCAGGGTCTTGGTCTGCTTTCATACTCAGTACTCTGTACGCAGGCCTGGCCTTACCCACCCCTTGACAGATGAAATGGCCTTCCTGGAACTTGTTTTCCCTGTCCCTACAGCTGAAGTGTGCTTGACCTTGGCAGGTACAATATTCAGCTGGTGTTTAGGCCCAAAGAACAGGGTTTTCTGCATGAGAATGGAGGAGCAGTGGCATGATGGTGGCATTGGCTAAAATGAAGATGCTGACCACTTGTTGGAGGGCAAACAGCCTTCACTGAGCCCCAGGTGAGAGTGCCCTTGGTCTTGTTCAATGTCACTATCGGCTGGTAAGGATTGCTTACATGTCTCCCTGACTAGTCTGGAAGCTCTGAGAAGTAGGGACAATGCCTGTTTTTTCCCCCTTTCAAACAGCTGTATCTCTGACCAATAAAATTTGATTGCATTAACAGCTGCCATGATAAGGTGGGGACCCTGCTGTCTGTGGAGGCTCTAGCAGCCCCCCACCACAGACTCTTTGAGGCACAACTTCAACCTCTTTTCCATTGCCCACACCTGGGAGATGGTCCAGGATTCTATTAGAATAGAAGGTCACTGGGGTGGGAGCAAGAAGGGCAGGGTCAGAACCCTGGGGTTGTGGCAGCCTCAGTTGATTCTGATAAAACCCTAGGGGGTATGCCCTTCTCCCATTGAGAATAACTGCTTTAAGGTACCTGACTTAGTTTAATCAAACTCTTGAATTACACAGTGATGGCAGAGTCATTAAGACCTGACCTTTAATTGGGATCCTACTCAAGTTCCAGTGTGATAGGTCCCACCTGAACTGACTCCCAGACCTCCACTCTTTCCCAAAATGCTTTCAGAAACACCCACAGTAACTGCTTACTCTGGGGTGAATTCTCATCCCACACTACACCCCCTAGCCCAGCCATGGGCAAACTACGGCCCGCAGGCCAGATCCGGCCCGTTTGAAATGAATAAAACTATTGAAAAAAAAAAGACCGTATCCTTTTATGTAATGATGTTTACTTTAAATTTATATTAGTTCACACAAACACTCCATCCATGCTTTTGTTCCAGCCCTCCGGTCCAGTTTAAGAACCCATTGTGGCCCTCGAGTCAAAAAGTTTGCCCACCCCTGCCCTAGCCTGTCCCTTTGGGAAGATTGATCTTAACTGCTTACCTTGAAATTGATTCATCTGTTGGGCGGTATACGCACTCTGCTGTTCAGGGGTCATTGCCATAAGACCTGATCTCTGTTTCTCTTGCTAAACAGAAGATGAAAAGACGTGTTAGAATAAGCCTATCAAGAAATATTTGCCTTGGGATCACTGTGTGGGGACCCAGGACTTGGCTTTGGTGTAGCAGAAAGCATGAGTGAACACACCAACACACACTTGCATGCATGCCCCACCCTCCCAAGCAAAATTCCACAGGTATAAATAAAGGTAGGATTCTGCAACCTGGGTTAAAAAGCCAACTGCGACAGCATAGGATGGGGCAGGAGACACAGAGCTTAATAGCAAGAGCACGTAGAAAAAGATTTAGGCATTTTGGAGGTCCTTCTGCTCAGGATGGGTCAGCAATGAGATGCAGTCACCAAAAGAGCAAATGTAACATTAAGTCGCATTAATAGAAGCAGAGTATGTAGAAGGAGGGAGGTGACAGTCCTACACTACTCTGTCTTGGCCAGACCATGTCTATAGTGCTGACAAGAGTCTGGGCATGCCAGTATCAGGGAGACCCATACAAACTGGCTGGATTCAGAGGACAGTAAGTGATTGGGGTAGGGCTCAAACTCCAAATCGCACAGACTAGAAATGGTTGAGCAAACCAGGGATGCCGAGGCTGGGGCAGAGCCGACTCTGGGCTATGTCGTGGTGGGTACCCAGATTCTGCTGGGTTGTCATGGGGAAAAGGCAGAGGATTGTTCTGGGTGGTCCAGGCAGGAAGAGCAGGATGATCACATGGTCAGAAGATGCACTGTCTGACACCCAGAGTAGTCACTCACTGTCAACTTCCCTTCTTTCTCCTGACTGGCTGCAGCATGGATAATTGGGATGAGTTTCCTGTCTCCATTTCCAAGGGGAGGAGCCAAGCCTGAGGGCTGTAGTCCCAACACAGAGTGTGGGAGCAGCTCAGGAACAGTCCAGAGAGAACCAGATGAGAGCACGTGGAAGGCATGACTTGCCCCTTGCACAGAGACTCTCAACCATTTGGAGCCAGCTTGTGACTGCGATCCAGTTCTGACTCCCAGTCCAGTGCTTATCCACTGCCATCTCTTCCCCCTTTTCAAGAAGCCTGCTCACAAGTGTGCCAATAACCAAGGCAGCTCCACCAGGGAGCACACCCCTGAGTCCACTTTCTGAGCTGCATCCTCTTGGATGCCAGAAAACTTGACCCTACAACATGGGATGGCTTGCTTTTCTGCACTTAGAGAGCTGACTTTGGGGCGTGGGATGGGGGCAGGCAGAGAACCAGCACTTGGGAAAGTTCCCGGCTCCCAGGCCTGGCGGCAGTTCCTGGCCTCAGTTCCTGCC
Organism: Myotis myotis; assembly: GCF_014108235.1. Taxonomy (NCBI): domain Eukaryota; kingdom Metazoa; phylum Chordata; class Mammalia; order Chiroptera; family Vespertilionidae; genus Myotis; species Myotis myotis. The sequence goes on from NW_023416346.1 coordinate 15,196,919, forward strand.
AAGGCAGAGAGGACAAACACATGGCACCGGGCAGACTACACTAGAAGCGATTTCACCATCCTGGCCTTAGACTGCTTCCTGTCTGCGCTCTTGCCTCCCCTCCCCTGTGGCTGCTGGGATGTGGGTGGTGGGGTTTCTGTTTCTCAGCCAAACCATGGAGCTGTCCTCTTACTGCTAAAGTATGGAGGTGGCATAACTGCCTTACTGCGTGCTTACTGTACTTAACACTTTGCACCCATTATTTCACATTGTGTTGCAACAATCCTTTAAAGTAGGCATGTTATTATCCCAGAGATACTGATTTGGATACTGAGGAGTACAGGGACCATATGACCTCCTAAGGCCATGCCATCAGGAAGGGAGTGGGGGGCTAGGATCTGCTTGAGATGCTCAGGATAGGCAAGCATTTCTAAGGCAGCCCTTTTACTTGTGTTCTTCCCTTTTACCCTTACACCAGCCTTAGGAGATAAGGGCAGAAGATCTATGGACAGCAGCTTACTCACATGACATCTAAGGCTCAGACAGAAAGCTTACATGACTTGCCCAAAGCAACATGGCTAGGCAGTGCTATGTCTGTTAACTGTAGGCCCTGGGTTGCTCTGCCTGTCCAACCCCGCTGCTTCTGGGGACTGGCTTCTGTGGCTGGCTAGGTCTACACTGACCCTAACCTCTTCTCCACTGGCTGCCCCATAGGTTTCATCAAATAACATAGTTGTACAGGGGTAGGGGTTGGGAGCAGGTGGAGGCTACAGAGTGTAACCAAAGAAAAATCAGGGGAAGGGCAGAAGAGCTCAAAAGGAAAGAGGCAGAGAAGAAAGATACCACAAAGGTATGGGAGACCAAAGTCAGAGAGTGGAGGAACTGGGTAGTGTCTGCCAGATAAAAGAGATTGCTTCTAAATAGTCCAAGGTTGCAGGGAGAAGGAGGAGTGTTGTCTAGTGTTCACCCAAGGAAGCACAAAACCCACAGCATCCAGAGTTGACAGGAAAACCTGGCTAGTGGCATGGTTACACATATTCCCAAGTCCAAAGGGTACACTTGACATCCAGCCTGTGGGTCAGGCCCTCTAGGGTCCTGGGGCACTGCTGTCAAGTGGGTCTCTTCATACTACTGGGGCTGCCCAGGGCACTCCCAGTCCTGTGCTCTGGGCCTGGGCCTGTTGTCCCTGGCCCAGCAGCCAGAGCACTCTCCAGGCCTCCCTAGGAGGCTGCTTCCTTTGTTTTGCAGATGGAGGCCCCCATCCTTTGTTCTGAATCAATGTGCTCCAAAGATAAGCCCCAAGAAAATAGTTGTTGCCTTTTGACACTGACAATCAGAATCTTTGGAAAATGGAGAAAACAGGAAATGACAAATGTTTTCAGTGACCAGGAGGAAGGGGTGGCTGAAAATTGCTGCAACCTGTGGAGTTTCATAAGCATGCTTATTGGAGGAGGTCATCAAATGACTCATTTTTCAAAGGCTGTGATTGTCATGGTACTGGATCCTATTGTACCAGGTGACACTGATAGGGCAGTGTTGGTGGGTCCTTTTCAAGCCTAGGTGTGCTTCCCCATGCTGGTCACAGGGATGAGACTGGGCTGGTGCCAGCAGGAAGTCTTCCAGAGAACTAGGGCCCTGGATCTTCTGTCACAGCTCCTCCCAGTCCTGCTGGGCCAAGGGGCCACATTTCCACCAAAATGGTGACCTGGAAAGTCGTAGAGCTGCTTTTTTGGAAGCTTCTTTCTGATGCTCAGGAAGCTGCAAAGCCCTGGTCCATGTATGGGCACTTTGGTAGGGCTAGTGCTTTATCTGTGTGCTAGACAGGAGAGATTTCAAAAGACTGGCCCAAACCCTACTGCTACTCCCTGGAGTAGTTGAGTCCAACACAGCTCCAGCTCTCCTCCCCCCACCCCTCTACCCCCAGCCCCATGCTCCCACAGACCAGGACAGGTACTGTGTTAACTTTGCTTTTCAGTCATCACAGGTGAATGGCTCCTGAAAGTTCCATGGAATCGCCATGGATGCTTCTTAACATCACTGCCAGGGATGTTCTCAGTACTGACTCAACCACTTAATCCAGCAAAGGGGGATGGGGGATGGGGGATGGGATGGGGTAGCTGATAAACAGGACACCCGCACGGATGCCTAAAAAATGTTCCTGTATTTCAGCTGGAATTAGACTGGTTACTGGCCTAGTGATTTCCAGGAGCATTCTGACTGGGAATGAGATTACAATGGGATATCTTCTGGGGGACCTCAGAGAACAGATCCAAAGCCTTATTGTGTAAAGCACATTGATGCAGGAAAGAAGAGAGGGAGGAGGCAAGGGAAAATGAGGGTAGGGAGGGAAGAAAAGGAAGAAAGAGGGAGAGAGGAAGATAATAAGGATAAGCAGAAGGAAGAGGAGAGGAAAGAGGAAGACAAAGGAGATATTTTTTTCTACCACTAGGAAACCCCAGCCTCCGTTCCCAGCAAATGTAGCTCATGAGCACTCCCATGCTGAGCTACCTTGCCCTGCAGCAGAAGACACTCAACTATGTGTTATAAGTTCAAAGGTTAATGAGCTCTTGTGTCTGGGTTTGTTTATTTATTACTCCACTAGGAAAACACCTTTTGCAGTTTTTTTAAAATAGTATTTGGAGACACCTCGCTCTACTGAATTTTCCTTTAAAATGACAGGACGACAGTATTCTGCATGGAGATTATGAAATCAAGACCTAAGCTCTGGGGGCTCCCATACTCAGATGGATGGGGACCCCTCAGACTTGCCATGGCCCATGGATGAAGGTGATGTGGACACTTGCATCAGAAGCCCTGCTTGAGGGGGTGTGGAGGCTTTTAGGCAAAAATTCTCCGTAGATATTCCCCAGAAACTACAGAGACTTTCTATAGTGAATGGCAGGTGAAGTTCTTTTCCTAGTAGTCCCTTTCAACTCTCAGAGACTGTGACTCATTTTTCTCCAGAATGTCTCTAGAGGAGGCCACACCATTGGGAGTGATGTGTGTGTGCCATCAGGCCGCTTCTCCCTGTGAACCTGAGGCCTAGATCTTGTGTGTGTGTGTGTGTGTGTGGGGGGGGGGGGTGTCTTGCTGAGCACCTGCCCTTTTGTGTTGCCTTTGATCAACGACCTTCTCTGCCCAAATGCAGCCTGCAAGGTGTAGGACTCATTGATTCTGGTCCCCCGGAATGAACCTTCCCAAATATCTAATGGGAAGAGAGGGTTTCATTGGAATCCAGCATGTCTGCCTGTCAGTCAGATGGTTTACTTTAGGCCAGGCTCTTTCCCAGGCATGGGGGACAGCCCTGTGCTTCTCTACTTTTATGGAGTTTACACTGGAGGGGAGGCTATAAGTCAACCAAAGGTTATTTCAGATGGTTATATATCCTCTAAAGAAAATATGATGTATGAAGGGATCAGGAGTGGGTGTGGGTGTTGGGGTGGAGGGGTCATACCAGAAATATCAGGTCAGGGCTTGGGGCCCTGAAGGTAAATCAGAACCTGCCACAAAGTTCTCTAAGCTAGGCAAGATTGGGGTCAGCACTGGGGGTCTTTCTTTGCTCCTCTGGGCTCCTGGCACAGGAGCCAGGGACCTTTTCCATGGTTATGGTGCTGCCTTTGGGTTTGAACCAGTCTGAAGCTGTCAACGGGGCCTTGATAAAATTAATGGCATCAAAAGCAAATGGCAGAGCTGTAGGTCAGCTTTTTTACTCTACATTTTCTGTCTTTCCACTTGACCTCCAACAGCATGAACTCTATTCTAACGCCTCTCTGGTCTCCTTGGTTGTTTCAGGACTGCCTAGTCCCGCAAGGGCTTGGTCTAAATGCTGGGACTATCCCAGGGCAGAGGACACAAATGTCTTTTGCAGCTTGCTTTTCTTCTTCTTCTGTGGTGCTTGCCTCCTCTGTATCACACTGAGTCTGGCTTTCCTGAGTCACAGGCTGAGCTGGCAAGCTACTATCCCTCAAAGCACCCCCAGGTGGGCCTAACTACCAAAGCTTCATAAAGAAGATTAGGGTGCCAAACATCTGTCCCACCCTTCACTGCTCGATAGAAGGCATTGACTTGCATAGATATAAATGGGGGTGAGGATAAGAATTCATGAGGCAAGCTAGCTGGGATCCTCTTGTTTTTGACTTCCAAGTACAGAAAAGGGCAGTGACATTCTGAGTGGATGATGTCCCCATCCGTTTTTTCCAATTCTGTTTCCCTGGCAGCTTTGTGCTGGACAAGATTTCTCAGGTTTCAGCTGAAGAGCACTGTGACTCCAAGAGTGCACAGAAAAAAGGGGGGAAAAAGAGTAAGAAAAAAATCAATACCCCTTGAACGAAAAGCACTGCTTGTTCTTCCCAGCCAGGGCAGGCAGATAAAGAGAACAAGGCTGTATGCAACAAAGCAGAATTTCCATTAAAGGCCAGAATCCCAGAGGCCCTTTCAGCCTGATGACCATCTTCTGATCGCTATCACTTAGCAATGCTCATTTCTCCAGTATTCTCTGAAGTTAGGGAAGACATCCTGTGCACATTGATATTTCATGCACCAGAACAACAACTCCACGATCCAAATGAAATACCCTGCCAAGGCCCATTCTGGCTGGCGTCCTCCATCTTGCTTTCATGACCACTAATGTGACTCTTTAGCGCAAGTCAAGCCATTCCTTCTAGACTCTGCAGGATGATCCAAACTCATAGCCATGTTGGACAGGCATGGCTTGGATTCCTTCTGCCTGCCCTTCCCAGGCTGCCAGTACTCCAGTGGGGATATCCAACTTCTCACTTTTAGGGTGTGCAAATCCTGGGTGGGGTTGAGGAGCACCTCTGGGTGCAGAGTCCACAGCAGTTCACTGTCAGGAGAGGCAGTTTCTGAGCATCAACTAGGTATGGAGTAGGCGGGCACTGAGGCCATTCAAGGTGCAGAAGTGCAGCCCCTGTCCCCCTCGGGCTCACAGTCTGGCTGCAGGAACAGACAGGCAGGGAAGGAACTGGGATGCTGGAAGGTGAACAGCAGGGAGGGAGTAACTGTACCAGGGGCAAGCCCCACTTATTTCCCTGGAGGTGATGCTGAGGCACCTGGAGCACTCGGCTTGCTTGGGTGTTCTCTCTGCCAAAGACTGGCCGGGACACAGTAGAGAAAGCATTAGAAATCCCTCCTAGGTGTACAGAGCTTTATGGGCTGTCACCTCCTGTGTTCCTCCCAACAACCCTGTGAGGCAGGCGGGCAGGCTGAGCAGGGAACTGCGCCCCAGTTGACAGATGAGGAAAGCGAGGCTCAGGGGAAGTGACTTACCTACAGCGTCGCAGCTAGGCAGTAGTGGAGCAGGCACCTGCCTCCAGGCCTTCGGATCCCAGCCGCCCCAGGGCGCTGCCTCTGAGGTGCTGTACGAGGAGGTGACTCGGGCCAGCTCATGAGCAAAGGAGCTGCTGGGCAGGAAGGACTCACTCCCCAGGGCCTGGCAGGATGGGGGCTGATGCCCGAGGCTGACCTGGGGGGGCCTGGCTTCCCCAAGCTTGCAGGCTTTTTCTACATGACTCTACAACAACCGATTGAACAATTCATCAGCTGCTTGGCCACAAAATGGTTCTGACCGATCTTGTCACTTCCCTGACCGGCTAGCGGGGTCATTTGGGTGTTGTTATACACACCAACTGGTCTGGGGCAACAAAACCAAACAGCTTTGCAGTTTTAATGGCCTTGGATCACAGACTCCTTTGAGAATCAGTAAAAGCTATAGTTTCTTTCCACAGAAAAAGTACTTACAGTGGTGTCTCCCCATTCCAACCCACCAACATTTTACATATAATTTCAAGGGTTTTCCGGACCACTTAATATCCATCCGTGGATCTCAGTTAAGGATCCTCTGCCTTGACCGGTCACTGTCATGTTGGAAATGGGAGTAAAGCTAGGTCAGTTAAGCTGGTTTATTGGCAATGACCTTCACCAATCCCGATCCCTCCTTACCCACCCTGGCCCCAACAACAGAGAACACAGTTCTAAATTGGTTTGTAGGTATGTGTGTAGACATGTTGAGGAATCTGCAAAACCAAATGGTGAGTGCAAAACCAAACAGTCAAGTGGAAATCTCACAATAGTCCTCACTGCACTTCACCTTGCCAGGGCCCCAAAGTTTCGGGACTTGTGTATGGGTGGGACCTTCCCTTTCCATCATGTTTTAGAAGAAAGGAATTTAATCAGAATTGAACATATGACCTAATTCTTATAGCTAAAGGCAATTAAAAACATGCTTGATATCCATGTCAGAGAAAGCTTCAAGACTCGAATGAGCTACTGATATAGCCCTGACATCCTGATGAACAAACCAAGCACTTGGCAACAGTGGTGTCCAAAAAAAACCAAGAGGAAGCCTGCATTGATGAGTTCTTCTTTCTATGTGAGACAGCCTCTTCACACTTATGCTTTTAACACCCAAGCTGGAACTGATCATCTGCGTCTCTACCAAATATCCCAGTAGAAAGGGCAATATTTATCCCCCAAATCAAAGCTAAACAGTTGGAATCAATTTGATTCACTGCAATAAGCACTAAGCATCATCTAGTGTGCTCAAGTCTCTACAGTGATAATAGACCAGTAGATAGTTGGATGCATTATTTGATCAACAATAAAAATTGCCACCATAAAATTTACTGAGCATTTGCTATGAAACCAAATGCTTTCAGTATTCAGACTCACTCAATCTGTACATGAGGCAGGAACTATTGTTATCTTTATTTTACAGATGAGGACAATGAGGCCCAGAGAAGTTAACTGAGTTACACAAAGTCACACAGGTAGTTAGTAGCAGAGTAGGATGCAAAACCAGGTTTACCTAGTTCCAAAGCCCACATGAAGTTTGCCATGGTGTGTGTGTGTGTTTAATCATTAACTTGCCATATGAAAACAAGTTTTGAGATGTAAACTGTTAAAATATGCCATTGAGAAAATTATAGGCAATGTTTTACAAGGGGGGGGGCACCAAAATGTTTTATTAAAAAACACATTATAACTGCTCAAAGATGGGACTAGAAAGACAATCCCAGTAGAAAGGGAAATATTTGTCCTCCAAACAATACAAAACCAAAAAGCAACAAGCATTATTCTTAGCAATTAAACTCAATGCACTTGGGAAAGAAAACTTCTTTGCATTTGATGGTGTACCAACTGTGCCTTTTCCCATGGGGTGGGGTTCAGTACAGAGCTGAGCTCACTGGCCATCTCCAGCTCCACTGCATCAAGCTCCCATTTGTCCTTGTATCATGGTCATCTGGGACATAAGCAGAAACATTGCTTTCTACAATTAACAACTCTAGGTCTGCTTACCTAGCTCCCTGAACATCTTAAACACGATTTTATAGCCATCTTGACATTTTTACAATCCTAAAATGCAAATATCACTAGAGTTTTGATTATTTGCCCATTCCCTGATGACACATTTTAAAAGCAATGAATGGGGCTTATTTGTAAACTTTTGATCAGGAATCCCTGGTAGCTTCATGTGACTTATAGGATATTAGCGATGGATCAAGGAACAGGACTCTCCCATAAGCATTAACATATGCGTGCAGTGCCTCAGTAGTTCACTAGGTAGAAATAACTGCAGATTGCACATGGGAATTACCAGCAGCAAAAGATGCCCCCACAGTGTGGGCAACTCCATTCAGCAGCCATTGGGAATGGGCCTGGAGCCACTCATTCAGGTAGAGCAGAATGGGAAGAGGCCATTCAAAGACCAGTCCAATCCCAGTTAAAAAGAAACATGAAATAAAATAGATAAGATTCTATCTTGACTCTGACTGACTAAGAGCGTTATAGCTAATGCTCGTGCATATTCTCCATTTAACTTAATTTGGGAAAAAACCTGCTTATCAAACTCCCTTTAAATGCGAAGCCCAAGTTTCAAAGAAAGGGCTAGTAGGGACATTTCTACTCCTACAGATTTTCAAATATAAGATACACCCATCTTTCTCCTTGAAAATCTAAAACAAAAACAAAAACAAAAGAGAACAAGTCCATTGGTAATTGGTGGCCAGGATTTATAGCTCTTGGACTGACTGGTTCCATATGATTCCAAATTTCATAGAATTCAGATCATGGAATGGGTAGTGTTTGACAGTGGTGACCAATTTAAAAAACCTCACACCCACTCAGCACCCTGGCCCCTAGGTTTCCCATGATTACTAAAGAGCTTGAAGAACCTAAGTTGGTCCACAGCATCTCCCTCCTAAAAGTCCTCCAATGGCTTGCAGCTGTCTAGAGCAGGGGTGGGCAAACTTTTTGACTCGAGGGCCACAATGGGTTCTTAAACTGGACCGGAGGGCCGGAACAAAAGCGTGGATGGAGTGTTTGTGTGAACTAATATAAATTCAAAGTAAATATCATTACATAAAAGGGTACGGTCTTTTTTTTTTTTTAGTTTTATTCATTTCAAACAGGCCGGATCCGGCCCGCGGGCCGTAGTTTGCCCACGGCTGGTCTAGAGACACAAGCACATCCTGTTAAGCTCTGCCCCTTGACTTCTCGCCCTTTTGGCAGCCAGGTTTCATGTTCCATAGTGTCATGTTCTCTATCCTCCAGTCATACCAATTTCTTTGGAGCTTTCCAGATAGGCTGCCATGTGTGTTCAGCCCTCTGTGGTTATGCGTCTTGATTCACCCAGCCTGGAATGCCCTTTCTCCAAGTTTCCACTCTGAGAATTTTGCATGTCCTTCAAGATCCAGCTCCTCTACTCTGGGAATTCTGCTCTTTTTGGTCTAGCTCCTGTGGCTGAACACCTCCAGCTGACTGAACACCCTTGCTGGGTCGTCTTAATCATCTTGAAATCTCTCTGATGCCCAGACAATACCTGGCACAGGCGATGGGCTTAGCAAATACAGGTGTGGGGAAAAGTAGGTTTACAGTTGTGAGTACTCAAAACACAGAGTTTATTCTTGTATTATTATTTATTAGCTATTGTATTATTTGTATTACAACTATAAACCTACTTTTGTCCACTCCTGTACTTGGAAAATTCAATCAACTTTACTGTTATGAGTTTAGCATAATGTCCCAGGAACTTGGAATATGATAATCTGGTGAACACTGCATTGGCCTCTTTTTGGGTTGGATGTTAATGATAAACTGAGCCTTGATCCTCATTTAAGCACGTCTACTCATCCCTTTTCAATGTGGTGTTAATAAAACCCAACGATAGAACAGAGAATGAAAATAACATCAGCTAAATATTTTTGAGCACTCACTGTGTGTTGGGTACTGAACTTTGTGCACATATGCATTTGAGACTGTCTCTAGTTTATAAGACAAGTGGAGGTAGGCTTACCCAGGACACGCAGTGGCAAGGTGGGGTACAGACCTAGATCTCATTTATAGAGTGACTAAAACCCAAGCAACTCCTGGATTTGGAAGTGCAAAGGCTCCTTCTCTGCACATGGAGAGGAATGGTGAGGTGTCTTCCTTCAATCACACAGGAGTAGCTCCAACTTGTTGGCTATTCTATGGCATCATCATAGTCAAATGGGCTCTGGTGCAAGAAGCTAAGATTTTGACTAACCCCAATAGATAGTCAGCTACTTTGCAAGAAGTGGATAAAAACTGCTCATATTTTATAAATTATTGACTAGCTTAGATAGTGGCCCAATATTCTCCACCATGGAGATTCAGAAGGAGGTAGATGTGCATTGGCAAGGCTATAGTAATAAACTATGATTCCACTGGCTTCTGGGAGCTTGTAGATTTCTAGACTTAGCATCCAATAGTTCAGACAATGAATCCTGTACTGCTCTCTTTCCTTTCTCTGGTCTTTACTAAATGTGTAATAGAGGTGAGCAGAGAAAACCCAAGAAAGGAAACTGGAGACTTGGCGTGTATGCCAGAGACTATCAGAACCTAAGGTTCTTCAAGGCTGGTCTGACTTCAGAATCCAGTCCCAGCCGTTCAAGTCACTAGTGAGATAAACATGTTAGGTTATTAAAATGTTATCAAGATAGCCCAAAAAGGTCAAGACAGAGCTGTGGAAGAAGCTGGATCTTTGTGCAAGTTGGTAAATGTCCCTACCTGTCAAACAGAGGTAATAGGAGACAATTTTGTAAATCTGAAGTAATGCCTTGGGAAAGCAGAAAAATTTAATGTGAATCAGACTTCTTGGCCTCTTGCTTACCATTACCCTACTTGGGCAAGTGAAAATGGGATTTCAATATATGACAACCATGTGTCTATTAACAACAACACGAGAAAGCTATACAACTCAAGTCTGAGATTTTGTAAGGAACAGAATCCCAGAAATGCTATAAGCAATACTGTCCAACAGAACTTTCTGAGATGATGTTGAATCATCCTACCAGAAAGAACAGAATGTTCTATACCTGCATTGTCCAATATGGTAGTCACTGCCCATATGTGGCAGTTGAGCACTTGAAATGTGGCTATTGCAAATGAAGAACCAAATTCTTACTTTTATTTACTTTAAGTTAATTTAAATGTAAATATCTACATGTGATGGGAGGAGGAGTGAGGGGCTGGGTAAAAAAGGTGAAGGGAGTAAGCAGTACAATTTATAGTTATAAAAGTCACAGGGATATAAAGTATAGACTATGGAATATAGTCAATAATATTGTAATAATTACAGGTAGATCATTATCAGGTGGATACTTGACTTATGGGGGAGATCACTCTGTAAAGTAAATAAATGTTAATCACTATGTTATGCACCTGAAACTAATATAAAATAATATTAAATGTCCACTGTAATTGAAAAAATGCTGTTATATTCTAAAAGTTAAATAAATAAATAAATACATGTGTCTGCTGGCTACATTATTGGAGAGCACAACTCTTTGGGATAATGGCAGGCTCTGAAAAAAAGAAGGCCTGGGTTTGAACCCTGGATTTGCCATTTATTAGCTATGTAATTCTGGGGAAGTTACTTAAACTTTCTATGCCTTAATTTCCTCACCTGTAAAAGGGAGGTAATGGTTGTATCTTATTCATAGAGTGGATATAAGCATTAATTGAATTAACACATATGCAGTGCCTGCATGTTGTATGCTCTCTCAGAAGACCAGTTGGTTGTAGTCTTAATTAATAATACCTCTGCCATATATTGTGCACTTTTACAATGCTCCAGGCACTATCTTATAAATTTTATATGGGTTAACTTGAATTGGACATGTTGCTCTAGGCATGGTCTGGCCAACACAGTTCATCGGGGCTATCACCTCTTTTATCTTTTGGAAAAATAGACTAATAAAAATTATAAATGATCATTTTGATAAAATTAGAAACCTTTATTGAGAAGTACTTAATGCAAGGCACTAACTAGGCTCAGTCCTTTCTTAGGGTCGTTTCAATCAATTAATTCTCAAAACAATCCTATGGGGTAGGTATTTTTATGATCCCATTGTAAAGATAAGGAAACTGAAGCACAAAGAGGTTAAGCAATTTGCCCAAGTCACTCATTAGTGAGTGCCAAAACTTGAACTAAAATCCATATATTGCCCTGTGTTTTGCTTGCTCAAATTGCCCAACAGAAACCTTTGTTATTATTATAAGCAGATCAGCTGCAAGATGATTCTGGAGGGCTGCTGGGGTTCCACAGTTGTGCAATGGCTTCTGGGCTGGCTACGGTGTGACCTGGTTTTCTTTTGTTTTTACAACTATATCCTAAAATGAGAAGAACTCTAAATTGGGAGAGTTCTGTTATGATACATGTGTTACCCGAGGTGGGAGGGAGATAAGGTAGCATCAATCCTACCCATTTCCTGGATTTCTTCTATAGATTTGCATTTTGTTAGTTTCCTTAGAGAAAGGTATTCTCTATGTAAGAACTGGAAGAGTTTGAGTTTTTCTGGATTTTCCTCTATAAATGTACATAATTTAACCTTAATATATCAAAGTTTAAATGTCTAAGGCTGACTACAATTGATGGGGTTCCAAATCAAGTTCACTTAGTCAATCAAGTTCTCAGACATGGAATTTAATTACAGGGTTAAATTGAACTGGTAAGTTGCTATTTTGCCTAGAGAAAAAAATAACCCAAGAATACAAAAAGGTAAAATCAATAATGTATAAATCAATTAAGGAGTGAAGGAATAAATATATTTTTCTGCACCTTTAATTTCAATGAATTATCAAGTATCTTGTTAACTCCTTGGGGTAGAGAATGTGGATACCCTCTATAGCACTGGGCACAGAGCATGTCTGCAGTTCAATCTGTCCTTTAGCCTGGCCATTTTCTGTGGGGGCAATTTGGCAGAGTGGCCAATGCTACACTTGCCATCAGTAATGCAGGGTCATTAGGTAGGAAGACTGTGTGGTTGTTCAGGCTAGGTGGGCCACTGGGAATCTCCTTTGGAGACTTCCAGATTTAGACAGCATATTTAATGCATACAATCTAACTCCAGTCCCTCCCATGATTCCACTAAAAGTACAGTAAGCGTCTGACTTTGTTTGTAAAGACAGGGCCATGCAATAAGGAGAATGTGTCAAGCTCAAAAGTAGCTAGACAAGGGTCAACATAGCCCCAGGGAAGCTAAATCACAAGATGGTAGAGGGGAAAGTGGAAAAGCAGCTTGGTCTGCATGAAAGAATCTTCACAGGCTCAGGACCAGCAGCCCCAGGTTGACTCTGGAACTGGGAAGTGAAGTGGATGGGGTGGCCAACATAATGGGGTAGACCCCTGGATTGCCTCCCTAACTTCATGTCCCTGGGGGACCACCTCTCTCCCAACCTGGAAGGGATCTCACTTGACCATTTGTTCCTGAATTTTCTGCTCTACCATCCAGATCTTGCTGCCTAGATCAGCTGTGGATGCTCACTTTAGCCCACAGAGGTGTTTTTGCCTTGACCTACATCTGGAATCTGGAGTTCCTGGAGGCAGACTGGGAAACTGAAAGCAAACAGAGCAGCCCAATTCCTCTGACCATATCTGTGTATTCAGTGCCATGGCCATAATGGTGGTGGGCTCCATATAGTCCCTTTATGGGAACATGCCTATAGCTGCCGACTCCCTAAGAGGGGAGCTAGGGCAGCTTCTCTTTTTCTGGAAATCTTCAACTAATAGTGGCACTGTGACTGCTGCTTATGGACGCATCTAGGTTATGCTCACCACTTGGTTCTTAAAAGTGAAGTAAATGCTTGTTTAAGAGTTCATTAATAAGTGGTGAAACTATTGAAACTATATAGAAATGCAAGAGAATGACTGTCAGAATCAAGATAGTGGTCACCTCTGAGGGGAGGGAGAGAAGATCTACTCGGGGGGTTGACAATGTTCTACTTCTCAACCTAATTGGTGACACTGCACTTCTTTAAACTGTACATAAAGGTCTTGCACACTACTCTATATCTATTTTATATCTATCTATCTAAAAAAATAGAGAAATATGCTAATTAACTGGGATGCCATAATGGGTCGACCAGACAGGAGGAGGTTGTGCGTGCAGTGTCGGGGGCAGGGCCTCTGCGCACCTGCGCTGGGGGAGGGCCTGATCAGCAGCAGCACCGCACAATTTCGAATCGTGCACTGGGCTCCTAGTTTCATAATAAAAAGGAAAAAGCTATATATACAACTTGAAGTCAATAATGTGAAATATACTCTCTGCCTAGAAAAAATAATAAAATACCATATGTTAACATGTTAATGGTGGTTATCCCTGACATTTATATATTATATACTTGTGTTTTCTGCATTTCCAAGTTTGCTACATACTATTCTTATAATGAGAAATTCTTATAAAAAGTACATACTATTCTTATAATGAGAACATCATAAAACATATTGGAAAAAGACAAGGTGCCCATATAAGATTGAAACTAATGGGGATCAACACAAGATAGATGGAACAAGTAATCTGTTGAAACCTATCAGAAGATAACTACTAAAGAGATAACATTTAACTAGGATGAGCTCAAAGGTCACCAACAAACATAGGGTATATGCCTAGAGCAGGGGTGGGCAAACATTTTGACTCAAGGGCCACAATGGGTTCTTAAACTGGACCGGAGGGCCGGAACAGAAGCATGGATGGAGTGTTTGTGTGAACTAATATAAATTCAAAGTAAACATCATTACATAAAAGGGTACGGTCTTTTTTTTTTAGTTTTATTTGCCCACGGCTGGCCTAGAGTCAGCTCTTGGAAAAAAAAAGGATAGTTACCTCTGGGAAAAGGGAGGGTTTCTAAGATATTTTGAAAGTTCTACCTCTTAATCTGATTTATGGGTACATACATGTTGGTTTTATTGTTACATGTTTTATTCACTCTTCGATGTGTATCATATGAATTTAAAAAAAAACGTGATTAGAAAAAAAGAGGAATCATGTAAGTAGAAAGTATTGTGCTATGTCAAAGAACAACTCAAGTTCATGTAATGTCATCATCATTTAGGTTAAAAAAATCACTTTGGAATTTCTTTTTTTTCTTCCATTCCCAGCTCTTTTTGGAGGTGCTCCAGTCACAGATTAGGGTTGAGATGGGATTTAGGGTTGGACTGATGTTAGTTCTCATCAGGAATGCCAACACTTCCAGAGCTCAGGATTTTGTGCCTCCTTCCCCCAGATTTTGTCCACAGAGATGCACAAGCAAGTATTCTTGTATTCCAACTACAAAAGAAACTATGCTTTTCTGCCACTTCTCTCTCTCATGGCTACATATCTCGTCTCCTTCCTTCCCTACCTATATGGGAGGGGGCATCGTTCTCCACTTTCTTTTCATTGAAAACCTCAGCTTCTGTCTTCTGACCCATTCTGTCTCTCCCTTTCCCAGAGCTGCACTGTAGTTCGAGACCCTTATTACCCAATACTCCTGTGTCTCCCATGGGCCAGACCATCTGCATTATGGTCTGAGGCTCTCCCCACCTTTTCTTGCTCCCTCTCCTTTAACTTTCACAGGCTTTCCCCCAATATGTTGACACATCTGACCCCATAGTTTTTGGTAGACCCAGACACACACAAAGGAGCACTTGGCTATTTGACTTTTCTTTCTGCCAAAAATATAGAAAACTGCTTTTTTTTTCTCACCCCTTTGGCACTCCCACACTGCCTCCATGAATGACCACAGTGAGTGGTGGCACTCTCCTGTCTCTTCCCTTAAGCACTTGGCTCACAGCTTTTAGAGTTCATTTCTCTCTGCGCTTTGTTGTAGATTTTGTAGGCTAGGTTTATTTTACTGTTATCTTCCTTCCTTACCCCAGTCATGAATTGGTTGTTTTAAAAAAGACAATGTAAGTTGTGGAGAGACCCCACAAATCTACTCTCCCAGGATTTCTGGCTAACTTGGGCTTTAATTGAGGCTTCTAAATTAAAGTCCAATCACCCTCAGACAAGACTGAACACTGTGCTCCATAGAGCAAGTTTCTGGTCTTCACCATACAGCTCTGTCTCCTTCATCAGGGCCTTGTAACACAGTAAGTAGTAGATTATGGGTCTATTTTGAAAGAAGGAGGGCCAGCTATGGAAACCAAAAAGGCAAGAATAAGCACAAACACTATGCCTGGCCAAATAGACATCCTTTCTGATGTGTGACCATCTAATGAGATCAGGATTGATCAGTTACATTAAACTTAAGCACAGTCTTCAAAGTCAAAATCTGCAGGAGATACTCTTAGTCAGTTTATGGACTTCTTAATAATCTGTCTTCTCTAAATTATTTTAAGTGTTTGGTTGGGCTTAATTTAATTATATTCTTAATAACAAATAGTTGTAGCAATGGTGATAAACTATACACAGTGCTCATATCCTATTCTTAGGTCTGAAGCTGCCTGCCTGCTTTATGATTCACAATGTGTGGACAAGCCTGGAGTCTGAGCCAGAAGTCAGGAAACTCAAGATGTTGCTCAGTGCCAGTCATTTCATAGCCTTGCTGAACACCCATAGCTCCAGTGGGAAAATGGGGGGTTCACCCATATCTACTGTATAGGCCCTGCTGGCTGGGGCATATGTGCATTGGAAAAGCCTCTATTGCCTTCACTTAGGTGCCTATATACAAACTGTATGGGTGTGGTAGAGGAGCGAGTTGGATGCTCAAGGAGTTACTGTTTGGAGAGAGGCGGCCCCGGGTGCCTGGTAGGTAGGGAGATATCCTGGACCCCTAATGTACCAGGTTCACAGAGAGGAGAGGTATGGGGCTATGAAAGAGTTGGCTGCAGTTGCCAGGGACACTGGGGTGCTCCATTAGTTTGTTTGCTTTTTCTGAGGGCTTGACTGTTTTGTTCTTTTGGAGCACTCAATTTGTACATTGTAGAATATATCATCTGGATTGTTCAATCATTCTTCACTGCAATCAAATATTGTGGCTGGAATCTGCTCACAGGTTGCCTTTGATAGCAGTCACACAACACATATTTAATGAGTATCTATCATGATCCAGGCCCTGTGCTGTGATAACATTGTTGGACAAGGTGGATACTGTCCTTGTCCTTTTAGGGCTGGCACACTTATATAATGGAGACACACTTAAACAAGGATTTATAATACAGGTTGATAAGTGATATATAAGAACATTGCAGAGTGCTAAAGAAAAATAACAGGAGAACCCAACCAAGGCTGGGGAGGGTGGATGGTTAGAAGAAGTTGCTTGTGGGAACTAAGCTTCAGGCTGTGACCTAAAGGATGAATAGATGTTGTCTAGGTGAGGGGTAGTGGGCACAAAATTGCCTAAGTTTCCAAATCACTGTTATATACATCACAGTTTCACCCAGTGCCACTCCTATTCTAAGACCTGATGGATATGCAGATTGTATAGAGAGATTGTTTGCAAAATGAAGCCTAAGTATCTGGGTTCTCTCTGGAAAAAGGCTGCTTTCTGGAGTCATGTAGAGTCATCCCAAAGAGTGCCATGCTATAGTGGATGGGGGCTGGGAGGATGAATGAATAATCTTCACATTTCTGTTCCTAACCTATTAAATTCAAGAAAGTTTTTCTTGAAGCTCTATGACATCTTTCACTTTCAGCTTTGCTTGTTGAAAATTAAATTACAAACCAAAGCAGGAGCTCCAAAATGTTTTTAGTTACTCACATGATAAAGTTGGATGTGTCCTATTTATAAAACAA
Source organism: Myotis myotis (assembly GCF_014108235.1). NCBI lineage: Eukaryota > Metazoa > Chordata > Mammalia > Chiroptera > Vespertilionidae > Myotis > Myotis myotis. Next base: position 15,213,931 of record NW_023416346.1, read on the forward strand.
TCTGTTGTAAATAGAGAAGAAAGTGCTGAGAAAAGTCCAAGTCCTAAATGTCAGAATGAGAAGGGCCCATAGGAGTCATCTACACCAGAGGTTCTCAAAGTGGGTGTCCTTGGAGCAGCAGCACTAGCTGGAAATCTGTTAGAAATGTAAACTTCTGGGCCCCACCCAGACTTACTGAATCAGAAACTCTGGGGGTGGAACCCAGTAATCTTCACTTTAACAAGTCCTCCAGAGCATACTCAATCAAGAACTACTGATTTAATCCAAGTTTCTCATCATACAGAATAGGAGACTGAGTCTCAGAGAAGGAAGGAGCACTTGACTTGTGTCAATCAGGATATGATCTGAATGTTGGGCCAGTGACCACTGTGTGTTGCTTTCCAGATTCCTCTTTCCAAAAGGGAATTGTTCTTCCCTGTACTCCTGCTCTTTCTCTGCTGAGGTGAGCACAGTGGGCAGGCGTCCCTGGAATACGAGGAGTAATGTAGTGACCAAGCTGAGAGGATTGCATGTTACCCAGAATTTCTAGATTGGAGCTGAACCACTTTGGGGAGGGGGTATATAGGTTTCTGTGAGTCAAACATTTGGGGAGGCATATACATTAGAAAGAGGGAGCATATTGATGTGGATGGCCAAAGAGGTTCATTGTAGCAAATATAGTTGGTTGCTTAGCCAACATCTAGTCTTCTTTCTCTTGGAACCTTGCCCAGTTTTCAATCAGGGAGCCTCACTTGCCCCATGCTTTGGGGAAACCTGGCTCCACCTGGTTCTAAAGGTGAGGCACTTAGCTCAGCTCACATGCAGCAGCATAGTAGAGAAGTGATTAATTCAGGCTATTACACCAAAAGTTTCTAGGAAGTTTTGAGAAAGAAGTTTCCTTACACTTGTGACAGAGCTTCTAGAAGCAACTATCTCTCCTGCTTCCCTGGCTGAGGGTAGGAGAAAGCTTGTAGCCCCAGGAATTGCTGGCAGCTATCATCTGATCATTAAGGGGAGCCAGCCACGAATGAAGCAGATGCTAGGGAAGGCTGAAGAGAGAGCTGGAAAGAAGCAGCATCTTTGGTCACACTGTTGAGCTGTTGATTCAAACTACCCCTGAAGTCTGCCCAACTGCTGAACTTCCACTGACAGGACTCAGTAAGTTAATTTTATTGTTTAAACCAGTGTGAATTGGTTTTTCTGTTACTTGCAACTCAATGTATCTTAACTGATAAAAAAAATTTAGCCTGGTACCTCAGACCACTGAGTTCACAAGGACTGCACTATACCTTCAGCCTCACATTGAGGACCATCCTACTTCAGATGATGAAGCACAGGCCTGTTGAACCCTGCTCAGCTTTGAGTCATGTTTCTTTACCCACAAACCAGTTAATCTTTTTTAAAAAGAGGTAATAAATTCAGACAATGTCAAATGTTTTTTTTTTTTATCTTTAGAGATAGAGGAAGGGAGAGGGACAGATAGAAACATTGATGAGAGAGAGAAACATCATTGATCAGCTGTCTCCTGCACACCCCTTACTGAGCATCAAGCCCACAACCCAGGCATGTGCCCTGACTGGGAATCAAACCAGTGACCTCTTGGTTCACAGGTTGATGCTCAGCCACTGAGCCACACTGGCCGGACACAGTTCATTTAAAGAGAAATTCAACCAACCTGATCTGTCTGTACGACATGCTCCAGCAAATACATCTAGAGTGGATCAAATACCTCACTCTTAGACTTCTCATTCAGATTACAAGTGTGGTACTCAAGCTCTTAAATACTCTATTTTGCATTAGTTGAATGCAATACACATTTTAGAAGCAATAGCCTAGCTTAACAACATTAAGGATTTCTAGATCATATTCAATTCCAAGGCAAACTCGAATATGTACTTTGTGGGTTTCTGTGAAGAAAATAATTGATGATCCAAACTGGAATTCATCTATAGAAAATAGGCAGCACCAACTCCTAAAAGCAATTATTGGCACCAAGCCCCTGAATTTTTAAATCCCTTGAAAAGTCCAAGAACATACCAGAAACTTGAGATTTGATTTCAGAGGCAATAACTGTAAACAAAAAATTAAAAGCCTGTAAGAGGTGTTTCTGAGTAGCATGTTGATAGCTCTAAAAACAATCATGAGGGTTCATTCTTTTTCTCAATCCCTAGTCCAATATTATATCAAAAACTTCATCTATCAGGAGAGTTGGAAATAGACATGAATCAAGTGTAAGGTTACAGAGAAATACTTTGCTTTCAGGAACCTCTTCTGGGAGGGGAAAGTTATAAGCTGTAGTTTGCCTGGACAATGAGCTCAGGCAGGGCAGATGGGGAATGTGGCTAACACTATTGCAAGTGAGATTTAGGGGTGGGGCAGAAACAAAATGGTATTAATGGGAAGGAGAGTGAACCTCTTGCTTTCCTCTGTGCAGGGTTAATACACCTTCAGCACTTTGGTCAGAGCCTTATCCACCCAGAGGGCCTCACTCTGATATCCTATGCTTATTAGTAGTTCAGAGACAAGCAGCTGGAATTGGGGCAAAGAATTGGGCAGGGGAGGGAAGCCTCAGTTACAGTTGTCTTCAAATTTCTAAAGGGCTATGACGTCTTGTGAAACATATTAGACTAGATTGTTGATCAATATCAAGATTTTGTAGTTTGTCTAAAAAATGGGGCATGGAAAAGAATTCTAAACCCTAAACTGGATATCAATCTAGTTCTGACAAGTCACAAGCAGATATCCTGCTTGCAACAGAGACTTAGTGGAGTCCATTAAGTTCCCAAAGCCATGTCATCATTCCAAAGGCTGACTAACAGTTTTTTATCTAGGGTCTTCTGTTACAATCTTGTCTTTTGCAGTATGGGGTAATGATGCATTGATAGAGCTCAGAACATCTGTCCTGCCCACCAGCTGCTAAGGAAAGAGCCAGATAGAACAGATCTGTGTGATTCTAGATCTATATGAGTTCAGAGGGAATCAACATGGTCAAGGCCATTGCCAGAGGCTGCCCCTTTCCACCAATTCTGCTCCTTTGATCTGTATCGATGTTGAGCTATATCAGTTAATAGAACAATAAGGGAAGACAAGAGAACTTTCTAGGAGGTGGTGGGAAGGAATCGCCTTGTGATGTAACTATTCTACTAAAGAAAACACTTTCAAAGGAAAAGTTAAAAAGCAAATAAGAGAGACTAACAATATAGTTGTCAAAATGATAAAAACAAACCAATAAAAACAATACCCCTGAAAGGTCATTTCTACAAGGGATATAAAAATCTGTGCTCATGAACTAGTAAAATAAACTTCTTAATTTGAAAAAAATTAACCAATGGTGGCAGCTTATTCAAATATAACCGAATATCATTATAAGTTACATTTTAAGCCTGATAGGAGAAACATGCTGAACAACCTTCAAAACATATTCACTTAATGCTTTGTTAGTCAGAGAAGAAAAAGGAGAAGGAGAAGAATAAGAACATGAACATGAACATGAACATGAACATGAACATGAACATGAACATGAACATGAACATGAACAAGAACAAGAACAAGAACAAGAAGAATAAGAAGGAGGAAAAGAAGAAAAATAACTGTGTGAAGACCATTCACTGCTCTTAGGACTGACTGAAATAGATTGATTTATGTTAGAAATATTGGTGCTGCCCCAGAGTGGCATAAATGAATCTTAACTGAGATAAAAGCAATGCAATGAGCAGCCTGACTTTATAAGCCAGCTCTTTTATCTATTTAGCTATCTCTCTATCTATCTATCTATCTATCTATCTATCTATCTATCTATCTATCTATCTATCTATTTTCTTGCTTTTCTTCTATCATGGGCTTTCTCACTGTGGTATATGAAATGGCAACCAGATGTCTTTTTTTTTTTTTTTACTTCTAAAATGCATGAAATTACCATAACCACTACAATAGAATAACCGGTACATATTATCACTGGCGGAATACGACTGTGTATTTGTTGGAGGTTGAAGAAATCACATGTATTCAGATATCACACTTGTAGAACAGTAGGCAAAGGTTTCCCAAGCGCTATAGAAGGTCAAGAGCCAAATTGGACCAGAAAAATGGGTCACGATGAGGAGGTGGGGGCTCTATGTGCTGATGCAGAGTCCTCCCTTTGGCCCAATATGGGAATATGAGTTCATCAGCCTCCAGGACTCGAAGACGAGGAGTTCCTATCAATAATCACTTTAAACCACTCAAAAGAGTCTCAAGAGCTTAATTTTTCAAAGGCTAACAGATGCAATTTATTATCAGTTCATTCCTTTCTGCATTCATTCATTCATTCATTCATTCATTCAAAGGGTCATTCATTCAGCTCACTTTTACAGAGCTAGATAAGACATCTTTCTGTAACTGAGGAGTCTGCTATCAAGTGGGGTGCAAACAAAACACAAATAACTTTGATTAAAAAGTGGACATCACCAAGCCCTGAAGGGCAGAAACCAAAGGTCTTGGGAACTGAGGTATGAGTAGGGACACAATAACCAGGTGTGTCAACTTTCCAAAAGATATTTGGGTATTGGTCAGAGGTTCTTGTTATCTACTTTGAGTGCCAGTGCCAAGGCCTTAGGAGCTGGTTCTGATTGTTGTTCAGATCCTTAACCTTTCCAGAACTCTACACCAGGTCCTAGCAACTACTCCAGAGGGACAGTTTGCATAGAAAGCAAATCACAGACAATGAGTCCCTAACATTATTTTGTTGGCTCTTGTATTAATTAGCAAACCGTGAGTCATCCTAGTGTTTCCAGACTTGCAGATGCACCAGAGAACGAATGAAGCAAGTGGGGTTTCTTATACCATTCAGAAACAGAGATAATGTCCTTTCCTGTGTACAGTCATTTCTTTGTTCCCCCACCCACATGTTGTCATTTCCCCAAAATGCACAGAAAAGGACAGAACTTGTGTTCAATTTACCAGGAAAGTTATTTGTAAGCTTATGCCCAGGGACCCTATCCCTAGCATTTAACATGTATATATTTCACTAAGACATCCAGAAAACCCAGCTGGCTCACACAAATGATGAGTGTACTTGCAGTCAATACTGCTCCTCTCTCCAACAGAAAACAGGCAGCTCAGCTTGCTGCCGCCTTTATATCAGGCGCTAATGTTATTTGAAAATAAAACACTGCTTTTGATTAAGGAGGACTAGCAAATGTTTTAAAATGTCAGTTTTTCATTTTCATTAATTTATTGTTGTAAAATTTTCCATTTTGAGCCATTTTAATTGTACAGCTCCATGATATTAAGTACGCTCTCATTGTTGTGCAGCCATCACCAACCATCCTACATCTCCAGAACTTTTTCATCATCCCAAACTGAAACTCTATCTATTAAACACTAACTCCCCACTCCCAGGCACCCACGTTTCTGCTCTGTTCCTATGAATTTGACTACTCTAGGGACGTCCTAGAAGTAGAGTCACACAGCATTGTCCTTTTTGTGCTTGGTTTATTTTACTGAAAATAATGTCTTCAAAGTTCATCCATGTTGCAGCATGTCAGAATTTCCTTCCTTTTTAAAGCTGAATAATGTTCCATGATATGGACATACTGCATTTTGTTTATCCATTCACCCACTGATGGGAACTTGGGTTGTTTCCACCTTCAGGTTATTGTGAATAATGCTGCTATGAATATGGGTGAACTTGTTCAAATTTGTTGGGTCATATGGTAGTTCTGTGTTTAATTTTTTGAGGAACCACCATACTGTATTCCACAGTAGCTGCACAAGTTTACAATCCCACTAACAATGCACAGCATGGTTTCCAATTTCTTCATATACTTGCCAATACTTATTTTCTCTCTCTCTCTCTCTCTCTCTGTGTGTGTGTGTGTGTGTTTATATAATAGCATCTTAATGGGTGTCAAATTTTTGTATTTTGAGGACATGAAATTAGAAAGCCATATTTAAGCGCTGTGTTCATATTCTTCAGACCTCATCTTTGAAACCATTGCTTGATACAAGGAAAAGGTCAAGGCATTGACCCCACTTATGCCCATTAAGGGTGGTTAGGGTCTCCCAAATTCTAAAGCTTTGTCACATGGAAATAAACGATCATTACTCAAAATTTCAAATGAGGAATCTACCTTCATCTATTGTTCCACAGAATTGGCTGGCTTTGAAAAATTGTCTTCATGTGCCACCCAGACAGGGCCTGCAAAAAGTCCGAGTTGCCACAACTATGCTCACATCCTCTGTTCATAAATGGAGAATGGCCAAACTTGGTAGCAGGCAACAGAGGGCAGGGGAAAGTCAGGTAAGACCTGTGCATTTAGTCTCAAATCCAGAACTCCCAAAAGCAAATCAAGAGTTGGAATAGTTTCTAATGGAGCAGGGTATACATCTTTCAGACCTTCATGGGTACATGACAATTTCCTCAAGTGCCCACTTGCCATTTTCCTGTGCAACTGGCTCTAATAACTGAATCAAGATCTGTAGACTCTGGGATTCCAAGTGCACATTTTCTATTCTAACAAGAAATTTGGTTAATATGAGGAGAAGGACCAAAGTGTGGAAGAAATGGATCAATGCTGAACTTTTATTACACTCTCTGTCATAAAAACTGCAATTGCATTGGTAGTCAGGAGACAGGGCCAGGTCTGTTAGGAGTATCCATGGGCTCTCAGCATGGCCATAGACATGGCCCTGGGGAAGGGGTTTGATTCCTTTGGATCTTTAACATTACTTTTAGTTTTCAACAACCTCACTGCTTTTGATGACAAGAACTAACATGATAAGCTCTCATCTAACAACAACAGAACACAATAAAACAGACAAATTAGCACCAGTCACTGTGCACAAGTTATCAAGATCAAATAAAAAATCCAAACTTTGCCAACTCCTTAGGTAAAAGCAGAAAGTTTTTCTTTGGGGGTGAAGATGGGGTGTTTTAACTATAACCAGTGTTCTACCCTCTAATCTAATGTTCCCTTCAAGCTCACAAGTAGCCAGATCAGAGCATACATGTTTGTTTTACACAGGAGGCCCAAGGGACAGAGGAAGCTAAAAGTACAAATGTACTAAGGAGAGGTTTCCATAAATGTGATATGGGCCATTAATGGATTTGAGAGAGGGAAGTTGGGGAGGGTGCAGGAAGGAGTGGAAGAATGCAGTCGGACCCTTTTCATACGCATCCCTTGCTCGCCTGGATGGGTCATGTCTTGGACCCACATGGCCGTTCTGGTGCTATCCACTCTTGCACTCAGTGGCAATGCTGGCTGTAGGCGTTAGGGCCACAGCTAAGTGAAACAAGTCCACTATGCTATTCCATCCACCTTAGACATTTTTTATATTTTGCTAACTTTTCCCTTGTGTTCATAATCTGAAATGGGACTGCCTCTCCGTGTGCTGTTCTACATCTTGGGCTTGTAAATATTCATGCAGAGTTACAGTTTAAAGGAGCGTGACATAACGATTCATGTCTGCCCTCTTATACTTTCTGAAAATGGAAATGAGATTCCTTTCCTTGCTTTAAAGTGACAAATAAGCAGGATGTTTCAATGAATTTAGTATAAAACAATTTATACACTTTGTTTTTAAGATGTCTCATTTTGGTCACCTCAACTTCAGAAAAGTTAATTGTTTCTCTTCAGGTATGTTAAGACAAAATGAGCAAACAAAAAACTTGATAGCAGGGTTGCCTTTTCAGCTTCCATAAATCAATGACTAAGCAAATATAAAACTATATTGATTGACCTGTATTACGTAGGCATCTGTATTGGGGGGATTTTTCCATCCCAGTAAATTTTGGTGTTGACCTCACTGAGTGATGGGTACTCCAGGGCCAAAAAGTAATGTTGCTACATTGCAATACGTTATCTCACTCATTCTTTAACTACTGACAGAAAAAAGTTTGATTTTTAAAAGGTTAGCATTTGACCAGAGGCTAATTTCAAATTTCTGCTTTGTAAAAAAGGAACATAGCATTGAGGTGGAGGATCATTAATGGTTCTCAGAAAACAAAAAGAAACAACAACAATCTAATTCTTGGTAACATTAGTACCAAGTGCTAAGCCTGTATTTCCCAAATTCAACAGCCGATGGACTTTCATTTCCTGGCAATTCAATGTGATTAAAACAAAACTTGTTCAACACTGAGATATTGGTTCCTAAATTTTCAAAATATATGTTACACTGTGTCTAATTATATTTCTTCCCAAGGCAGTTAAAAAAAGTTTCCCCAAACTAAACAGTTTTTTGAGGCCCAATTTAGAAATAAAGTAAAACATAAGCTTATATGTTTAAGTACAAAATAAAGATGCTTATTCAGTAAAACATCGGCATATCTGGTAGAGAAGATGTGAGCAGGGCAAGATCCCAGTCAGACAGGATTCATGGGCTCTTTGAAACCTGACTTGTCTCTCTCCCCCGCCCCAACCCCTCCCTTTCTCAGTGCAGCACAGAGCTTTCCTCAGAGGTCTTTGCTCTTGTGTTTCAGCAGAATTAACCTTTGTAATGAAATCTGTGACACTCCTTGCCAGAATTAGTAAAAGATAAACGCAAAGAAATGTTTCTTATAACACGGGGAGCAGTATTTCTCTCCCACAACCCTTATCCTCAAAACAAGAGAAGAACTAAGGGGAGCCAGAGAAGGGACTTGCAAGTCCAAGGTCACAGGCATGTCCTTGAAAATATGTGGTGCATCTGATTCTGGGGACAGGGATGGGGAAAGGAGGGGGGGGTGGGGGAGTCAAGTATTTTGGCAAGATAATGGTCATTTACTTTTAAATGTCAGTGAAAAATTTCGAGAATAGGAGAAGGCCCACTGGCTGCCATCACTCCTAACTCTCCAGTAGTAAATGCAACTGATGTAACTTTTACAAGATTAGGGGATTGTCTTGCTCCAAGTAACCTGGTTTTATCATTTTGTTTTCAGAGATCATTGCTCAAATGTAAAGATTTTAATTTGCAGTGCTAATTGAGACAGTAGTAATTAAAGGTTCTGCTCTACTGAGAAGGTGAATCCAGCTTTGGAAATCCAAATAAAAAGGAATCCTGAGTTTCTGCAAAGGTTCTTTTTGGAGGCGCTCTGGGTGCCCTGCATGCTGTAGTATCCATCCGGGGCCCGGTTTGAGCAATGCTTCAACCACAACAACTACAACAAACTAATGCAGGCCAGAATCACCAATTCACCAATGCCAATGACCAAGCAGAATTAACATTCCTAGAGGCATCGATGCTGGGCAGCTGGCAAGGCTAGCCTGCATTTTCCTTCTCATTCATTCTCTTTGCCTACCGGTATCAGTAGAGGGCCCTCTCTCTGGATCTAAAAACCAGGGGCAGCCCTCAGCCCACTGCAAGCTGTAGGGTTAGTACTAAGTTGGCTGCAGGTAGAATTAGGCTTCCACTTACCCTCCTCTCTGCCCACCTAAAATCATCCTGGGGTGTCTATTTGTTACTCAGTATCCATGCAGGATGGGCAGCTCTCATATGACTCCTGGAAGCTCTGCTCCTTTCTGGCATCACCAACTTGTGTCTGCCAATTGGTTTTCTCTCAAGCACTTGACAAATGTTGTCCCTGACACCCCCAGGAGGCACTTTCCTGCTTCTCCTCTCCAAGTCACCACCCATCCCTGGAAGCCAAAGAGGAACCTGGACATGGAGGCAATCTAAACCCATTCCACTGGGTGACTGGTGTTCTGAGTTTCAGGAACTTTCTTGATATAGTAGCAGCTAACATTGATGAGTATTATTGCATGAGAGGCCCTATGCAAGCACTTTTACCTCCTCTCATTTAATCCTCCCAGCAACCCCATTAGATAAGTGTACTAGTATAGGGTGTCCCAAAATTCACGCAAGATTTGCAATTCAATTCAATTGCAAATCTTGTGTGAATTTTGGGACACCCTATATCTCCATTTTATAGATGGGGAGACTCAAGCTTATAAGGTAAACAGCTTGCTAAATGAGAATGAGGCAGAGCTGGAATTGGGACCCAAGTGATCCAAACCCTGGGCTCTCTTGAACCCAGCCTCAAACCAAGCCCCCAGGGCCTGTGCCCTGCCAAGGGCCAAAGACCAAAGCCTTGGTGTCCCCTGCCCTGTGCTAGCTCCCTTTGGCCCTGAGAGTGCTGCACTTTGGAGTGCTCAGTTCATCAGGGACAAGAATAGCCAGTGTGTGAGGGCAGCAAGAGGGATTCCCCAAGGCCCCACCTCAGACCAAGCTTCCCAGATGCCTATCAAAGGCCCCTTGAGGAGGGAAGATGGCAAGGTCTGTAGATTCACCCATCATCTCCACAGTTGCTGAGTTTTCACAGCTGCCTACACTAAGGAGATGGGAGGTTTACGTTAAAGGTAGGAAATAAAGGAAACCTGGGAACGGCCAAGTCCAGCCTTTTCTTGCCTCTCAAAATCTCTCCAAGCAATATCATGCGCCTCTTTGGTCTGTTTCTCTGCAGCTGCCCCTTTCCTCCTGTGCTTTGTCCTGCCTCAAGGATCAGATTTCAAGCCTTTTTTGTTCTTATTCCATCTGGCCACCCTCCCATCTCTCCTCCCCATGATGCTACACTCCCAGCTTTGCAAACGTGCCCTGAAGGCACTCTGGGCACCCAACTCTCCCAGAGCACAAGTCCCATCTCCTTGATGGACCTGTTTCAGCCTTTTGAGGTTAATTTGCCAATGGTAAATTTAGCTGATGGTACAATTGAAGTCCTAACACCCACCGCTTGTTCGACATTTCCAATACCTTAAGATATCTCTAATAGTCTTCACGGTAAAGGGGCATTAAATTAAAATTTATTTTAAATTTAAAAAAGAAAGTATTACAATAAAAAAATAAATTTAAAAAAATGCAAAAAAATAAATTAAAATTCATTTTGCTTCACTTTGGTTAAAAACAGAGAGATGTCATTGAGCCTCAGAAGCAGGGTGGGGAATATAGTGAGGAGATCTGAGGTTATGAAAATCCAATACACCAGAGCTGGGTGTCACAACTCTGAAAGGTGTTCCTCCCTTAGTAATGCCAGGTCCACATTCTGTATCTGTAATTTTATGTCCAAAAAGCTCTGAAAACTTATTTTATTTTTGTAATTTTGGTGACAAAGTTTGACCTGGAGTTAATTAAATATTCATATTTATTTGCAAAAGTAATAAAAGGCTGCCCAGATTCCATTGGAGGGTTGTCTGATTTTTGGTATATGCACTGTGTTACCTTTTTAAAGTCCCAGATGTCCTGAATTTGGATATGCATCTGAACCCATGGGTCTCAGACCCAAGACCAGGAGCTTGCAGCAGTCCTGACTGAGCACGTGTTGTGCACAGGGCAAGGGTTCTACGCAAGTTCAATTTAGTGTCTCCTTTTTCATGTAATGCCCTAAGAGATGGGGATGATTCCTTTCCCCATGTGCAGCTGAGGCTAAAGGGGATAATAGACATTGCTACCGGCACACGGCCCAGTCAGTGTTGGTGCCTGGACTTGAACCCCAGTTCTGTCTGCCTCCAGTGCTCTTTCTTATACCACCACGCTGAACTGCTGCCCAGATGTCAGATGGCACTTGCCTTTCACTTTATCATTCACTTAAATGGTAAAGTGAAATTCCCTAAGATTGGAAATATTAGTCTGCAAATAAGAATGGGCTCCTCTACATAGCTGGATTTGGCACTTCTGTTTATTCATGAGTTGGTTTCTCATCTTACATTTAGAAACTACAACTTTAAAAAATCTAACACCTGGATCAAAATGAATGCCCAGTCCTCCCATAGTGACCACCATTGTCCATGGAAGATCAATGAGCTAGTCAATGCCATGTAGTCAGCAAGGAGTGACTGCTGGGGATCAGTATGGCCATCAGTAAAATGTGACAAGTTTGCATTCTGGAAACAAGAAGCATGTCCTTCCCCACCAGTAGGGCTGCTGTCTTGTCCTTGCATGGGTGACCTAGCTATTGCCTCAAACACTTTCCTTTTCCTTTCTTTTTTTCTCACCCCTGCAAGACTGGCCAGGGCTAAGTTCTTAGGCCTTAAAGTGAATGAGGAAAGACCACAAGAAGGAACAGCAGATCTGTTCATGTGCCCAACTTGGAGGCCTGCTCAGTGCATTTTGGCTAGAAGGATGCCAAAGACAGAACAGGGTGCTATGTAGAGGGTTAGAGTGAGAGTGTGAGAGAGCTCCAGAAAGAACAAAGAGGAAATCCCAGCCAGCTGAACAAAAATGGCTCGTTCTCCTTTTCCACCTGGCCTGGAGTTGTCTAGGTGGTGCAGGGCCTAGAATAGGAAGAGCCCATAAAGCTAGTAGGCTCCACAGCTCCTGTCAATCTCCTGGTGGGCATGAAGTCTGGAGAGAGCACTCTATGTACTCTGTCATGAGACAGCACCAGTTTTGAGAGTCACATCTTAGCCACCAGAAAATAGATCTGGAAGCTCAGGGCTAGGAGTTAAGAGTCATAGTTATAGCAAAGCTTTGTTGGTAGGAACTTTGTGCTAGGCCTTGTTTGAAGTGTTTTAGATGTATTAACATATTTAATCCTCAGACAACCTATCATCATGCCCAGCCTCTGGAGGCAGTGCTCTGTGCATGGGTTTATGAGTGTGGGCTCTGTAGTGAGACTTCTTGCTCTGGTCCTGACTTGCTGTGTGACTGTGGGTAACTGGTGACTTCTTTGCGCCTAAATTTTCTCAGCTTTAAAGGGAGTGATAACAGCCCCTTTCCTCTTAGGATTAAAATTGGAAAAGGCAGGTGAAGTACTGTATTGCATGCTTCGCCTGTGTGCACTGGCTGGTGCTGGCTTGAGAAGGCAGTTTTTGGCAGCAAGAGCATTCCATTCAGTGAGTCCAGCCTTGTGCCTCTCCTGGTAGAGGAAGCCTGAGTCCTTCCTAACTTCAGGGAGGTTGGCTACTCGGTCTTTCTCCTGAACAATTTCTCCAACTCCACCTAGGTAATGGGTTGGGTGTGATTTTTATAACCCCAGTCATTAAGAATTCTCCCTCTGACCCAGCTCTGAGGCAACATAATCAGGCTACAATGTACCCCATTGAAGAAACATAAAAAAACCAAAAGGCGCACAATGTTAGATGGTGACACATCTCTAGGCTGAGGATCTTGCCTGCCAGAGTAAGAGTTCCAGTGCTGATACTGGGGCTCCACTGAGCCAGCTGCAGAAGTCCATGACAACATGACAACACATGGCCTATAACAAAATCAAACTGAAGTACTCCTGAACTGTGGACAAAGGCCCGCAGCTCATCCTGGCCACCCCCACAGGGAGCTCTGCTTGCTGTGTGCATCCACTAAAGGACCGATTCCCTGGGGTGGAGCACTCTGTTTGGTTATGATTCATGAGACCTGGACAAAAAAGACATAGTCTCTATCCTTCAGGGGCTACCAGGGTCACACACATCCAAGGTGTTCAGGAAAGAGAGCAGCCTGACAGGTGTTTCACTTGGGCCAGATCCCTGGCTAAGCACATTATTGCTATCTCTTTCTTTACAGAAGGGGGAGGTAGAGTGGGAGACAGAAGTACCAAGGCAAGTCAGGGAAAAGCTTCCTGGAGAGGTGCCTGAACCTTAGGGATTGTAAGAGTGGGATAGGAAAGGAAAGGTGGTAAGGGAAGGCCAGGTAGAGGGAATAGCGGCAGTAAAGGCCAAGAATACAGAGTGTTCCAGGAGCTGCAAGCACTTCTGGGTTATGGAAATGAAGTGCCAATCAGGGCCCAATGGAGACTGCTAAGGAAGTAGATGGAGCCAGGTTATGGGCCTCTGGAAACTTCTGAACAAGTATGAAACATGATCAGGTCTCTGTTATAGCAATGTAATGCTTAGAGCAATGAATGGATTATTGGGGGAAATTAATGTAAGAGTCAACTGTATGAGTTCAGACAAAGAATCAAGAGGGCCTGGACATAGGCAGGGATAAGAGCAATGGGAAAGAGGGACCATGGCATAGTATTCTGGCAGACATCACTGATCCCTGCCTCCTGGTATTCACACCTTCATGTAATCCCCTTCTGGTATTCACACCTTCACACTTGCATCTAATGAACAGAATATAGCAAAAGTGATGGAATGTCACTTTCAAGACCAGGTTATAAAAGCTGCAACTTCTGCCCTAGCTGGTTTGGCTCAGTGAATAGAGCATTGGCCTGTGAAATGAAGGGTCCCAGATTCAATTCCTGTCAAGGTCACATGCCTAGGTTATGGGCTCAACCCCTAGTAGGGGGCGTGCAGGAGGCAGCCAGTCAATGATTCTCTTTCATCATTGATATTTCTATCTCTCTCTCCCTTTCCCTTCTTCTCTGAAATCAATAAAAAGATATTTAAAAAACAAAACAAAACAAGCAAAAACCTGCAACTTCTGACTTCTTGGCATTCCCTCTGCCTCTCTTGTTGGCATATTTCTATTTTGCTCACATAGATGAAGCCATCTGCCATCTTGTGGCCCTCATGGCAAGGAATCATGGAAGGCCTCTGGTCAATGGTTCATGAGGACTGAGGCTTCAGTCCAGCAACCTGCAAAGATCTGCTTCCTGCCAACAACCATGGGAGTGAGCTTGGATGTAGACCCTTCCCAGCTGAGCCTTGAGATGATTACAGTCTTTAGAAGAGACTTGAAGCCAAAAGACTCAGTTAAGCAATGCTAGGATTCCCACCCATAGAAAGCATGAGGTAATGTATGCATGTTGTTTTAAATAGATGTTTTGAGGTAATTTGGTACATGGCAATAGATAACAATACAGGTAGGGATCAGAACAATGAAAATTGGGAACTGTGATCAACACCACCCAGGCAGCATCAGCTGAATTTAGTAATTGATAAGACTGTAGAAGTTGAGGGAGAGAGAAGTCATGGTAATTTGGAGAAAAGCACAGACTCTGGAGGGTGACTGCCTGGGTTCAAGTTCCTGCTCTGCCCTTTTAACTGTGTGACTCTGGGCTAGTCATTTCAACAATCTGAGCCTCTGTTTCTTTGTGTGTAAAACGGAGATGATAAAAGTAATAACTACATTACATGTATCTGTCCTTTCCATTTATGAACTCCTTCAGCATCCAGCATAGTGGTGAATAATAGCACACTGGAACTGCTCAGCAGAAGTCTGCTGTGGCATTTCTAGAAGGCTCAATGTTTAGCCTTATGCCAGCAAAGGCAAGATTTAAATGCTTCAGTGAAATTTTCTTGCATCCTACAAAGCCTCCACTGGTCCTGTGTGAGGGAACATGTTCCATTACCCAGTATAGGAGAAGGCAGTTCTGTACAATTGTGACTTGTCACTCCTCGATCTTTCCCCTGGCAGCACCTTTGGGTGCAGCTTTCCCCTTGCATAGGAACTGAAACCATAGCCTTGGCCTAATTAATTCTGTGCTTCAACCAGCCAGAGTTAGCTGGCTTCAACAGACTTTTCCAGAGTCAAGCCTAGTCTCAGAGAGGAGTAGAGCTTGGAATTGCCTCCAAAGCCAGGTATCAATAGTACAAGACATGGTTCTTACTTCCAAAACCAAGGAAACCAACCAGATATAAGACTGTCTTACCTGTCTTGGCAGAGGAGGCATGGATTCTGAAGCTGCTGATCGCTGAAAGCGCTGGGGCTGCTGTATCATCTGCTGCAGAAGGAATGAAGAACGGTCAGGCTGCTGCTGCTGCAGCTGCAAAGTGGCCGTGGTGGTGGAGGAGGCAGTGGCAGAAGAGGCCTGTGTCAGCATAGGCTGCTGCAGATAGTGGAGTAGAGAAGGCTGCCTAGAGGTGGCAGGCATGGAGGGCATCTTCTGTGGGCCCGGCTCAGAAACGAAATGTGACAAGGGCTTGGTGTTGCCAAAATTAAATGGCTCCGGGGCTCCTGGTCTGGAGCTGGCCAGCCCCTGCTGCATGATCATGCTCAGGGTCTTGGGTGAGTTGGTGGCCATGGGCTTGAAGATGGCATTTGTTTGCTGGTGCTGTTGCTGCTGGCTTAGTGGATTACTGCTGGGAGTGAGGCTCCGGATCAGGGAGCACTGTGGAGTGAAGGACTGCTGCGGCAAGCCTGGGCTGGAAAGCTTCTCTGGGTGGTAGGGTGGGGAGGGCCCTGGGTTGCTGGTGGGCAGAGCAGACATCAGGTGGCCTTGAGGGCTTTTAATGGTAGAGGACACTAGGTTGGCAAGAATGGAGCTTTGTGGGCTGAATTGTGGCTGCTGATTGAGAGATGGGCTGGGGAGCTTCTCAGGAGCATAGGACATAGTGGGCCCAAGGGCAGCATTGCTGCTGGATGCCATGCTTGAGAGTAAGGCATTAGGAGAGCCTTGGAGAGTGCTCCCAGGCAGGTTGCTGGATGACATGCAGGATACCATGAAGCTCTGTGGGCTGAAAGGTGGTGGTGGGTGTGGTGATGGCACTGGGCGGTAAGGTGGGGACAGGCCTGGAGAGGTCAGGCTAGACCAATTGGATGTGGGCCCTTGCTGCTTCGTAGCAGATCCCTGCTTGCTGGCCGCCAACACCTTCAGCTGGTGGGCATGATGCCACTGAGGCACTGGGAGTGGGGGCAAAGCCACGGGGAGCATCGCCTGGACCTGGCTCTTGGCCTGTGTTGTTGCAGAACTGGGTGTGACCATCTGTTTACTGGTGGAGGGCATAACATAGCTGATCCCTGCAGAGGAGGGCGGGATTTGAAGTGATACACCGGTGACCTGGCTGCAACCAGAAGCAAACTCCTTACTGGAACCAAGGCTCTCCAAGTGTGACATCTGAGCCGAAGGCTTGCGAGTTGTGCCCAGGGTTACCTGGGAGTGATCTAAGACTGGTGGTTCTTCTGGCTTGCTCCCCAGTATCTTCTCAAGATCTAGCGCATTTGAAGAAGGATCTTGAATTTCTGTTAGCTCCTCTAGCAGATCTTGTAGTTCCTGGTCCTGCTCCACAGCCATCATGCTATTGGTTTTGTCATAGTAAGGAACAGTGGGCCCTTTGAGTCCCATTTCTGCATTCGGTGGTACCACAAATGGTGAATCCATCATGCTGCCATTCATGGAATTATTTTCGAGTAGTAATGAATGGCCCGCTGCTCCCATAGCTGAAGAGCTAGGGTTCATTGTCAGTGGAGGAACCTGCAGCTCTGTACAGGGCATGCTGGAATGGGCACCTGGGCCCATAGAAAGGGTGACATCTTCAAGGCAAAGCCTCTTGCTTTTATTAGGGTAACCCCCATCAGCCATGCCTGGAAACTGGAAGTTGTCTTCTTCCTGTCTCCTCTTAATGGTTCCCTGTGGCTGAGAGAGAGGAGGGATGGGTAATTTTTATAAAGGCTTGGCACAATAAGTCGAATGAACAGCAAAACTTGCAAGATAAAACTTATCTCGGTTTCAAGGCTTATAATTGTTAAAATTCTACAATACAGCCTATCTTTTTGGAGCCATAATGCTTATTTCTTTGTTGCCGTGTTTCATTTTAACTGTCTTGTTACATTTTAAACAAGGCATTATGCTATCAGTAATACTAAATACCACAGAAAGTCACTCAGAAAGTCAAGTGATATTCTTTGTCCACTTAAAGGAGAGCAGCAAAACTATTCAGAAGTCACTAAATAAACTGTGCTGTCAAAGGCAGGCATTTGAGAGCAAACTAGAAGTAGCCAAGATATTTTCAATTTGCACCTATCTACAGATACCCAGATTTTTTAAAAAGGAAAAGCATAACATAGACATTGAACTTTTAGGTTGCTTCCTTGTCTTGGTTAAATACATCAGGTTGCAGTGATAAAATGGAACATAACAGAACCTTTCAAGAAATGAAGGAGCTCCTTCACTTTTTAGAGGAAAATACAAGTTGCAGAACAGTCACTGTAGCATGGTTCCATTTATTTTTACACACACACACACACACACACACACACACACACACACACACGCACTAACACATTGGTATGAGCATATAAAAATAAGTTGGGAAAACATATATGCAATCATTTGTTATAATGACCTCTTGGGGAGGACTGGCAATTCCCTTTCTATTCTCCATTTTGTATTGCTTGTTTGTTTTTAATGAGAATGACTTGTAGTGCAAAAAAGTATAAAGCTATCTAAATAAGAAATTCCTCTTGCAGATGCATCCTCAGGTTGTAGAGATATGAAACAACAGGAAAAAAACCCCACTCTGGGATATGCACCTTGGGGGAGCTGCTTACCATTTATAAAAGCATATCTTTGGTAAAAAAGCAATTAGTAATGCAGTATTTCCTACTCTTTCAAGATTTATATAGTCACCTGTAGTTGTCATGTTAATGGCTATGGCCTGCAAGAAAAGGGGAAAGGGAGTGGATTGAAGGAATATGAGTGGGTAGAGAGAGGTTTGAAAATCACCTAAATACCAACAGTCTAACAGATACATTTATCTTCAAGCATTTTTCATGTAAGAAACCCCCTTTTAGCTTTGGCAATCTCACTGAGACATCCAGTACTGTCTCCTTGTATTTGGCTCACAGGGGAGTCAACAGCTGTGTGAGGCCACCTGCTAGTACAACAGTGATCATGACTCTCATGGCAGACTGAATATCATGAGCGATCCCCCAGGTCTGCATTTCTACACCTTGCTGCACATCAGAGACACCCAGATTCCCAGGCTCTCCCACCATAAATGAATTACTTCAATCTCATCTGGGGTGGGTTCCAGGCTTCTGAAATTTTTCAAAGCTCTCTGGCTGATTTTAAGTGGACAGTCAAATTGAGAACCATTGGCCCAGAGCATAGTGGAGCCAATGTGGCATAGAGCCCTTGTCCCGAGGCAGAAACACCTAAGTCTTTGCCTTTGCACTTAATATCTCTGAGCCCCAGTTTCTTCATTTGTAAAATGAGCATAATTTTGGTTCTCATTCATGATGCTGCTCTGACTCTTATGTGGAATGGGACAGATTCTGGGGCACCTAGATCTAGAAGGACCCTGGGAGTCCAACCTTGTCCTATTAAAGACAGGGACCCTGAGACTCAGGGAGGGGGCAGGACTTGCTCAGAGTTGCTCAATTGGAGGGAAGATGCAGGGCCCCTCCATAACCATTCAGCTGCCTCCAGACCCATTGCCTTAATCCACCAAAGGAGCAGGACACTTACTACCTCGTCCTTACAGAAGAGGCTCCACCACTCTGACTGAGGGGACTTGCTTATTTCTTTGCCTTTTCTTTTGAAATGACCAGGCCACATGTTTTCCTGTCCATTCATTCAATCAGCATGGAGCATCCCACAAACAAGTCACTGGGTCCCAAACTGAAATTTGGTCTCTTTTACATTCTGCCAAAAAAAGGTCAAAGAAATCCAATATATTGAATAGAAATATATGAAATGGATCAATGAGGAATGACAGTGTGGGTTTTAGATAAGATTCCCTGTAGAGAGTCTCAGATGGCAGTGGTTGGTCCCAATGTGCTGTTTGTAATATCTTAGACTGCAAGACAGATTTAATGACAGTGAAGGCTATGTAGAGTCACGCAGGGGAGGGATGGGAAGGAAGAGAGGGCAGGGGCTATGAGTAGCAGTATCCTGGAATCCCTGGCAGATTCTGTGTGCTCCTGGAGCTTTCATTTAATGGTAGGTATTCCATTAACTTGTTGGGACTAAGGTTGAAGGAGGTGGAGAAAGCAGGAAGTGACCCCTGGGATGCTAAAAGTAATATTAGGAACCATTTGCAAAGGACAGGGGTCTCCAAATTTCAGGCACCCATCAGTGCATCCAAGCTAATGTTCCCCCCTCAATTCCAATTCCAACCAGGTCCTCAATGACAAAGTAGACCTCAGGATGCCCCTGGGAGATGTTAATGGCAGTCCCAATGCTGGTGGATCCAATTGCTGCAGCAGGTGCCACTCTTGCTGTGCCAAGTCTGCAGCTGGACAGCTGCTCACCTCATTGAATACTTTGGGAGCATGCCTAATCAGAGGACAGGCTGGCCTTGTCCTTTGGGTGCACAGAGTTGCTAGTCGAGGCTGCAGTTTCAGCAGAGGGGCAGATGGGAGCCTCTTCTGAACTCTCCTTTTTCAGTATATGTACTGCCCAAGAGAGCACTGAGTTCTCCTTTTTTCAATGGACTTAAAGGAGACTCGACTTTGTTAGAAGCTATGCAGCTTTGCATTTGGAATTTTATAGTGAGAGTTTTCAAGAGTTGGCCTACAGCACCCTGGCTGACTGGCAAGAACTCCAGCCAAGCTTAAAAAAGGCTCAGGAAGGTGGCTGCATTTACATGGAACCACCCAACCTTGCTCTAAATGCATCTGCTTTCACCAGGCATTGGTGAAGCGTGGAAATCTATTATCCAGTTAATTTTTCCCATAGATACAGGCTTGCCTTAGTGCCTCCTCTTACACAGTTCCATGATTTGTTACTCATCTCAGTTGCAAGAAGATGGCTGGGCTGTCTCCCATGCTTAGTGCACATCTTCACTGAGTCACCTGAACCAGTGGGTAATGAGCTGAGGTCTGCCTTCTTGGGCTGGGTGTTGATTCCTGTGACCAACATTTTAGATCAAATGCAGCAGATAGCTTGCTACTCCTGAATGGCTTCCCCTATCAACTTTGCATTGGGGATGGAAGGTCCCAACCAAGCTTTCAGACCCTTCTAAACAAAACTTCTAGCTTCATGCATGTGCCATTTCCAGGCTCTGTGGACTCCATGACAGCAAGCTATTGGTCCAAGCTACCAGCCAACCCCTACTTCATTCAGGCCATGTATTGCGCATGATCCTGCCCACTCACTATGAAATTTCTAATTTCTCTTTTTACAAGAAAAGTTAATCAGAAGACACTGGCAGGATTTCTAGAGAACATATTTCAACCTCCTCTTTTTACACAAAACAGAATGGAATGCGATTTGCTTGTGGTCATACAACTAGTTAAGATATAATGACAACAGTAAACTTCAGGTTCTCAACTCCCAGCCTGAGAACTCACAAGTCCTGCCTTTGTTGTGTGTGAGGGAGGACACCGGGAGGGGAGGGATGATTCTCTGGTATTTTTAAGAAAGGAATGACTTTATCTCTATCCACAAATGCCTAAAGACTCCCATTTCATAATCAGGCAGACAAAGCCACCAATGTGATCCCCACAACTTTATAAACACTCATTAAAATGCATTTGAAAGCATGTGATGACTTCCCCACCCCCTAAATAGTGAGAAAACAAAGGCAACCCTTCTGATAGGGACCAAGTTCAGCTCTGAAGTCAATATTATTTCTGGTTCTCTGTAAACAATGACATAATGGCAAGTCTTCCTTTTTCTACACTTTTAGTTCAGAATGCCACAAAGGGCAAATATTTCTTGGAAAAGGTCTAGATTATAAAAGTAAAATCCAGACTTATCAAATGGGCATATGGAGATAAAGGATGTAATATACATAAATATATTACTCTTCAAAAAGAAGTTGGGCAGGCTGTTATAATCACTTAATTTTGGATACTCTAGAAGGAGGTTTAACATGGACACCAATGAAAGGCCCGCAAAAATATGCACAGGTCCTACTAGGTAAGAATGTAGGAGGTGGGAGATATCCAGGACAGATGAATTCAGTGAGCCTCATTATCCCTCCAGAATGCACTGAGCATGTAGGTCCTGAGCAAAATAGTCAAAAAAGGGGAAATAGTTTATTACTGTCCCCTTTCTCCTTCTCAAGTGCCTCTTCTAGTTCAGTTCAGGCCAATCTGCTTGCTGGTTTTTCATCTCTCTCTCACAAGTGCATCCATTCTCTATCAACACCCCTATGAGTTTCCTAGAAAATGATCTTCACCAACTAGATTGGATTTCAAGCACTCTGAGACAAAAGTGGTCCCCAGTATACTTGCTCAGAAGAAAGAAATAAAAATATCATGGGACATGGTGCAGTTAGTCCCAGAAGAGATAAGACAATGCTGCATCAATATTAGGTTTGCAGAAAGAGAGAGAGAACAGCAGAGAGAGAAAGAATTTGCCCAGATATATACATGGGATCAAGTTAGTATCTGTGTACATAGTATAAATGACTATATGTGGGCATATGTCACTTGCATGTTTGTTTTTCAGAAGAATGTCCCCACAAACTAAAACCGACTTTTCTGTAGAACAATGAGGATTTTCAGCATTTCCAGAATTGCAGGACATGAGGCTCTGGAGAATCCTAGGGTAGCTGGGAATGGCAGGGAACCCTGAGTTCTGATTGGCTTCAAGAGGAGTCAGTTTGTCTTAAGGACGAATCTCCACTAACGGATGGTTTGGAGCAAGATTCTTGGCCCATAGGAAGGGGATTTCTTGGTGCCTCTGGCTTGCCCTGAGCCCACAGACTGCGTGCTCAGCACCCAATGCAGAAAGAGGCCAGGTGGGATGGAGGAAAAAGCCCTGGAGTAGACACCAGAAGACTTGCATTTAAGCCTTAGCTCTTCAATTTGCTGTGTGATTGTGGGCAAGTCACTCCCACTCTCTGAGCCTCAATTTATTCTTCTGTAAAATATGTGCTCAGGCTGCCATATGTGCCTCACGGCATTGTTGAGACATGCACATTGGGAGCAGTAATTGTTACTGATGTTATTATCCAAACCTTGGGTCCCCAAGCTGCCATATTGCCCTATAGTATGGACCTCGGCTTGCTCTTTGATCAATATGGATCCATCTACTAGGATGGCACATCATGTGGGGGTGGGGGAAGGTCAGTGGCCTAGTCTTGAAGGCACTGACCTGACAATCAGCAGTGCTGCCTTTAAAATTCCACCTCCTGCTGCTCACCACCATCCACTGCTATTGGTTTCCCCACACTGTCTACAGCACTCATCCCAACCTGAGGACTTGTGACTTAGACAAGCTTCAAGGAGAGCTATCTGAGTGGTAGCCCCAACAAATGCACAAACAAGCTGGCCTGGGTGGGGGATTTTCTAGCACTGTGTTCCCTTTCTGTAATGTAAGCACACCAGTTGGAAGTATTGGCAACTCTAACAATGGCCCTAAACCTATAAATGTATATGCATTAATGAATGCATATGAATACTGTACCACCCCCTGAGAAGATTTGAAGTATCAGTCATTAAACAAGCCTTTCTTGAATGCTAACCTTCTGTTCCTGGACTATAAGAATGCCAGGCCCTTGGAGACAGGCTGGTTCCTCCCACTCATGTTAAGGCTGGTGAGGCCCAGAGCTAGGAAGACTTGTGTCCATGGGCCAGTGTTTCTGAGACCCAGTTTGACCTCTGAGAGAAAAACCCTAAATTGGTCTCCAAACACATTCCCATGTAGCATCATTCAAGGGATAAAGATGGTTACTTGAGGGAGAAGAAAAAGATAGAGTTTGTTTCAAATGGCTGAACGAACTTGGCAAGGCTGGCCTATAGATAAAGCAGGTGCTGTCTGGGGGCTGGAATAGAAGCTGAAGGTCAAAGCCAAGGACATAATTTCAGTCCAGAAAACTCTGTCTGTGCAGGACCCAGGTTAAAAAGTGTCATCTGTGTTTCACCCAAATTAAGCTGATGAGGCCAAAATCATGTAGGGAAGGGAAAATGTGGAGGCAGAGCTGAGGTTGGAGGCAGCCAGGGCCACTGGGCAGACCTGGATTTCTATATATGAAGAGGGCAGAAGGGATTGTTTGAGTTGTGTGGAAACTACATGCCATATGGAATAGCACTGGCTTTCCATCCACAAAATCTTTAAGACTTCTGCCTGTGACTGGGTGAACACAGCAGCAATATCTCTCCTTACAGCAAGGCCCCATAGGATTGCAATGGTAGGATCAGGACCAAGATGACAGTCCTGATTTTCTAGGAGGCACTGCTCCCCATCTCTAGGGCATCAACTTGAGTAGTTTAAATGTGGTAAAGAGAAAAACAGTTGCTGATTGCTTAGTACCTTCGTCCCTGTACCCAGGTGAAGATTTATGCTTTGTGGGAACTGAAGTTTATATAATTTTGGGGGGCCTCTTTTTGAAAGAAAATATAAGGTTAAATGAACAAAATTAGATACCAGGCTTGAAGGATAAGTCTCGAAGCTTGGGCACAAGTGACTGCATTTGTGTGTGCCCCAACAATGAGCTAAATAAAATGGCAAAAGGCATTTCACTTTCATGACAGCTGTGCAGGTGGTAAAAGAATCCAAAGACACATAGTTAGTCCAGGGCATTCAGATGGTCATATTTACAGAATAAGTCCATTTTAGCCCCCCAAGCACCAAATTCTGGCTCTGAAATCTAACAGTCCACAGATGAACCCACTCCAGTTACTAGATTTTTGAGCCAGGCTGTTTGAGCTCTAGAATGCCATAGAAGCAGAGGCTTGGAAAGAATATGTCATAGCCCTAACTGGTTTGGTTCATTGGATAAAGTGTCGGCCTGCAGACTGAAGGGTCCCAGGTTCGATTCCGGTCAAGGGCATGTACCTTGGTTGTGGGCACATACCCAGTTAGAGGTATGCAGGAGGCAGCTGATCGATGTTTTTCTCTCATTGATGTTTCTAACTCTCTCTATCCCTCTACCTTCCTCTCTGTAAAAAAAAATCAATAAAATATATATATTTTAAAAAAAGACTATGTCATAAAAAGCATCGGTCAGATCAGTCCAGAGAGGACCTCCCCATGGTCTAGGTCCTCTTTTTTTCACCATAAGTGAGGTATGATTGACAAAATAAAAATTGTATATATTTAGATTGTACAATGTTATTTTTTCTGAAAGTGTACAGTGTGATGATTTAACATATGCATACATTGTGAAATATGTTAGGTCCTCTTTTTTAAACTGAGGTAGAATTCACAGAGCATAAAATTAAACTTTTTTAAAGTGTACAATTCAGTGGCATTTAATACACTCAAAATGCTGTGCAACCTAAATGAGGAGAGTGAGGCCTGCATCACAAATTTGTTATAAAGATCACATGAGCTTATACATGTAAAGTGAGCACAATGCCTGGCATGGCTTACATACCAAATAAATATTCTCTATCTTCCCACTCTTGAAAATGCAAACACATTCTTGGTGATCCTAAAATAGCCTTTAACATGGTTTATTCAGCAGCATTTGCCATTCAAAGCAGATTTGCCTTTACTCATTGGCTGCACTCCTGAATAGCTGTGTGCAAGGCTAACTTTTGTAAACCAAATCATAATAAAATCCAACAAGAATTTGCCACTGAAAGGAAATCTTCAGTAAATTATTTTACAAAGTAAAAGATCTCTTAGCCAAACTTATCTTTTTTGAAATGTGTGCACTTAGTGATATTGTCCTTTCTTGTAATGAATCCTAATTTAATTTTGGCCACACATATATGCTGATGTTCCACATCCCCAAAGCACACAGCAACAGGAGCAGGTTACATATTGAAAATAATGACTGTCTAAAAATATTTCTTTCTTTCTGCGATTGCATCATGGAAGGAGTCACATAACCTGAAAAATACCCCCTACGTGTGTGTGTGTGTGTGTGTGTGTGTGTGTGTGTGTGTGTGTGTGGTGCTGGCATAGATAAAGGTGATAGTAATGGAGGTGAGGGTAGGTGTGGTAGTGATGGAGATAGGTGGTAGAGATTGTGGTGGAAGAGGTGCTGATGATGAGGGAGTGTTCCTACAGGATATGTCTTTCATTACCTCTGTAAGAAGCTCCAGTGACTGGGTCAGAGGAAGAAGACTCACTTTGAATGTGTTATTAACAGAAACCTCAAAACTGTCTCCTTGCAGTTAATCATAATTATCTTTTTCTTACCTGGAAAATTAAAGCTGAATTACTTGTAGAAACATGGGAGATTTTTATTTGTTAAAATGTTGCCAATAAAGTAATTTTATGTCAGACTTAACTACAGGAAAGGGCAAGGCACTTCTAAGTTCCTTAGCTGTCATGTGGCTTAAAAAAAAAGATGGGCAGCAGTTAGCTACTGTACACTTAGCTCTTTGAAGCCATATATTCAGAAAGCAGATGTTGGGTGTTGGTGTTTGGAGGCTGGCTTCCTGGAGGTATTTTATATCGGCCAAGTTCATTGTTCTAAACTCCAAAGGCTTGACTTGAAAAAGGAAAAGAGGCGAGAAAATGTTCAGATTTTCTGACAGTGTCACACAGGCACAGCCCTAATACTAGACAACTTCAGTTCCTAAAGCTTATTCTACAACTAGAGGCAACTAGAGAGAATGGCACTGGACTTCTGTCTACTACAGAGATGAAAGCTTCTAATTGTACAAAACAGGATTTTCTAGGAGGCCCAGAATAGAAATCCCCCCATAATGAGCATACACTAGAAAAGCAAGTGGTGAACCAGACTAAGAAGAGCTGGAACTCTAGTGGGACAAAAAGTAAGTCAACAACAAGAACAAGAACAGAGTGTGAGCAGTATTCTTCAGAGGAATGAAGAAACAGTGATGTGACAGAGTGGCCAGCAGGCTGTTCTGAAGAAGGCACATTTAAGTGGACATCTAATGCAGTCCAGGACATAGGGTGGGAGCATAACGTTCCAGGCAAGTGGGCAGAAGTAAGGAGGTCCTGGGGAGAGCTCTTGTGTGTTCCAAGAAAGGGCAAGTGGCCAGTGGGCTTGGTGCACAGTAAGCCCAGCAAGCAGCTGTGAGCTTGAAGAGGGCTTTGCTGGCCATAGGGAAGGGGGTGAATTGTAAATTGTTGGCAGTGGGAAGCCATTGGTTGATTAAGCAGAGGAATGATTGACTGTAAAATGTCTTTTTGGATGCTGATGGGAGAGGGAGAAATGGATGTTGCAAAAAGGATAAGGACCAGTTACAGAGGCAGGTGTCTGGAAAAAGGACAGGATCTAGAGTGGAGGTTGGACCACCTTTGACAGAGGAGAGGAAACAGAATACTTGGGGAGGTGTGAAGATCTGTGATATTCACTCAAGCAGCACAGAGGGGAGTACCCATTTATTAGGGAAAGCTATGTCCTTGGAAAAAAATGAACCAAAGCCCAGTGACCTAGATCAGGGGAGGTCAAATTTTTTCTGTAAAGGCCCAAATAGTAAATATCTTAGGCTTTGCAGGCCATGTGGCCTCTGGTATAACTGTAGTACACAATATGTTAACAAGTTAGTGTGACTGTGTGCTAATAAAACTTTATTTACAAAAACAGGCTGTGGGCCAGACTTAGCTCATTGGGGCAGAGTTTGCCAGCCTTAACCTAAAGCATGACCTGAGCATCTTTCCCCGGGGAAATAGTTATTTCCAAATTGCCCTACTCTCACTTCAGAGGGCCACATAGGCCTACTGTCACAAGAGAGTGGTAAGCAACATTTTTGGAATTGTAAAGCTTCAAGATTTAGACCATTATACAAGTTAGATGACCAATTCTGAGCTGGACTAGGTATGTGGTACTCCTAAGTGTCATATTTCACCTTCACTAATGACAGTTGTTATTATTGAGCATCTGATGGTGGGTGCTCAGCAAGTTCCAGTGAAAGGAGAAAACACCTTCTCCACAATGCCCATCTCTGCCTTGCTCATCCAGCCTTTCTATACTCTTGAGCAATGCTCATGTCATCCAGCAAATTAAAGTATACACACCTTCCTTAGGCCTTCATGGGTCTCTATGATAATATAGCCTCAGCTTCTACTCCTATTTTCAGCCTGTTCCGTACTCTGGCCACCCTCAAGGCTGCCATGTTATGCTTTGCATTTCCTGTCTGCACAATGCAGATCTCTTAAGGCTAGGACTGTTTCTTCATCATCTCTGTACCTCCAGAGTGCCTAGCCTCATGACAGGGCTCAGCTGGCATCTGCAGATTTGAATTAGCCATTGGAGCAAAAGGTTTCCTGCAAATTATCTTGTTCTTTTCCCATTTCCAGCACAAGGCCAAGAGACAACCACTTTTCCGAAACTGTAATGAATTTACTAACTGGCCCAATGACCCTGGACACGCCCCTTCTCCTTTGTGTGTTCTTGACCTCTTGGTTCAACAAAAGAGTGGCTGGGATGATTTCTGGCCAAGAGAAACAGCAGCCGCTGCTTATTGAGGATTTATTATGTGCCAGGTACCGAGCCATGGAAAGAAGGACGTAAGAGCAGGAG
Source organism: Myotis myotis (assembly GCF_014108235.1). NCBI lineage: Eukaryota > Metazoa > Chordata > Mammalia > Chiroptera > Vespertilionidae > Myotis > Myotis myotis. Next base: position 15,241,800 of record NW_023416346.1, read on the forward strand.
ATCTCAGGGTCATGGGAGTGGCTATGCGACCTGACAGCCTTGGGAAGCAACTGAATAGAGAAGCAGCTCTGGATGAGGAGTCAGGAGAGTGACCAAGCCCCACAGCACTGGAGGGAAGCACACAAAGGCAAGTTTGTTTAGAGAAGTTGGGGGGTGGGAGGTAGTGGCAGTGGCAGGTATGCCTGATCCTTGGTCTGGGTTCCCAGCAGATATGTCCAGCAGCCTGTGGCTCCTGCCCACCTTTCTAACTTTGGTACTTTGGGGGTTGGAGATATGGTGAGAGGGGAGGCAGGAAATGAGAAGGAGAAAGGAAAGGCAGGAAGGAAGGGGAGGAGAAGGAAAGGAGGCAAAAGGGGAGGAGGGAGGCCTTGGAAAAATTATTCTATGTCGACTGTAGAAATAAAAATCTGTAACCCAGACCTGAGAAACACATGCTTTCCCTTACCCTGAGTTCTGGAACTTGGCACTCCATGGGCAGCTTACAAACTAAATATTTGTCTGCAAGCAGAGTCACATTGAGCTCTCCAGTTGGGGATTTTCAGCAAAAGCAAGAGGCCTCAGCTGTCACAGGTCAGCCCAGAGTTTGGAGAGTCCCAGACCCACATCCCAGGGATGGCTCCCGGTTTGCGCACATGCTAGAGAAAGATGGTGTCTGAGCCTCAGCTCAGCGAAGTTCTTCTGCAGCCCTGACCTAAGGTCCAACAGTATCTACTTTCCTCCCCTAGGGAGTTCAAGCTCCGGACACCTGTCACCTTGGGCCTAATGTCAAGGAAGCTGGGGGCAGGAGCCAGGCAGAAATGCAGACAAGGCCAGAATAGGCTCCTGGAATTCCAGAAATAGGTAATGCCAAGATCCCAGATGCCAGCAGAAGCCAGCTGCCAAACAGAACTCCCCCTCTCAACATCCTCTCCTTCAAACAGATTGCGATTTCCAGGTCAATGGTTTGGTGGACTGGGCTACTCAGGTAGGACCCAGATGCAGAGCCCAGTGGTGTGGTGCAAGCCGAGCAGTGCTCAGCTGTGGCAGAGGTCTGAACGCAAGACCTCTGACAGGTGGCCTTCCCTGGTTGGGTGTCTAGAGCAGGAAAGGACCCTTACTGCAGGAGGAGGAGGAGGAGGAGGGAGCAAAGGGAGCGAACAGCTGCCTGCTCCATGGGGAGGAGCCCCAAAATAGAAAGGCACATATGCACTGCAAGCCTTGACCTAGAATGCTCAGAGCTACACCATAAATCCAGCTCTCCTCAGTGCAGTGGGGCTGTTGATGAGACTAAGATATCCTCAGGAGTCATGTGTGTTTCTACCTGAGTAACAAAGACAAACATTTCCCATCGCCCTTCTGAGCCAGTGCCAACCTCTCATCATTAAAAAAAAAGTGCTAACAGAAGTTATGCCTTGTTTATACAGCATTCATATCCATATCTTGTTCATCATCATCCAGAAACCCTGAAGTGGACAGAGGGCAGATTATTAATCCTATTTTACTGGTGCAGAGACTGAAACACAGAGATTCATGCAAGATCTGTGTCAGGAACAACAGCTTCTCCCATAACCTGTCTCTGGATCACCTGGTGCCTGGAGGTGGAGCCACATCTGCAACATGCCTACAACCTCTATGGAGCAGGGGACACTGGCTTTCTCTGGGCTCCAAGAAGGCTGTTTAGATAACTCAGCCCAGGACCTAGCTGACTGTTCTGACCTCCTTGTGGGGTGTTTAATCTGCCTGGCTTGCTGTTTTCAGGCTGGGTAGTGGATGGTGGTAGCCAGAATGTTCCAGGGAGCCACTAGGATGAAATAAAGATGCTTCCACTCTTGCTCTGTTTGTTGGATGTCTGCACTGTAATAAAATCTCCAGATAATCTGGGACTCCATTTCACCCCCAAGTGGCATGCCAGTCTACAGAAGGCTTAAAACTATCTGAGCTCCTAAAATGGGAATGGAAAGCTGCAGAGGGGGAAGAGCTTTGGAGTCAAGTTGTCTGGGTTTGTGGTCTGAATTTCCCGCCTACTGACTGTGTAATACTAGAAAAGTCCCTATTGTCTCGGAGCTTCAGTCTCCTCAGTAGTGAAGTGGAAATATTAATCCCTGTCACAGGAGTAGATGAGCTAATTTGTACAAAGTACCTCACATGAGAGTCATCAACCATCTTCTCCTCACCATTGCAGAGTAGGACAAGTAGAATTACAGAACAGGACAGAGTTGTTCCCAATGGAGTCAGCCTAGAAATTGTTTGCTCATTGACTGTGAACTGCTGTCATCCAGAATCTAGCCCAGGGCTGGACACATAGGAGAGACCCTGGAAATGGGGCCTCTACAAGGAAGGGACTTGCTGAAGGTATCACAAAGCACTGGTTACATCCTTGGGATCAGATTCAAGGTCTCCTTACTGACTCTTATGCTCTGTTTAAAATGAAAAGTATGTGGCCCCAAGGACATTGGATACAGAACCTAAACCCAACCACACACTGCGGAAGGACATGAACAGACCTCTTCCGTTAGTACTAAGTTCATCAGTCTAAAAAAGAGGGCCAGTTCAAACAAGGCCAGTATTTTTGTAGCCATCTATCTCTCCACATTCCTTGTTATACTCAGGCCTCCCCTCTCCTCCTTCTTCAGCCTTATTAGAGGTAAGAAGGGGTGAGGAGTTAGTTTTGGTCATACTGTGGGTGGAAAGCAGGCTGCACTAGGGACAACCCAAATGGGGACACTTGATATAGCTCTCCACCTGTTTGATGGGCATCTTTTGGCAGGTCACTGGATTTCTCAGACTTGAGTGTCCTCATCCATCAAGACAGAGAATAGTTGGGAAGCTCAGAAGGAATACCCACTATGCCAATTCACTGTAACCTACAGAGTGAACCATTTATTGTCATTGAATGATGAGACACAGAAAATGAGCAATAAGCAGTATGTCCTTCCTTCTCCAACTGTATGTCTAATGCCCTCAGCTACCCCATTTTGTCTGGCACTGCCTTGTGAACAGAATAAATAGGTGGCTGCTCAGAGCTGGGAAAGATTTGCACTTGCAGTGAGGTATCAACTGAAAGAGAGATGATGTGTGATGTGTATACTGAGTTCCAATTCCATGGAAGCTCTGGAGCACTCCCATCAGAAGCACTAATAATTTAGAGATTCTCCTACTAGTACTCAATCAACCCACTGATCTAGGAAGGAATGGATATCTTAAATTCAAAGGGAAAGACCAAACATTCTCCTTCTGCCTCCTGTTAAAACTGCACATACTAACTAGAGATTGGATGCCTTATTAACCTTGGGTGGATGCCCAAATGTTCAGTGACTTTAGCCAAGTTGTTTAATCTCTCTGAGCCTTAGTTCCTAGAGATATCCTCTTCATCTCAGGGTTATTCTAAGAATTACAGGAGATAATACCCCCCAAATGCTTAGCAAGTTCCTGACACCTAGTCAATGCTCAATTAAAGATGGCTATTCTTTTTTAAAAATATATTTTATTGGTTTTTTACAGAGAGGAAGGGAGAGGGACAGAGAGTCAGAAACATCGATCAGCTGCCTTCTGCACACCTCCCACTGGGGATGTGCCCGCAACCAAGGTACATGCCCTTGACTAGAATTGAACCTGGGACCCTTCAGGCCGACGGTCTATCCACTGAGCCAAACCAGTTAGGGCTAAAGGTGGCTATCCTTATTCCTAGTTCACTTGACCTTTATCAAGGACAAATGATGGGCAAAGCCCCATAGGTAAGTTAGGGGCAGAAGCAAGACTAGAATCCAGGTGTTCTGAGCCCTGGTCTTAGGCCAAGAACAATCATCACATCAGATAGATGTTTTCCTGTAAGTGGTCTGTCAGTTATTCACATGGAAATCCCAGGGCTGTTTACATGAATTGTCCTTTCGGACTGAGAATAACAGACCTAGATTTGAAACAAGGTTGTTTTTGTTGTTGTTAGTTTGGTTTTTGGAAAGGACAAGAAAACCAGGTAAGCTAAGTATCTAAATCAGATTTTCATATTGAGTATGATTATAGGATGAGGGAGAGTGGTGTAAGGGATGTGCTTCTACATACACACAGTTCCCTGGATCTGGGGAGCAGGGTGTTGTCCCTGGACATTAGGGAGCATCAGAGGGAGAGCAAGAAACATAAACAGCTGATATCCAGTTCAGGTCACCCTGGAAGTGCAAGACAAGCTCCTGCAAAGGACCTCTTGCTGCTGATCACTCTGGGACCTGCAATAACTTGTTTGGGCAGCGGTTTCATGGTGAACTGACAGGCCCCTCTGCTTTTTAATCCACCCATTTATGTCCCTCAGTCAGCAAACACCTGGGCTGCTGATTTCCTCAGCACATGTAGCAGAGCTCCATGTTAGCACCAGGTGTCTTCCAGAGGTTGCAGGGATTGACCAGCCATGAACATTCAACTGCATTCAAACCAAGAGCTGCCTTGGTTGCCAGCTGAGGGTACAGCGCAGGTGTCTTCCAGAGGTTGCAGGGATTGACCAGCCACGAACATTCAACTGCGTTCAAACCAAGAGCTGCCTTGGTTGCCAGCTGAGGGTACAGCGGTGCCTGACTTGGCCAGACTCCATGTATATCTCTCAGGCCAAGCCAATAGAATGGGCACCCTCACTGCCATCCTGTCAGAGACCATATGCACCTTCCAAGAAGACAATTGTTGATTTTTTGTTTTTGTTTTTTATTGTGAAGAGGACTCATTTGAGAAAAGTGGCTTTTGTAGTGTGAGACATATTTTTGAATCCCCTCAACTGGGGCAAATCCTGGGTTTTCTAACAGCTTGGACTATAAGAAACAGGTCACTCAGAGCCAAGGGCAGAAAATAAGATATGTCACAAGAAGAGGGAGAAGGGCTGATTTCGATCAAGTACAACATGTGACTCTAAAGCAACACGGTGAATTTTGGGCAAGGCTTACAAAGGGCTCTAAAGGTTATATACAAAGAAAAGTCAAGCCCGGAAATGGCATGAGCAATGGTAACGTCTTTGGAGTGAGGGCACAGATGGCCACTACAAAGACCCATCTAAGTAAAACCCTTCTGACATGGAGGTCTAAACTGATCAAAACCAAAGAAGTTACTTACTAGTCATACTTTTTAAAAGGGTATTGGTGGGGTCCCTGAGGAGAAGGAGAAGAGGACTCCGGAAACTACAATTTATCCACCTTTCCTCCAAGGAGTGGAAACAAATGTGACACAAACTGAAAGTCATGCCGAAATCATGAGCTCTGGATGCATTACCAAGAGTTTGTTGCTTATAAAAGATAAATAACAAAACAGTAAATTGGGATGGAGGTTAGAGATTGCCTTCTAGAAAATCCCTGGCAGAAGGGCTGGCAATTTGGAGGACAGACCACTGGCCAATTAATTGCTCCATCTTTGCCATCTCCTCTGTCTACCATCTCTGGAACTCCAGCAAACATAGTTTTGTAAATGTCCATATACTCAACTTGGTACCACATTCTCAATACCTTGTTTGTGGAAGACAATGAGGAAAAAAAGAGGAGCAAAACTTCAACAATCTGCTCTCACCCCTGTGCACATATGAGAATCCTAGACTAAATAGAAAGCCAATTTACTGAAAGTAGATTGCCCTTGGGATTAGAGAAGCCAGGCCCTCTAGTTATGCGAAATGACATTATCTCAGAACTCTAAGCTCCTAGTTCTCTGAACAGGAAGGAAGCAGACCCACGGCTCTATAAGAGCCATTTCCTCTCTGCTCTATTAATTTCAGAGATTAGGTCTGGAGACCTAATACACTGAGATAACAACCATTGTGTTTGCTGCAACTCCTACTAACTGAGCCAATCTTGGTAGTTTGGCGATGATGCAGGCTTTTATTGTCAAATTCAACTAACCAATGGCTTTCATGGCCCCTTCTGTCATTCTGGATCCTAGACCTACCGCTGGAAACCCTAACCCTGATTTTCCAAAACATGGATGATGTCTGGATTCCAAGCAAGGAAAGTATAAATTTGTCAAATGAGTTTTTAAAAGGATATAAAGGCCAAAGAGTTTAATGGAAATATCTTTCTATACCCTACTTACTTGCTTCCTGTTCTCAGTGGTATTAGGAAGCTAATGCAATACATCTAGTGCCTGTCATTCCCACACTCTTGATTTCTATGAAGAGAAAAAGTAAGCATTTCTTCCCTTTCATCCTTCTTCTCTTTCCATTTCAAGGGGTTCAGTGCAGAGATCACTGGACTGGGAGTCCAGAATGGAGCCTTGGACTGTATGTCCTGTTTTTCCAGAAACTCACAAGGGGTAGGGTCAGCTCATCTCCTAGATCTCTTCTATGTCAGATTCCAGTTCTTAACATTTTAAGTTGGTTCCCTGCCATAAATTTGTAGACAGAATTTCAATAATACATCTTACATTCAAGTTTAAGATTAGAAGCATTCAATACCCCCCGCCCCCCGAATAGCCCATTGTCTGACCGATTCCTGGAGCTTTCTGGGCTCCTGACGATTTCCCACCATGGTGATATGGGGAAGCATGCTCTTGATTACAAGCCGAGTTTTCCAGTCATCCATTGTTTGACCTGCAATTTTATTCTTGACTCTCCAAGGTGCTTTCCCAAACGACCTAGACACAGGGCTTAGGAGACAAAAAGTACACTGTCTTTCAGATATGAAGATGAGACCAACGACCCCGTGAATCACAGTCTTTCACTCTAAAGGACAGGTTTGGGTAAAGTCAGCCACATTCTTTTTCCTGTTTCTCTCCTCACCCCACCAATCTCATTGAGCCCCTCCTTCTCCCACAGATGAGGGGCACTTCTATGAGACAGCTGGTTGGGATGGCCATGGGGCAGAGCAAAGTTCACTGGAGAGCTGAGGGATGGGTGGAGAAGCAGCCTGATTTAACTAAAATAATACTGGGCTTAATAGCAGGAGATGTAGGTCCTAGGTCTGGCTTTACTTTTGCATGGTATGTGGTGAGGTCTGTGGAATGGCTCTTCTGTTCTTGACACAGCTTTCTTATATGGAAACCCTGTTGGTTAAGACCAGGTGATGGTTTACAGCTGGCCCGCTTAGCTCTACTAGAGCAAGCCATATAGCCCATAGAAGTAGCAGTTCTTACTCCTGCTCATGTTAACACTCAGCTAAGTGTGTTAACAATTCAAATCCTGACAGTCAGTGGAAGGAAGTAATGGCTGTTAGAAGGGGCTCATGAAACCCCAGTGCACTGGTTTATAAAAAAAAAAAAAACCTATCTGAGCAGGCTGTGATCATGCTAGCCCAATGTATACCATCCATAACAGATGAACAGACATGTACAAACTCAGGTAAAGCTGTTTTTTGTTTTTTTTTACATTTTATTTTGTTTCACTTGTTTTTCATGATGGAGAAATGAAATAAGAGCCCTACTGAGGATTCATATATGAGAAAAATGCTTCTTCCCATTAATCTCCTTTGTAGTATAGAATAAAGCTCTAAAATTTCAATGTCTAGACTTCTGACTTTGAAAAAATAGAGATGTTCTTTTCCCATTTTCCCACTGAGTACAGCTAAAACCTCTAGACATCTATATATATATAAAAGCCTAATATGCAAATTGTCCCCTCAGGAGTTCCACTGGGAGACCAGGAGGTCAAACACTTGCTATGATGTGCACTGACCACCAGGGGGCATCGTGGAACAAAAGAAGGCCCCAGCCAGCAGCTGGAAGGCCCTGATTGGCCCTGGTCGCCAGCCAGCCTAGGAACCCTATGTGTGCATGAATTTTGTGCACCAGACCTCTAGTTATAAATAAAACAAACTTAAGAAGACACTGGAAGGTGGTGATATAAAGGTAAACTGGATAGGAAACTTGGGACCTGAGGAATGACATAGTGGTGAGCTCCCTGGGTTTTCTTTTTACCTCAAAGATCCCAGACATGGACTTGAAGAAGCCCACAACCCAAAATGCCAGTGGGCACAGACAAAAAGAGACAAAATCCTGTTCTCTTTAGACAAAGTAGCAGGAAAGGGGCAGCATGCCAAGACAGACAACTTTTATATAAGAGCAGCTCTAATTCAGCTAACCACCACAGAAAAAAGTATGGCCCCCAGATCCCATCAGCAAAAGTCAAGGGAGGCCTAGACTGCACCCCCATCTAGCAGTAATGACTCATCTCTCCCTGTCCTTACTACGTTGGTATCAGAGTAGTTGGTATCAGAGAGTCAGGTAATGAGTCCACATCTCATCCCTAACAATGTCAGTGGAAATCACATGAGTAACAGTAATGAGACAGTCCTACCCATTCCAGCCATGTTGGCATCAGTGGAAGCTTAGTGGAGAACTGGAACTGTCACCACTGCTCAGCAGTAATGAGGAGCCCAAACCTACCTGGTGTCAATGAAGACTAAGTTGGAAACACAGACTTCTATACCCACATGGCAGAAATGAGATGGTGCTCCCCTCCCTGCTGGAGCATTATCAGCTAAAATGGAAGATCTAAATAAGTGCTGATGTAACAGAACTGTCAACCCAGAATCCTATACCAAATGAAAATAGGCTTCAGGTATGGAAGGGGAACCAATACATTATCAAATGAATAAAAATAAGAGGATTTGGTAACAACAGGCCTCTCCTAAGAGAATGGCTAAATGAAGTTCTCTAAACAAAAAGGAAATGATTAAAGGAAGAATTTTGGACATCACCAAGGAGGAAAAAAACAATGGAAAAAGAAAAAATATGAGTAAATATAGACTTTTTTTCCCTCCTCTCAAGTTTTCTAAATTATATTTGATGCTTGAAGTACCAACTATAACATTTCATGTTGTGGTTCTAAATGTATGTGGAAAAATATATGTAACACAATCTATATATATAAAAGCCTAAGCAAGCATTAGGACCGAAAAACCAGAATGACCAGTCAACCAGTTGCTATGATACACACTGACCACCAGGGGCAGATGTTCAATGCAGGAGCTTCCCCCTGGTGGTCACTGTGATCCCACAGCCTCCCACAGCCAGTCAATGTCCCCCAGTCCCTCCCTGCAGCCAGCCTCCTGCAGCCCCTCCCCCCAGCTGGCCAGCCCTGATTGGCCCTGATTGCTGGCCAGGCTGAGAGACCCCACCTGTGCACGAATTCGTACACCGGGCCTCCAGTTACATTATAAAAAGAGGAGGGTGAAGGGTAGAAAGATAGGAAAGATTTCTATTCATCACTGGAACTGGTAACATGTTAACACCAGTAGACTGTCATAAAGTTATGTATAGATGTAATACCTATAGCAACGACTAAAAATGGTGTACTAAAACATTAATGAAAAAATACTATACATGAATCCTCAAATGCAATTCTAAAAAATGTTCATGTAACCCATAGGAAGTCAGGAAAAAGAAAATAGAGAAACCAAAAACAGAGAAAATAAAAATAAATGGCAGAGTTAAGCACTAACATGAATATGTACATTAAGTGAAAATCATCTATTAAAACCAATTAAAACAGAGTTTGGCAGAGTGGATAGGAGAAGATGACTCAATTATATGCTCTTTATAAGTTGCTCACCTTGAATATAATGATATAGGCAGTTTGAAAATAAAAGGATGGGAAAAAGATACATCATGAAAATGTAAATTAAAATAGCAGATAAACCTCAGAGCAAAGAAAATTACCAGGGACAGAGAGGGGCATTACATAATGATAAAAAAGATCAATACACCAGAAGGTACAGTAATCCTAAATGTGCATGCACCAACAAAAGAGCCACATGATTTATGAAAAAAGAGAAAAATTGAAATGAGAAAATATAAAAATTCACATTTTTGGTGGAGACATTAATATCCTCTCTCAACAATCAATAGAACAATTAGACAGAAAATTAGCAAATATAGAAAAACTCAACAATGCCATCATCTAATTGGATCTAATTGACTTTTATAGACCAATTTACACCAAAAAGAAACAATAAAAACTACATTGTTTTCAAGTACCCAAGGAATATATGCCGAGATAGATTTATTCAAGACTACAAACAATCCACAACATTTTTAAAGAGTTGAAATAGTATATGGTGTTTTCTCTGACTATAATGGAATCAAATTAGAAAAGAATATCAAAAAGACAACAGGAAAATCTCCAAACAATTGAAAAGTCAACACTTTTAAAAAATTCATGAATTAAAGAGATCTCAAGACAATTTTAAATAATACAATGAACTAGACTTCTTGTAGTGATCACTTCATAAGACATGTAAATGACTACTCACTATGATGTGCACCTGAAACTAACACAATATTGTGTGTCTCCATACTGTTTTCCATAATGCCTGTACAAGTTTGCATTCCCACCAACAGTGTACTAGGGCTCCATTTTTGCCACATCCTCACCAGTTCTTGTTGTCTGTTGATTTATTGGTGGTAGCAATTCTGGCAGCTGTGAGGTGATACCTCATTACAGTTTTAATTTGCATCTCTCTCAGATGATTAGTGATGTTGAGCATTTTTTCATATGTCTATTGGCCATCCATATGTCCTCTTTGGAGAAGTATCTATTCAGGTCATTTGCCCAATATTTTAATTGCTTGTCTTCCTGGTATTGAGTTGTATAAGTTCTTTATATATTTTTGAAATGATCCCTTATCAAATGTATCATTGGCGAATATGTTTTCCCATATAGTGGGTTCCTTATTCATTTTGTTGATGGCTTCTTTTGCTATGCAGAAGTTTGTGTGTTTGATGAAGTCCCATTTGTTTATTTTTTGTTTGTTTGTTTCCCTTGCCCTAGAACCACGGTCAGCAAACTGCGGCTTGCGAGCCACATGCGGCTCTTTGGCCCCTTGAGTGTGGCTCTTCTTAAGCCTTAGGAGTACCCTAATTGAGTTAATAACAATGTACCTACCTATATGGTTTAAGTTTAAAAAATTTGGCTCTCAAAAGAAAGTTCAGTTGTTGTACTGTTGATATTTGGCTCTGTTGACTAGTGAGTTTGCCGATCACTGCCCTAGAAGATGTATCAGCAAAAATACTGCTGCATGAGATGTCTGAAATCTTACTGGCTGTGTTTTCTTCTAGGATTTTTATGGTTTTTGTGACTTTATTTAAGTCTTTTATCTATTTTGAGTTTATTCTTGTGTATGGTGTAAGTTGGTGGTCTAGTTTCATTTTTTTTTCCATGTACGTGTCCAATTTTCCCAACACCATTTATTGAAGAGAGTGTATTTACTCCACTGAATGCTCTTGTCTCCTTTGTAAATATTAATTGACCATAAAGGAGTGGGTTGATTTCTGGGCTCTGTTCTGTTCCACTGATCTATTTGCCTGTTCTTGTGCCAATACCAGGCTTTTTTAATTACAATGGCTTTGTAGCATAGTTTGATATCTGGCATTGTGAGCCCTCCAACTTTATTCTTCTTTCTCAAGGTTACTGAGGCTATTCGGGTTCTTTTATGGTTTCATATACACTTTTGGAATATTTTTTCTAAATCTGTGAAATATGCTATTGGTATTTTAATAGGAATTGGATTGAATCTGTAGATTACTTTGGGTAGTATGGACATTTTAATGATGTTAATCTATGAACATGGTATATGCTTCCACTTGTTTATATCTTTCTTTAGCTCTAATAATACTTGTATGAAATCAAATATACCATCTCAAATAAATGATATTTTAAGGTATATGGAGTAACTGTAATGTGATATGAAAAATATCTGTAATTTCTTTTGGTGACAAAGTCACATACTGGTAAAACTACTATGGTTTGTTATTTACATTCATAATAAAAGGAAATGGTAATTTTAATTAGAGATTGGTCAAAATAAAGGTATACTTCACCCCAAACATGTTTGCTAACTATAGTTAAAAAAAGTTAGAAAAAAACCCAAAAATATATTAAACTAAATAAAAATACAATATATCAAAACTTGTGGGATACATGTAAAGCTATGCTGAGAGAAAAATTTATAGCACTAAATGCTTACAATAGAAATGAGGAAAGGTCTAAAATCAATCATAGAAGCTTCCAGGGAGAAAAAAAAGAACATCTAAATAAAACCAAAGCAAACAGAAGAAAATATTTTAAAAATCATATATTTTCATTAAAATGATATTGAACACAGAAAAAAATAGTGAAACCCAATTGGAAAAAAGAATTCTCTAACAAAAACAAACAAACAAAAAACACACACTGAAAAACCTTTAGCAAAACTAAGAAAGATTAAAAAAAAGGACGGTACAAATTATCAATATTTGAATGAAAAGGGCGATATTACTAATGACCCTGTAGACATGTAAAACATAATAAGGGAATACTACAAACATCTCTACACACACACATTTGTAAATTCGATGAAACGGAACAATTATTCTAAAAGCTTGAACTACCAGACCAGGGACCAAGATGGTGGCATAGGTAAACATGTTACTCGCATCCTCCCACAACCACATCAAAATTACAACTAAAATACAGAACAACCATTTTTCAGAACCAACTGAAATCTGGCTGAATGGAAGCCCTACAACTAGAGAATTAAAGAAGAAACCACATTGAGACTGGTAGGAGGGGAGGATATGCGGAACAGGCTGGTCCGACACCCATGTGTGGCGGTTTAAAATCGGGAGGGTTATTTTGGCTGAGGAGGCCTCCCAGGAGGACAAGGGTTCCCAGCCCCACACCAGAAACATCAGCACAGGGTTCCAATGTCAAGAAGATAAGCCTCTGTAACTTTGGGCTATAAGAATCAGCAGGGATTGTGGCTGAGTGACACAGAGACAGCCAGAGACCCAGGCAGTTCCTCTTAAAGGACCCACGCATGGACTTACTTGAACTCACTCCCTCTGAGCTCCAGTGCTGGGGCAGCAGCTTAAAATGATCCAGGAACATAAATTGTCAGCTTTCTCCCAGACAAAAGTGCTGGCAGAGGTCATTATTCCTCTGCTGAGACACTCCCCCCAACCCCCACCCTGCTCCAGAGATGACTGTCAGGTGCCATATCTGAGTCTCCATCAACATGGCCCACACTGTTCACCCTGCCCTGATGATTCCCTAAGATTCCACCCTACCCAATTTGCAGCCCCACACGAACTGTTTGCAGTAGCTTTTCTATATAAATGACCTGTCCTGTCTCAGGCTTCAGATTTTCCTTAAATCTCTCAAACAAGTAGCAGCTGGACTCATCATGCCCCATAACTCTCAGTAAGTGGCCCCAGGCCTGGCACTAGCAGAAGCTTACAAAGGTTCACAGTTTGGCGTTTCCTGGGCACCTCCAAGCCCAACACAAGTAGCAGCTATCTGCAGATTGTTCTTTAGCTCATGCCTGGTGGCCCTAGGCAGGGCACAGAAAGTGGCTGACTTTGCACCTCCTGGGAGGCTACAGAGCCAGTGCACCAGGTGGACAGCTTCAGACCACACCAGTTTACAACTCTACCACATCCAAGAGCAACACACTCAAGGAGCAGACTCAGCAAGCACCAAAGCCCCACTGAAGTATGTCCTGTTGTATAGGGGTACCTCCTGCACAGCAGCTCTTCCACTGTAGTTGCAGTTGGTCCTCACAGCCAATTGTCCTGGGGGTCAATTCTTCCCCATGATTCCAACAGCAATGAAGGCTCAACTACAACAGGACAGTGCACACAACCCATACAGGAGTCTACGTAGAGTGACCACCTCAGGTGACTGGGGAGGCTGAGCCACTGGACTCCACAGGACATCTACTAAACAAGGCCCTCTACCAATTCCAGGATACACAGCAGCTTTACCTAATACAGAAACAAACAGGGAAGCAGCCAAAATGCAGAGACAAAGAAACATGGCACAAAAGAAAGAACAGAAGAAATTTCCTGAAAGAGAACTAAATGAAATGGAAGCAAACTATTATATACAGAATTCAAAATAATGGTTACAAGGATGCTCAAGGATCTTAATGAGAGCCTCAAGGGACATATAATTTCAAGGATCTTAGTGAAAATTTCAAGGAAATTAGTGAGAATGTCAAAGACATGAAAAAGGACCAGTCAGAAATGAAGGATACACTAATTGAAATGAAGATTAATTTATAGGGAATCCACAGTAGAGAAGGCGGAGAATCAAATCAGTGATTTGGAATATGAGGAAGCAAAAAACACCCAATCAAAGAGCAAAAAGAAAAAAGAATCCAAAAATATGAAGATATGTAAGGAGTCTCTAGTAAAACTTCAAGCATACCAACATTGGCATCATGGGAGTGCTGGAAGGAGAAGAGAGGGAACGAGAAATTGAAAACCTATTTGAAGACACAATGATAGGAAACTTCCTCTACCTGGTGAAAGAATTAGACTTACAAGTCCAGTAAGTGCAGAGAATCCCAAACAAGAGTAGCCCAAACAGGCCCACACTAAGACACATCATAATTATAATGCCAAAGGTTAAAGACAAAGAGAGAAACTGGGTGGAGGAGGCCAATGGGAAAAAGAAAGTGGGGACATCTGTAATACTCTCAACAATATTTTAAAATATATTAAAAAATAAATATGTAAATAAAAGCTCAAACCACCAAAATTCCCCCATTATGAAACAACCTTGCAAGCCTTACTTATAATTATTAAAGCAATTACATTAATAATTTTAAAAAATCTCCAGAAAACGAAAACTCCAAGGAATGATGACTTCATTAGAGAATTATACCAATTGTTTAAAGAAGAATTATCACCAATCCTACATAATCGTTTTAGAAAATAGAAGAGGAACACTTCCCAACTCACTGTGTTACTGTCAGCAAAGACAAAGACTGTACAAAATAAGAAAATTACAGCCTAATATTTTTTATGCATATACTAGTAGACACAAAAATACTTAACATGCCGGAACCGGTTTGGCTCAGTGGATAGAGCATCGGCCTGCGGACTGAAAAGTCCCAGGTTCGATTCCGGTCAAGGGCATGTACCTGGGTTGCGGGCACATCCCCAGTAGGAGATGTGCAGGAGGCAGCTGATCGATGTTTCTAACTCTCTATCTCTCTCCCTTTCTCTCTGTAAAAAAATCAATAAAATATATTTTTTAAAAAAAACTTAAAGTTTTAGGAATTTATGAGACGTATTATACACTATGATCAAGTAGGGTTTATTATAGGGATGCAAGGTTGGTTCAGTATTCAAAAGTCACCCCACATTATCTACCATACCAACACGCAAAAGAATAACAATATGATCACATTAAAAATTTTGAAAAGGAATAACAAGTTGGAAGATTCATACTTTCCAATGTAAAAACAGTATAAAGCTACAGTAATAAAAACAATGTAGTATTGGCATAAGGACAGACATATAAGCCAATGGACTTGAGAATCCAGAAATAAACCCACAAGTCTGTGGCCAATTGACATTCAAAAAGGGTATCAAGACTATTCAGTAAATGAAAGAATAATTTGTTTAACAAATAGTGATGGGACAAATGTATAGTTACAAGCAAAAGAACGAAGTTGGACCCATTACTACATACCATATACAAAAATGGGTAAAAAACCTGAACATAAGAGCTAAAACTATAAAATGCATAGAAGAAAACAAAGTAAAATTTTCATCATATTGATTTTGGCAATGGATTCTTAGATATGACATCAAAAGCATAAGCAATAAAAAATAGATAAATTGGACTTCATTAGAATTAAAACTGTGCATCAAAGGACATTATCTAAAAGTGAAAAGACAATCTACAGAATGATGGCTGGCTGCACATAGACCAGGAGGCTAAGGCTACTGCTAATTTCAGACTTCCAGCCTAGACTGTGGGAGGCAGAGTGGGCTGCTGATAGGCAGAGAACACTGCATAAGGAATAGACCCATCAACTCTCTGCCTTCAGTCATGGCCACTTTGGGCTCTAATCACAGATCTCCTGCTCTAAAAGGTACTGGTTAACTGTTACTAATTACTATCTGCCACTTACAATCTTGGTGTTAAATTGGGCATGAATCTAGTAGAATGCCCTGGTCCAGCAGGAGCCAGACCTGAGAGAGGAAGGTAAGAACCCAGGCTGAAACAGGCAGGTCAGGGTTTAAGAAGGCTTGGCTTCTATGTATCAGAGCTTTGGAGTCCCAAGACAGTCCTGAAGCAGGAAGGCAATCTTCTCAGTTATGAGTTATGGGGCTCTGGGAAAACTGCTTAACCTTAGAAACTCAGTTTCCTCATGTGTAAAATGCAAAGTTCTATAGAGAAATGCAACAGCTGCCATTGGTTGCCCACTCTAAGCCATGCATCTGGTTTGGCAATTTACATAGAGCATTTCACTGGCTCTCTCCAACATTCCTACAAAGTACCTTTGAATAACTCCCTCTGTGTTCCCATCACCTTTGGCAGGAAGCGCTTGTCTAGCCTGTGGCTCCCCCTCTAGACTGTGAGCTCTGTGAGGGAGGGAAGCACACCTTATGTGTGTCTGCAGCTCCACAGTGTTCAGGGCACACAGTAGGGGATCAGGAACAATATACTGAGTGGAACTGCAGAGTAGTGTCAAGCTTGGGTAGAGGGCAGAACTAGAAACCTCTGAAGGAGTCCCTCAGCCTAGTGCCTTTATGATGTGGTGTATTGGAGACCATCTGTCCTTAGGAATGATTAGTGCATTGTTCAATATTTCTGTGCATTTGAAAGGACTGTTTTGGCAGTATGGAAAAGCTGCAAGGCATATAATTATAGCCTGTGCTAATAACTATATCAATATCCTAAAATACCACTTTTAGTTTTTTAAAAGTTGACTTTAAAAAGCCCAACGTAATGTGGAGAAATTGGAACCCTCATATACCGTATTGCTAGTGGGATTGTAAAATGGTACAGGCACTCTGGAAAACAATTTGATGGTTCTTGTATGATCCAGCAATTCCACTATTGGAGATATACAAATTTGAGCACTTGTCTAAACAGAAATTTATACATGAATGTTCATAGCAACACCATTTCTAATACTAGTACTAGGATATGGAAACAACCTAAATGTCCATCAACTGGTGAATCTGGTGAATGGATAAACAAATGTGGTCTTATCCATACAATGGAATATTATTCAGCCATAAAAAAGACTGAAGTGTTGCCATGCTACAACATGGATGACCCCTGAAATCATTACGCTAAGTGAAAAATGCCAGGCCAAAAAGGTCACATATTGTTAAGTTCTATTTATAAGAAATGTCCAGAATAGACAAGTCCATAGAGACAGAAAGCAGATTTGTGGTTGCCTAGGGCTGGGGGAGGGAGAGAATGTGAAGTGACTACTAATGGATACAGGGTTTCTTTTGAGGGTGACGAAAATGTTCTGGGATTAATTGTGGTGATGGATCCATATCTCTGTGAATAACTAAACACAATTAATTGTACACTTTCAAATAACAAATTGTATGATATGTGAATTATATACTAATTAAGATTTTTTAATAAAGCCCAAATTGTTAATACTCCTTAATCTGATTTGGGGTTTTAGAAAGATGTTTCTTTTAGAGAATGGATGAAGCCAAATCTTTTCAGATTTTGGAGGAAATTAAGTTTATATCCTCCTTCTGGTACCTGCCCACCTCTCAGCTTTGGACCTGAAGTCACACACCCAAGCAAGGTTCCCCTCCCTCCTTGAAATGATTTTAAAAACAATGCTGTTTCTATACTTATCATACAAGAATAATGAAATGCTGGGCTAGGGAGGAGGAAAACACTGGAAATGGTTTGGTTTTGTAGTGATTTCAGCAGTTAATAGCTTCAGAGTATAGAAATAGCTTGTAAACATGTGCCACTTGGGCCCAGATGCCAACCATAACAGCAGGCTGAAGAAAGCAAGTAAGGTTTGCAAAGCGCTTTTAGCAGGTGGTTTAGGAGAAACTGGGCGGAACCTGGGAGCCTGGGAAACCTTGGTTCCACTTCCATCTTAAACAAATCACTTGACCTCTCAGAGTGTTGGGTTCCTCACCTGCAAAATGGAGTTGATCCCCTTTGCTCTTTTTGCCTCACTTGTACTTTGTGAGAGTTAGATGAGAATTTGAACCTGAGAGCACCTGGGACAGAAGTGCAGGGGGAGGGCCATCCCTGTTTGCAGTGTAGGAAATGGAACCAAAAACTGAGCTGAATGGTAGCCGTCCTTTTTTGTCCTCCCTGTACTTCTTAATAAAACTTGGTTAGAATCCTGGAATGTTAATATTGGGAAGGAAAACTAGAGAGTATAGGTAACCACCTTCTTGTACAGATAAGGAAATCAAGGCAGAGACTTGTCCAGAATCACAAGGAATGATGGCCAGGGAAAGCTGATACTAAAAGTCAGGTTCACTGAATCCCAAATTGGGGTGCGATTGCAGAGGGCTAGACTGAAGACAGACACTCAATCTAATATTCCTTTAGATCCACACTCTGTAAAGGTCTGGCAGAAGGAGCCTAATAAATCCCTGAGATGGCTTCTCAGGTTGTCTGGTGACCCTGCCTTTCTTTAAAGAAGTGCAACAACATTGAGGTTGCAGCCTTTCCCTGCCAAGGCTGAGAAGTCAGTCACTTCACCTCTCTGGGTTTCACTTTCTTTCAATATATTAAAGAGTTTGGCCTAGAGGACCCTATGTAGCTTGCCAGCTGGCATCACCTCTGCCTCGACTTTACTCTATGGTCATTCACTATTATGACTTGCCAGCAAGAGTAGACAAACAGACTTCCTTTCAGTGGCTGCTAAAGAGATCCTAGACTGACTCCAGATTCCTAGTGGGGTTGGGTGGAGTTTGGGGTGCCCTATTTCCACATTAAATGAAAGACTCATGATCCCCCAGATTCTAAACAAGGTAATGTGGGGAATCAGAGCCCTGGAACATTAATTAGGGCAGCATTCAAGAATTCTTCCTCAGCCTCAGAGCCCACAGTGCTCTAAAAAAGAAAGTGGAAGAAACTAAGGCTGCGGTTAGGAAAGAAATGTGGGCAGTTGTCACTGGCCATTGCAAGAAAGTGTCCCATAGACCTGCATCCACAGCCCAGCCTTGCATCTCCAACTATACTTGTGGTGGGTCCAATGAGAAAACTACCTAAGAAGGTGGGTTGGGGAAGGGAAGGATACTTAGCAAGTGGTCAAAAGGAGCAGCACAGTAAAAAAAGAGAACAGCCAGGGTTTTTGTTGTTGTTGTTGTTGTTGTTGTTGTTTTAATGAAGACTATTATTAGTTAAGAAAAGATTTGTGAAGAGTTCATGTTCTGGTTGTCTTCCTTAATGCATTTCACTCTTTAGATGGATTTCAAATAATAGGAAAAAACCTTAGTGTTGCACTTAGAGACTTCGTGCAGAATCTCATTTGATGGGAGTAAAATGCTTTCAGTACTTATTATGACGAATTAAAACCTCCCCATTCTTGGAAATGTTTTGCAAATACTTTAGATATTATTTTACAAATGAAAGAAAACAGTCAAGGCCACTACCATCAGCTTTGAAGAAAACAATATAACTTTAAAGATATGTATTGCAAGTTGGCAACAATGTTTCTGGTTTCCAAAAACACTGGAAAAAATTGCTGTGCATTTCAGAAATGGTTCCCAGACACTTCCCTTTGAGAACACAGTCAACAAAGTGCAAACAAGCAGGCATTAAAGATGAATGCAATTTAATAGGCAACCATTCCTCTGCATGACATGCTAAATAGGCAAGACCAATGTTGTACAGACAGCCAGCTCAGGCTTCTAAAACAGCTGAAAATGAAAAGTGACATGAATAGTGTTGGTAGGCTACTCTGGTTGATAGCAAGAATGGATTTCCACAGTTCAAACTATAGTCAGTTTCTATTGCAAGCCATTTGCCGAATTTGCCTATTTATCAGGCACAAAGCTCCATTGCTGTGATCCACCACAAGCAAAGAAAACCTGCTGAATCCCAAGTAGATCTTAGATTAAGTCATCTGACCATGGCTACTACTACTCCATCCCATAGCCAAAATGTTAATACTGGAGCAAATAAGACATATTGTATTGATCAAATCTGTCTCCTCTGAATCAGAAAACACACACACACACACACACACACACACACACACACACACACACAAATATGCCATTGGCTGGATCTTAAAACTGTGGGGGCTACATGTGTAGTCCTGCTTCAGGCTTATTTCATCCTGATCATGGGGTCCAGCCAGCTCTGTTCACCTGAGCTTAACTTTATACACTGTATTTATTTCTTCTGAACTGATTTCTTCAAAATCCAAATCAGTACCACCTCCACAACTTCAATAGTCTTTATTGCTCTAATTTCTTCAGGGATAAATATTTAACTGCATTTGGGGGTCAAATACAAATGTATATTTCTGGGGTTTAATGATACAAACAGCTAGTTTGACAGGCATATTACTACAACACATCACAGACCCCCAGAGCTCCAGGCTCATCAATGGAGTGTCATCCGTTATCATTCCTCAACTGTGTACTGAGTTGATTAGGAACACAGAAACACTTCAAAATAAACACTTTGCCAAGACTTTGCAGTTCACTCATCCAACCAGCTATCCATTTATTTATTCAATCAAGCAGCCTGTGCCATATTGATTCATCCTTCCTCTTTTTGCTTACACAAAGCAAGTGTGAGAGAGTTGTAGAAAAGGTATAAGAAAAGAGACAATGTTTTCATTTTGTATTGCATTGAAGTTCAGGTACAGTAAAGTTTTGTAAGCTATATAACCTTTGTGTATCCAAAGGTATTGTTTTAATAATTGTTACCTTTCAAAATGGTTAAGAGGCCTTTGGTGGTTTAGGAAATTCATTTCATATTCATTAAAGAAATTGCTCTATATGAGAAAGTATCTCTGCTGAGTTTCTCCTGGGCATTGGAAGTTGGAGGAGGTAGCCCACACAGAAAGGATCTCTGTTTTTCATAAAAATATCTTCCAACTCTCAAAGCATCTGTCAATATACTGAGAAGTATAAGAATAAAACAAATCCAAGGATTGTTATTCAGTACGCTGCTTACAACATTTTGCACAGGTATTCACTAAAAACCTCTGAAGTTGGAATCAGGAACCCTTGTTTCAAGTTCCAGTTTGGGGAGGTCACTGGCTACATGCATGTTATTTTGAGCTTTCTCATCACACTGTCTTACACTAGCCTGACCACCTTTGCTTATCTGTAACACTTGATATCAACTGAGCACCAGGCTCCAGGATGGACACAGCAGCTCCTTCACCTGCACACCAAACAGGCCATTGCTGGCACCCGAGGATAAGTTTTTATTTATTTTTTTAGAGAGGAAGTGGAAAAGAGAGAGAGATCAATGTGAGAGAGAAACATGGATTAGTTGCCTCCCATATGCGCCCTGACCTGGATCGAACCCACAACCTTTTGGTGTACGGGATGATGCTCCAAACAACTGAGCCCCTGACCAAGGTAGAACATTGTAATATTTCTGGCAAGCCCAGTTCACTGCTGAATCATATTGAGATCATGGTGACTAGAAGTCCCTAGTTTTTCGAAAGCCATGGTTCCCTCATCCTACATGTGGGCAGATGGGGTTCAGGACCAAAATGTAAGATCTTTCATTTGCCCATATTATATTTATCATGTCAATTTCAAGCTCATCAAGATCTCTTTGGATCCTACTTCTATGCTACAGAAAATTCCCACCCTCTGGCACACTGTCAGGGGGCAAATCTGGTAAGAGCGATTCTCTCTCTCATCTAGATCATTGAGAAAAAGCAAAGCAGCCAGGAGGGAGCCCTGGGACTTGCCTCCAGAATTCCATCTCCAAAGGAGGACATTAATCCATTATCCGTGGCCTTTGGATACAGTTCTTTAATTGGTTACACAATCACATAAATGGGCTGTAAATGAGGATTTCACAACAGACGCTGCCAAATGTTTTGATGCAGTCCAAAAGCACTCTCCTGCTTTTCTCTGACCTATCTGCCTAGTGAGCTCTTCCAACAGAAAAGGAAGCTATTCTCACACCATGAGCTATTTCTGATGAACCCATGTGGCTTTGAGGGGTCTCTTCTCCTTCTGATTCTGTTTTAGACCTACTTTTTACAGGCTTCCTTTTCTGAACATTCATTCACTCACTAGTTCTCTCATAGCATGTTCTACAATTTTTCCAGGAAGCCACATAAAAAATTATAGCTAGATAAGATACCCAGTTTAAGGAATTATTTTCTGGAAACTTGGAAGTACATGAAAATCTGGGGGGGGGGGGGCGGGGGGGGTTATGGTTCTTTTTTTTTTTGCAGTTCTGCATTATTCCTTAAAGGTGATGATAAAGTTTCATAGCCTTGTTAGCAACTGCTTTCTCTCCCTTAGTGTCCTGGCCTGTTGTTGACTCTGGCCATCAACCAGAGAGCCCTCTTACAATCCCTTCATCTATCACGGTCTTCAAGTCAAGCAGAACAGCATCACCCTCAGGTTAAAGATCATTCTCTTCTACAAAGAAACTTAAAGCTTTTCTCCAAAGAGCCTTCTTCTGAGGGACAAATTTCTTCCCTAGCCAGTGACTCCAGAGGTGCAGTGTCTTTTAGCCTTCTTCTCTCTTTTGGGGGCACCCACTCCAGCTCTCCATTCCTAAATGATGCATCTTGGCTGCTTCCCTCAGATGCTGCTGCTTCTCCAGGAGGTCTGGAGTTTTTGTCTTGATATGATGAGCCTTAAACTGATTTTTTCTTAGTAATGGAATGGAGTTTCTTCCCATCTGGTCTGTCTCATGCCTCTCTTCATGTTCCTGACTCAATCTTGTCTTCAAAATACTGCTCCTGAGTAAAGTGGGAAGGGGAAGCTACACCTCCATAACAAACTCATAAATGGTCAAGGTGGGCTTATTCTGAATTGCCCTGAGCTCACAGCCTTCCAGTGATGGCTGAGCATCGTTTGCTGCATTTCCTAAACAGGAAGCATACAATGCTTACACAGAAGAGACAAATCTGAGAAATACTGTGCAAGAGAAGTCAACTGGGGACAACTGAGTAATTAGTGAAAAAAAGAGACTTCTCAGATGATTTCTCAAGGTCCCTCAATTGGTAGAACAAGTGATCTGATCACCTACAATAACTGGAAGTATAGGGAACATCTCAAAAATTCTGAAGGTGGGTTTATGACACCTTATGTAGCTATGGAATGTTACGGTAGGAATAAACTTAATAGTATTCAGTTTAATCAAAAATTTGTAAGTCTCATTTTGAGAGAGGAAGAGAGAATGAAATACAGCTGTGAAATAAAATTACTGGGGGAAGTTGTTACAACTCCATGTAGGCTAGAAACAAAGCCCATCTGTTCACCTGGCATCCACTAGGTTGGGCTGGAATGGCCAACATGATGTACAGCTAAACCCAGCCAGCGTGACTCAGTGGCTCACCATCGACCTATGAACCAGGAGGTCATGGTTCAATTCCTTGTCAGGGCACATTCCCAGGTTTCAGGCTCAATCCCCAGTGTGAGGCATGCAGGAGGCACCCAATCAATGAGATTCTCTCTCGTCCATGATGTTTCCATCCCTCTCCCTTCCTCTCTGAAATAAATAAAAATATATATTTTTTAAAAAGTAAAAAAGAAAAAGAAAAAAAAGAGGGGGAGTTTACCTGGAGGGATGCAAGAAACAAAGACCCTCAGGATGGAGCTGGAGAGGTGGATCTGAGGGAGCATTGAGTGGCTCTCTATCTGTGTGGATTGTTGAGAGTTAGTGAAAGCCTGGAAGGGAAGTGCTGGGGCAGGGTACAAAGCAAGGAGGATTGGGGAGAGCTTCACATGTTGCTGCCCAGTTAATGATGAAACTATGGAGATAACTAAAAGCTTTCCCTCTCACACTCATTATTGTTTTGATATGTTCTGGTGTCAGGTCCAGAATTAAAGGGCCCCCATATTATTATCTGCAGCTAAAAGTACCAATTTGGTCTCTGAGTGCTGTTGATTTGCTGACATGTGGACTTTTTTCTTCATAATGAGTGATTGTTTCCCTCTATGAAAATCTGTATCATCACACTAACACTAGTTGAGTTTTAGAACATTGTGTGGGACACTTTTAAAATCTTGGTTTTTAATACAGTTCCTAGATCATATGGTTTTAATCATAAAACTTTGATTCCCTAATTTTGACTAAAAAGAATGTCATTTGAAAAGCCAACAGGCCAGTTAAATAAAGTAGATTCAATTCACTGGCAGTCTGCTTGCTTCTTCTGTTAGTATATGCAGTTTCTGCTCCTGGGGCTCTGACAGCTCCCAACAACTGGCTTACTGGGACATGGGAAAGAAGAAAATGGGCCAGAGAAAGATGCCTTGGCAGCAAAGGGTCTTGTTGGACAGGTTTATAGGGCAATCTTCAGATCAGGGCATTGTGGTATGTGGTGAGAGCATCCCAGACACATTGACAGACAGCTTCTAACCAGCCTCTGGTACAACTTGTACACTTCTCCTCTGCTCGTCACAGTGGCCTTGGCTAGAGCTTGTCTGTCTGGCTGTGTTGAAGGCCAAATCCAACAGGCACTATTCATGCCAAAGGCTGAAATGGCCTTGCAGCTGGCAAGACTGTTCCAAAGCACAGGCATTAGTGGCCACCAGCTCCCCCAACAAGACATCAATCTATCATTCTCTGCAAAACCTTGTGTCCCAGCTAATCACCCAGAAGAAGAGTAAGGGGGTGGTCAGTGCTGATAAACTCTTTTGGGGAGGGGGAACTGGTGTGATCAGAGCTGACCCTTTGGGGTCTCATAATTATTCTAATAAGCAAATAAGGCTGGGATTCTTATCTCAGAGGAGGGTGCTTTAGCTAGGAAGGGAAATGGGGTACTAGCAGTACCAAGATAGCTTTGGCTACCTCAGAGTTCTTTCCAGGGTGAAAATGGTCGCCCTCATTAGGGAGGATATAGGGCTTGATCCTGGCCTGGTTGTTGGGCCTTCCTTGAATTTGGTAGGGTCTAGACTTCAGTTTCTGTGCCATCCTGAGAGGCATGGACTCTGGCACACAATGGTCTGAGTTTGAATCCTAGCTCTGCCACTGATTGGATGTGTGTCCTTGGGGAAGTCAACTTTTTTGTACATCTATTTCCTGATCTATAAAGATAAATGATAATAATAGCATCCACTCCATAGGGTTGTGATGAAGATCAAAGGCATGATATCTGTAATGTGCTTAAAACAGTCGCTGACACATGGTAAGCCCCACCAAATGTTACCTAGTGGTACTGTCTTCCTCTAGGCCTCCATATGGGTCCTGGTAGAGGAGCACTTGGTACAAAATGGCTACTGAGTGCAGTGAAATATTGCCATGGTGCACAAAATAAAATTTACTGTTTTTCTGTCCAGTCTCTCCCCTCTAGAATGAGCCCCATGCTGAATACCATTCTCTAGAAGAGAACCTGGCACCTGGCAGGTGCATCAACAACAAGTGAATGAGTGGGTACAGGACTCCCTCCCTTATAGCATATGACTTTGGAAAGGTCCCAACATTAAAAAATTACTAACATGGGTGACAGAGAGGACAGAGTGAAGAGCTGGCCTAGGAGCCAAGGGGCTGGGCTTTGAGAGGCTCTGCTTCTCCCTTACTGTGGGACCTTGGGCAGTCTCTCCCCTCTCTGGATGACAAACAATGTAAAGTAGACCCTGTTCTGCACCCTCCAGGAACTTCCTTTCCCATCAGGGCCCAGCATGCCTGTGCATGTACACACATATAGCATTGGCAAAACAAGAGGGGAAGGGACACACCCAGTTCCAAGGCTATCAAGTACAAGGTCAGACTCCATTTCTGACAGCAATATTCACACATCATTTGTATGTCAATGATAGGAGCTGATTTCTATGGCTTACTTTATAGAATGTTCATTTTCCCTCCTTCCCATTCCTAATTGTGAAATAGATATTTTAAAAAGACAGTTTAGAAAACAGGTACATTTTAACAGGAAGAATTTGAAATTGCCACAGGCATAAACACGCAAATTGAGATTGATGTTTTGTGTGCTTCTGAGGGGACATATTCTGTGAAGAGGCAGCTCAGCTGGCCACTTTATCTGAAGTGCAGACCAGGCCGTGAAGCAGAGAAAAGGATGAACCCAGACTAGTCGAGTGCCTCACGTCATTTTAGGTCATTCATTTTATCACTTTTGTTTCCAGAAACCAGATCCCATCTTGTCAGCCACGGTCTTCATCCCTAACTCCTTGTCATCTTTGGTTATTCACAATAGTAATAGCTAGTCCAGATGATGAGGCTGGCATATTTACCTGCTGCCAAGCAGCCAGCCAAAGGTACCAGTATTATCCAATCAAATGGGATTTTAACAAGAGGCAAGATCAGAGACATGAACTGGTGTGTGGACCACAATGATGCTAATGACCCAGCAAGGGGACTACCAAACTGATTGTGCCCATATTTCATAAAAACCAATACCATCCAAGAGAAACAACATTGGGAGGGGAAAATATCAAGCCACTAGCTGAGCAGGCCCCTGACATCTTAGTAGAGCTAGTCAAGGCCAGAGGAAATTTTGCAGCACACCTGCCCTTTTGGTGCACACAATAGCATTCCCATAAGAGGTTGTCCAGTCCCTGCCAGGAAAAATGGAGCTCTCTTCTCTGTCACATTCCACTTCTCCATAGTTGTAAGTTTTCTTGCTTACCATCCCATTGTATTTCCTTTCTCCATCATGTGTCAGCATATTTAATCAGTGGAGAGCAGCATACATAAGTGGCTTATAGATGATAGCAAGCTAGCAGAGAAGCATTTGAAAAGAGCTCATGCAACCAAATGCCAGTGTGTGAGTAAACCACCACCCAGAACTGACTCCCCCACATACGCCCTACAAGTCTAGCTACTCAGCACTTCCATTTGCAGATATAAACATCCACTTAGGAGTTCTTTCTGAAAATACCATCGAAGCCAACATTTGGACTCAAGTAATATTAATAGGGCTGCATAATCACTAAATTCACTTTTCTGCCATGTGCCTTTGCAATACTTGCCCAGAAGAATGTATAGGAATCTTATAGGTAAAATTTGAAGTGGAAGTTACCAGTACATAGAAATATTTGATTTTAAGTTTGAAATATTGTACTCTTCAGATAAAGAGAAGAGGGATTTCCCCTCTTATTGAAAATAGATCCTTTTGCAAAATTGCTTAAATTGAGTTATCAGGAAGGGAGAACATTAATCAAGAAAAACCTGTTCTTTTCATGACGCAAAACTATGTAGACGGAAGAATATGATTGAAAATGACATTAACCTGGACCACAAAAATCATTTTGTTTTATCCCGTGAACCCCATTTGATGTTTCACATTTTCCCCAGATACAGTATAGGTTGCCACACCACCATTATGGCAAGAGCAGACCGCTACCCCCTCTCCCAGTGCGATGCTAGTAAATGTTTAACAAGCAACTCTTTGGGTGAGTGGAGCTCTGATTCAAAGCTCTGTTGTAGCACTTGATGATTTCTGTTATAAGTACTCTCACTGTGGCTGATTTCAAGCGACCATAATGATGTCAAACAACTCACAAAATCCCTGAAAATGTAATAATTGGCTTTTGGGAGCTGGCGTGAGCCAGCTCCAGCACTCTACTGCCCCCTCCCCTTTCTGTGTGTATCCTATGATAATTACTAAAGCTAATCTTTATTAAGGGCTAATACAGTAACAGGATGTTTTGCAAGGATTTTCTCATTTAATCCTTTTGTCAACACTAGGAGGTAGATACTATTATTATCCCCATTTGACAGAGGAGAAAACTGATGTACAGAGAGGTTCAGCAACTCATCCAAAGTCACAGAGCTCATAAGTGGGAGAGCTAGTACTGGAATCTAAGCTCTCAATTTGTGCTTTGTCAGTAATAAGAAAGTACAGTGTAAGAAAAAGCTGGTATGGTCAACAGTTTGACTTAGTTGAGAAATCGGGGGGGGGGGGGGCGGATCCCAACCAATTACATATGTTTCAGTTATGGCCTTAGCAGGGGGCTCTTAACCTAAGGTTCATGGATAAAATTCAGAGAAACTGTAAACTCAAATGGGGGAAAATCACATCTATATTTTTACTAATCTGAAATTCAGCATTTCCTTCAATTATGAATGTTGGTAACAAACCACAGTAATACTTACAGAACATGTGAATTGGTTGCCAAGAGAAATCAAAGCTATTTTTATTTCACATTACTGTCATAGCCAGAATCTCCAGATATCACTACCTTGAAATTGCAGTAGTTCTGAGACCTACTGCTACCAGTAGGTCTTATTTAATATGTTAAGCACTTAAATAAACATATCACAAGTTTGTTTTGTTAATATAACTATTGTGATCTAATTGGTATCTTTTGTGATCCCATTATTTCACTTTGTGCATTTAAAACTTTTTTTTAAAAAAAAAAGGTCCCTAAGCTTCACCAGAAAGCCAAGGGCACTCATAACACAGAAAGGGTTAAGAATCCTGGCCTTCATTTCACAAGCACCCAGTACTGATCCTCTTCCCTTCCAGAAGGTTTAAGAACCATCTGGCCCCAGAGAGGTCAGAAAAGACCCATCACAAATACTATAAGGACCCTATCCTGCCTGTGTCCAGGTATAATGAGCCTTCTGATGACTGGTTAAAGAGGTTCTCCTGAGATCTCCATGTCTGGTTTCCAGACACAGGCATGCTTGTTTTTTTGGGATAGCTGGGCCCATTTGGACAGAGGCCATGACCATGGTTCATAATTGTCGCTGGCACTCCAACATTTTTCCCTGGTGAGACAGCTTGGGATCATGAGTCAAACCCTCCTGGGAAATGGCTGAGAAGCAGCTTTCAGAGATGAAAATGAAAACGAAGTGGAGAAGGCAACTGATGGAGGGGAGGGGAGAGGCTGAGTCAGACCCCCAATTCCTGTTCTAGGCTATCCTAGAAGCCCTGCTTTATGAAAAAGAAGTTCTGTCCTGCCCTCTCAGCCTGAATCACTACAGAAAGGCTCTGCTACTATGCCTGTGTCCCCCTTTGTGGGGCCTCAAAGCTAGCCAATGTCTGCCACACAGAAATTCTAAAAAAATGTGTGTTACTATATCGACGGAAAAAAACTAACAGGGTAGGTCTTCCGGGGAACATGGGACTCACCTTCTCTTGGCTTGAGCATCAAGGGATGCCATAGGCACCCAGAGGATCCCAGGGCATGAGGGAAGTAATGCTGCAGTTTGGAATTTGGTGTAGTTCAGTATGGGTGGCACTTGTTTTTGCTCATTTCTAGCCAGGTTCTGAGAGATGATGGAGGTCCGAGGGCAGCAGGCCTCCCTTTTCTGACTTGCATGTTTGGATTGCATCTTGCTGGGAAAGGAGATCCTTGCACAAATTCTTTTTCTTCTAAACAGTGCTGCCACTCCCTGGCTATGTGACAAGGAACAAGGACTTTACGCTTTCTGTGCCTAAGTGTCTTCTTCATTTGTATAATGGAAGCAATAAAAATACAATCTACCCATCAGGTGCTGCAAGGGTTAAAAAGAGCCACCAAGTGTAAAGTCCTGAGGAGTATGTCTGATCCAGAGGGGGCACTGGTAAGGATCAACTGTTGTCACTGCTCTTCCTAACATGAGGAAAAAAGCACCTAGCACACATTTTTGGCTAAGAGGGCAGACCTTTCTATTCCTCCTCATCTCATCCAAGGATGTCCTGAGGGAGACTGTATGTCACCAAGGCAGGGAAGACTCCATTAAGTGGAGCTAGCATAAATTTCTGATATGCAGGGAAGAGGTATGATATAAGATGTCTGCAACAAACTCCCTTTTGCAACTCAAGGACTAGAATGACGCCCTGGAGCTGGGCTCAAGTTCTCATCCTTGGACCACTTAGTCTTAGATACATCCTGTACTTGGGAAAACTAAGGCCTAAGGAGGGGAGCAGCCCAACAGCTCTGGGAGAGTCGGTCCTTAGTACAGAAGTCTCCTACCTCCAGTCTCCTGAGAGCCACAGAGGCACAAAGGCCTCTGTCTGGCAGGAGACTTCTCTGAGAAGGCATGGTATCACCCAAGCCTCCTCCCCACCTTGATTCTCTCCAATCAGCATTTAAAGAAATAGTAGGAAAGAGAATAAGGGCTGTACAATACAACAAGCATTTGAAAGTGGAAAACAGGTAACATCACAACTGCCCTCCTTTTCTGATATTTTCCAAGGTGTAGGCTACATGTATGCTGCCCCATTGCAATGGGTTCCCAGACCCAGGCGATAACATGGTTGCACAGGACCACTCCAGGGCCTAGAAAGTGGGTGCCCAGAAAATCTGCTCATTCATTCTTCAGAGAGTTTCAGTTTCTCTAGCAGGCAACCAGGAGAAAGGCTCTGAACATTTGGCTATCCTCTCCCTTCTTCAGCCACCTGCAGTTCCCAGTCTTCCCTTCAAGGGACTCCTGCTTATGTTTTCTTATTTCCAAAACTCTGTCCCTCACGTCCAGTTTCTCCTTCACCACTGGCCCCACCTCCCAATCTTATTTCATAATATAGAACAAAGGTTATTTTTGGATTCAGCCCAAAGTCTAATTTGCTGCAGAACATGTGTGAAAAACCATGAATGTCTGCCATCCCCATAGAAAGCTATGGCTTTTTAAAAAATCCCACCAGAATGGAATGCAATATTGTACAACTACTTAAAAAAGCAGTTTAAGAATTTCTTAAAAAGCTAAACATACATTTTATGACCCAAGTATTCTACTGCTGGGCATTAATTAAACTAAAAGAGTATGTCCACAAAACACTTGTCACTTATGTTGACAGCAGCTGTATTTATATTCACCAAAAACTGGAAATAACTCAAATACCCATCAACAGGTGAATGGATAAACAAATTGTGGAATAATCCATAGAATAGTTCTCAGCAACAAAAAGAAATGAACAATTGGTACACACACATGACTGAATCTCAGTCATTATGCTAAATGAAAGAAGCCAGATCAAAAAGAGAGAGATGCTATTCTATGATTCCATTTATACAAAACTCTAGAAAATGTGAAGTACTCAGGATTGGGAGAAGACAGATTACTGGTTGCCTGGGGTAGTGGAGAGGGGCAAGAGGGAAGGATTACCAAAAGGCAGAAGAAAACTTTGGGGGGTGATGGGTATATTCATTACCTTGACTGTGGTGATAGTGTAGACATGTGTCAAAACTGATCAAATTATACTTGAAATGTGTGCAGTTCATTCTATGTCAATTATTCATCAACTAGAGGCCCAGTGCATGGATTCATGCACTGGGAGGTGTGGCGTGTGAGGATCGGCCCGCTGTGGGAACAGCCATTCATCCCAGTTAGCCAAGTGGTGCTCCCACTGTGGGAGTGCACTGACCACCAGGAGGCAGCTCCTGCATTGAGTGTCTGCCCCTGGTGGTCAGTGCACATCATAGCGACTGGTCAACTGGTCATTCTGGTCATTCCGCCATTCAGTTGCTGGGCTTTTATATATATAGATAAGGCAGTGAAACAATACCCCACCAAGAACCTTTCCAGTTTTTTTTTTTTAATATATTTTATTGAGTTTTTACAGAGAGGAAGGGAGAGAGATAGAGAGTTAGAAACATCAATGAGAGAGAAACATCGATCAGCTGCCTCTTGCACATCTCCCACTGGGGATGTGCCCGCAACCCAGGTACATGCCCTTGACCGGAATCGAACCCGGGACCCTTCAGCCTGCAGGCCGACACTCTATCCACTGAGCCAAACCGGTTTCAGCACCTTTCCAGTTTTTGATGATATCTCTGAGCCTCAGAGTATGGGAATATGGGCATTTTAGACATTTCATAGGATGTATCAATCACTTTGCTCATCATTTGGATGGGCCTGTGTTTTCTCAGCTTTCTGGATGAGACTCTCTAGTATATTTTCACTGGAATTTTCTGGAGGGTACCCAGGAAGCCACAGCCTGGAGGAAAGATGCTTGTGAAGAAAATTGCTCTTGAAATTTACAACCATTTGGAGAAATCCTTTCACAGCAATCAAGGCAATGCAGTGGGCCTTTCCTCCTTACAATTCAATTTCACCTTTTTCTATCATAGGGTGCAGTTGATTCACCCAGAAGTCAGATGGGAACATGTAATGTCCTGCCACATGGGCAGCCCGAGGTGGCTCTCAGGAGGGCCGGGCTACCCTGTTCTTCATTCCATGTGACAAATGGAAATAAATGTCTACTTGCTTGGGCCCTCTATGCTGCCTGCTATTTAGCTGAAGGTGGTGAGACTGCCCTGCCCTCCTCAGGACCACAGATAGAATTATTGATCTTGAAATGCTCAGAAACCATGTAAGAAAATATGGTTTGTAGCTTCCAAAGACTTTGTTTATTGAGGTAAAAGTCTCATAACATAAAGTTAGCTATTTTAAGGGTACAATTTAGTGATATTTAGTACATTCACAATGCTGCACAACCATAGGCTCTATCTAGTTCCAAAATATTTTCATCACCCCAAAAGGAAACTTTGGACCCATTAGCAGTCACTCCCCATCTCCCAATCCCCACTCCAGACCCTGGCAACCATGAAGCTATTTCCTATTGCTCTGAATTTATCTTTTTGGGGCATTTCATATAAATGGGATTACACAATATATGATCATTTGTGCCTGGCTTCTTTTCCTTAGTATGGTCTGGAAGTTCACCCATGTTGTAGCATATACCAGGACTTTGTTCCTTTTTGTGGCTGAATAATATTCCAGTGTATGGGCAGCAATGACTTTTAATATTTTTTCCCTTTCTATACTTTTGAAATCAAAATCTGATAGAACACATACTAGTCAATATCTATATAACTGTCACAAATAAGGAATGAGATGAGGGGTGCTGAGGTAGAGCAGGAAGAACACCCCCTGGAACGTCTGGGTTTTACCCTCCCCAGGGATATTCCCGTTTATTACCAGGAGGTAACCACCTAAGCCACAGGGCAGAATGAATTTGTATATCTCTTAGGAGACAATATTTCTCTGGCAATAACATCTGACAACGTCTGAGAAACACCCAGTTTTTTGTTTTTTAATATGTCTCCCTTTAAAAAAACAATGGGGCAAGCTGGGTCCAAAATACAAAATGTTATTTTCCCAACCCACCAACACAGCCACTGCCAGATTTTTACACCATGAATGTCCCCTTATTACCTCCTCAATAGTCCCCGAGGCCCTGTTCAATTGTTCTTTCAGTTTTCTGTGGCTGCCATAAAAAATTAGCACAAACTGGCTGCCTTAAAACAAAAGAAATTTATTGTCTAACAATTTTGGAAGGCGGAAGTCTGAAATCCAGGTATTGGCAGGGTTGGTTTCTTCTGGAGGCTCTGATGGAGATCTTTTTCCACGCCTCTCTAATTCTGATGCTATAGGCGATCATTAGCATTCCTTGGCTTGTAGATACATCATTCCATCTCTGTCTCTCTGTTCACATAGCCCTCCCCTCCTTGTGTGTCTCTATTCCAACTTTCCCTCTTCTTATAAGGACATCAGTCATATTAGATTAGAGCCCACCTTAATATCCTACTTCCCAGTGCGGTCACATTAATAGGTTCTGGGGTTAGGATTTCAACATATTTTTTGGGGGTGGGGGACACAGTTCAACTTAAAATACCATTCAAGTCTCAGAGTTGAACATCTTATACAGTTGTTAATAACAGTATTTCTATCACAGATTCTAACCCACATCTCCGTATGGGTAAAACATCAGTCAAACCTGTCTTTGGAGTAATAGCCATCTGTTGATTCTCCCTCTCAACCATCTGTCAAGTCTATGTCCTTCCACTGCCCTAGTTCATCATCATCTTTCCCCTGGACTCCTGCCACAGCCTCCTCCCAGGGGACCACCCCTGTCTCTAGTCTCTGCTTTCCAATTTATCCTCTATACTGCAGTCAGAGTGATCTTTCCAAAACACTGATCTTACCATCTTCCCTGCTCAAAAATATTGGTGCCCCACGCCCTACAGGGAAAGTTCCAGAGCATGGCCTCTGGTGTCCTCCACATTTGGCAACTCTTCTCTGTCCTGCTTTTAACCATCTGGACTCCCTACTGCTCTCAATCTCACCATCTCAGGGTCTAGGCCAAGGTGTATCTTCTTAGGTGATGGCTTCTGCCCTGCATGGCCTTTTCTTCACTGTAAGTGGCCTCTGAGCCATAAGTCCTTTTCTTTCCCTGAACCTGAAGATCACTTGGTTTGGAACCATCTACCCCAATGAGAGCTTACTCTGGGCTAGGCATTGAGTGTGGAGCTGAGTGATAGAAGTTGTTCTATGACACATCAGATAGCCCTGGATACCACTTAGAAGGACTTTGAGGGTCATGAAGCCTAACCTGATGGCAAGCTCCTACAGGGAAGAAAGCACAACTCACCAGAATTTCATACTAAGTATTTAGCAGAGCACCTGGCACAGAGCAGGTGCTCAGGAAATGTTTGTGGAATGAACTATGACTTAGGAGACTGAAGAAAACTTTCCAGGAGAAGTGACATCTGAGTGAGACCCAAATGAGTGAATGGGACTCTGATAGGGAAAGAAGACTAAGTGGGAGATGCAGAGATAGGTCAAAGACAGTCCCTGACCTAAAGAAAGTAACCTTCTAAAATAATTATACTACAAGGCTATAAGCAACCAATACCTCAAGAAAACAGAAATGCCCTATGGGGGTTCATGGAGGAGACAGCATTCTAGAGTGCTTGTATTCATGTTCACTGATATTATATTTATTCATCAGCCTGATGTAATGACCACTGACTTTAAGATGCTGCCAGTTCTCTTTACTTTCTCTGATAGAGCAGGAAAGAAGGATTATCCACAACTAATGTTGATACAGGCCTTTGGAAAGCTAGTGAATTCTTGTTCTTTCTTCTTCTTCATCATTCTCCTCCTCTCTCTTTCTACTTCTTTTCCTCTCCCTACTCCTATCCAGAGTAGCTGGAGATGATGTGGAAGAGGAAGACTAAAGTCAGCTCAGAAAATGCCCTGGATGTTAGACAAAGAAGTTTGGCCTTCAGTCTGTGTGTACTGAAACCTGGTAGAGCCATAGTCAGAACTGTGCTGTAGCAGAAATCCATTAGAATTCCAAAGACACATGGGAAAGAACCATTGTAATCTGAAGAAGCAGCCCAGGCAAGCATCATGAGCTCACTGTTCAAGGTGGATTCTGAACAAGCACAGGGTGATGATTTTAGAAAGGAGATAATAAAATTATATATCCAGAATTAAAATCGATTGTCACATAAGAAACTAAGTTTCCTTTCTCCTGGAAATATATGTTCAAGCACATGCCAGGAAACCACATAATGGAAGCATTAAATAGAGAATTTAGGCATCAGACGTGTTGTTAGGCTAGATGACTCTATAACTCCATCTAACATGGAGATTTCATGATCATGGCTTCTAAAATGCTAGAGAATCAAGACTGAATGACCAATTAGCTGGTGAATGAATGTAAACTAGTGGTTCTCAACCTTCTGGCCCTTTAAATACAGTTCCTCATGTTGTGACTCAACCATAAAATTATTTTCGTTGCTACTTCATAACTGTAATGTTGCTACTGTTATGAATTGTAATGTAAATATCTGATATGCAGGATGTTCTTAGGCGACCCCTGTGAAAGGGTCGTTCAACCGCCAAAGGAGTTGTGACCCACAGGTTGAGAACCGCTGGTGTAAACGAATGTGTTAGAAGTAACTCCACAGTTTCTGGTAAGTGTTGCTATTATTGGAGTGAGAGTTGAGATGAGCATGGAAGAGAAATTGATTCTTCCATACACTGAACTGAAGGTGTGATAGGGCTACCTAGGTAAGTAAGTAGGATAAATTGTTACAAATCTGGGTCTGGAGCTCAAGTAACAGGCTGGAGATACAGATATGAGAGTCATTAGTTTATTTTATGTACTCAAACAACCAGAGAAGGGACACACACACACAATAGAAAAAACTCCTACTTACAAAAACAAGAAATAAAATAACATCCTTAGGAAGAAACAGAATAAGCATGTATAAAACTTCTATGAAGGAGATGCTGAAACATTGTGGAAAGACATGAATGTAGACCTGAACAAATAAAAAGACACTCTTTGCTCTTGAACAGAATGACTCAGCATGATAAAGATGTCAGTCTTTCTAACTTAGTTTATAAATATCAAATGCAATCCTAATTTAACATGCCAACAAGCTTTTTAATGCTTCTAGACAAGTTGATATTAAATTTTATATTGAAATATAAGCACACAAGAATAGCCAGAAAACATAGAACACTTCTGGTTCTGATTAAAATGGATAACAGTCTCATTCCTCCAAAGTCCTTCCTCTTACAAATAAAAACACCTACATACTGCCCAACAATGTGAATACATTTAGCAATACTAAGTGTATACTTACAAATGGTTAAGATGATAAATTCCAGATTATATGCATTTTACCACAATTAGAAACTTTTTAAAAAGCAAACTGCAGAAACAAACAAAACCTGGACATAATATAACAAACAAGCATAGAAAGACTCTAGAAGGCATAAAGAAAAAGCAGTCAACCTAGGGACCTACTGACTTGATGAAAAGCATAGCATTGAGTTCCCTGGGTTTCCTTTTCAACTCCTATATATTCTAGAGAGCATGCTTCAGAAGCCTCCAACCTGGATCTGCCAACAGGTACAATAAATAATAATAATAATAATAATAATAATAATAATAATAGTAACGCTTCAATGAAAGCCTTTTCCCACTTGTCAAAAGTAGACTGAATGAAAGAAAACTTTCTTGAAAATCTCCACCAACAGAAAAGCCATCCTCATTTTGTGGTTTCAGCCAGAGAAAGTGGAAAGCTGATATTCCAACTCCCCTCCCCCACCCCCAGGCCCATGTAAGCAGATGGCTATGCTCTGATTCCTCTGCCCAGAGGTGTCAAAGGTCTAAGCATGTTCCCACTCTCCTACCAGGATAATGTCAGCTCAACAAGCAATCACAGATATTCTTGAAACAAATTAACAAAATAGAAAATCTCCGCAAAGAAAAAGAAGCTGGAAAAAAACAACAACCACAAATGGAAATTATAGAACTGAAGAATACAATAACAAAAGTAAAATACCTCACTGGATAGCTAATTAGTAGAGTGGAGATGAGAAAAGATAGAATTAATGAGCTTGAGGGAATATAAATATAATTCAAGCAATCTGAACAACGCAGAGAAAATAAACTAAAAAAGAATGAGGAGGGGAGAAGATTAAGGTGCAGGCACCCGTGGGACAACAACAAAAGAGCCAACATTTATATCATTAGAGGCCCAAAAGAAGAGGAAAGAGTGAGGTTGAAAAATTAGTCAAAGAAATAATGACTGAAAATTTTCAAAATTTGGCAACATCATAAACCTACAGACTGAAGAATCTAAGATAATACCAAACATGAAAAATCCAAAGAAATCTATGCCAAGACATTTCATAATTAAACTTCTAATAATTAAAAGGCCAAAAAAATCTTGAGAACAATCAGATAATAATGACACATTACTTATAAAGGACTATCACTTCAAATGACAGATTTCTTTTCAGGAACCATGGAGTTTTTCCTGCAGAATGAAGTGGCATAACATTTTTTAAGTGCTGAAAGAAAGAACTGTCAACTCCAAATTATATATCTGGCAAAAAAAATATTCTTCAAAAGTGAAGGGGAAATCAAATCTTCACATTCTCATATGAAGAAAAACTAAGAGATGTTATTGCTAATAATCCCAACATAAAATAACTGGCTACAGGAAATTCTCTAAGCAGAAAGGAAATAACAAAAAAGACTAGAAACTTCTTAAAGGAATGAAGAAATTCAGATTGGGAAAAATAGTGATAAGTATAATAAACATTTCTCTTCAGGAGTTTCTTTTTTTTTTTAAATATATTTTATTGATTTTTTACAGAGAGGAAGGGAGAGAGATAGAGAGTTAGAAACATTGATGAGAGAGAAACATCGATCAGCTGCCTCCTGCACATCCTCCGCTGGGGATGTGCCCGCAACCCAGGTACACGCCCTTGACCAGAATCGAACCTGGGACCCTTCAGTCCGCAGGCCGACGCTCCATCCACTGAGCCAAACCGGTTTTGGCAGGAGTTTCTTAAATCATATTTGATGAGTGATGTAAAAATTATAAAACCATCTCCTCTGATACTCAATATGTATAGAAGAATGGTTAAGACAATTATATTTTTTAAATGGGAAGGGTAAAGAAATCTAAACAGAAGTAAGATTTCTATACAGTGGGGCCTTGACTTACGAGTTTAATTCGTTCTGTGACAGAGCTTTTAACTCAAATTACTCGTATGTCAAATCTTAAAGTGAACGAGTGAGACACGTGATGCTGGGCTGATGTTGTGGCGTTCACTGTGACGTTCGCTGCGCCAACTAGCGGTGGGGTATCTGAAGCTGGCTCGTA
This sequence comes from Myotis myotis, assembly GCF_014108235.1. Taxonomy (NCBI): domain Eukaryota; kingdom Metazoa; phylum Chordata; class Mammalia; order Chiroptera; family Vespertilionidae; genus Myotis; species Myotis myotis. Next base: position 15,279,981 of record NW_023416346.1, read on the forward strand.
ACGCGAATTTTAGCTCGCAACTTAAAGCAAAAAATCGGCTGAGAGATGGCTCATATCTCAAAAAACTCATTAGTCAGGACACTCCTAAGTCAAGGCCCCACTGTACTTCACTCAAAGTGATAAAATGTAGCCGAGACCGGTTTGGCTCAGTGGATAGAGCGTCGGCCTGCGGACTGAAAGGTCCCAGGTTCGATTCCGGTCAAGGGCATGTACCTGGGTTGCGCGCACATCCCCAGTAGGAGATGTGCAGGAGGCAGCTGATCGATGTTTCTCTCTCATCGATGTTTCTAACTCTCTATCTCTCTCCCTTCCTCTCTGTAAAAAATCAATAAAATATATTTAAAAAAGTGATAAAATGTAGATTGTAGACTATGATAAATTACTTGTAGATAAATTACTTACAGGTAGAAAACTATACAATGTGAATGCCTGATTGGCATGGCTCAGTGGTTGAGCATCAACCTATGAACCAGGAGGTCACAGTTCTATTCCTGGTTGGAGCACATGCCTGGGTTGTGGGCTTGATCCCTGGTGCAAGGTGTGCAGGAGGCAGCTGATCAATGATTCTCTATCATCATTGATGCTTCTCTCTCTCTCCCTCTCCCTTCCTCTCTGAAATAAATATGTATTTTTTTTAAAAAAAGGAAAACTATACAAGAGATCAACCAAAGAACTTGTATGCATATATGCATAACCCATGGATACAAACAATAGGGTGGTGAAGGCCTGGGATGGTGGGGGTGGGGTGGCTAGACGAGGGAAGAGGTCAATGGGGGGAAAAAGGGGATATATGTAATACTTTGAACAAATAAAGATTTTAAAAAATAACCCAGAAATTGACCAAAGAATAAAAAGCACTATGTATAAATCAAAATAAAATTCTAAACTATGTCTATGTAATCCACAGGAATGCAAGGAAAGAGAAACATAGGGACAAAAAGCAGAGGAAGCAAACAGAAAACAAATAATAAAATAGCACACTTAAGCTGGAACATATCAACAATTACCTTACATTTATATGGAATAAACATGCCAATTAAAAGATAGAGGTGGGCAGAGTAGATATTTTTTTTAAATTACTCAACTATATTCTATCTATTACGATACTTTAAATACAACAGCAGAGGTAGGCTGAAAGTAAAGGATGGAAAGATATACAATGAAAACATAAATTTTTAAAAAGCAATAATGCTATATTAATATCAGAAATAGACTTCAAAACAAAGCAAATTATTGAAAACAGAAAGACATTACATAATGATAAAATAATCCACTAGTGAGGCATAACGATCCTGAGTATGTATTCACTAAACAATAGGATCTCAAGACACATGAAGCAAAATCTGAGATAGCTAAAAGAAGACACGGACGAATGCACACTATAGTTGGAGACTTCAACACCCCACTCTCAGCAATAGATACAACCACTAGTCAGAATCAACAAAGATTAAGAACTCAACAATATTTTATCAACTAACAGAATTTAGATAACACTCCACTCAATAATAATAGGTTACACATTCATTTCAATGGCCCATAGAACATATTCTAAGATAGACTATATCCTGAGCCCTAAAACACACCTCAACAAAATTAAAAGAATTGAAATCACAGAGTATGCTCTTTAATCACAATGGAATCAAACTAGAAATCAATAACAAAAAGAAATCAGGAAACTCTCCAAACACTTAGAAATTAACGCAAATAATCCTCGGGTCAAAGAGAAAGTCTCAAAGGAAATTAAAAAATTTACTGAACGTAATGAAAATGAAAACACAACTTATAAAAATATGTACAACACAGCTAAAGCAGTGCAGAGAAGGAAATGTATAACACTAAATGCATACATTTGAAAAGAGGAAAGGTCTCAAATTAGTATCTAAACTAAATCAATAATCTAAGCTTATACTTCAAAAACCTAGGGAAAGAAGTACAAAATAAACCCAGAGCAGCAGAAGGTAAACAATAATAATGACAAGATATGAAATTGAAAACAGAAAAATACAGAACAATCAGTGAAACAAAAATCTGGTTCTTTGAAAAGATCAGTAAAATTGACCTCTAGCAAGATTAAAAAGTAATAAAGACACAAATTACCAATATCAGAAATGAACCAGGGGTTATTATTTACACTTCTGACAGACATCAAAAGGTTAATAAGGGAATATTATGACTACTCTGGCCAGTGTTGCTCAATTGGTTGAGCATTGTCACCGCTTTGATTCCTGGCCTGGATACATGCCCAGGTTGCAAGTTTGATCCCCACTGGGGTGCATGTGGGAGGCAACCTCTCTCTCTCTCTCTCTCTCTCTCTCTCTCTCTCTCTCTCTCTCTCTCATCTCTCTCTAAAAATCAATAAAAACATATTTTAAAAAAACCCTATATGCATACATTTGACAAGTTAGATGAAATGAAACAATTCCTTGTAAAGTACAAACTACCAAAATAGATTTTTAATAGCCCTATCACTATTAAGAAATTTGAACTCATAATATTGAAACCCAGATGGTTTCATTGGCAAATTTTGCCCAACATTAAAGATGAATTAATACAAATTCTACACATTCGCTTTCAGAAAATAAAGAGGAGGAAACATTTCCTTATTTATTTTATGAGGTTAGTTTTTTCCTGATATAAAAACCAGACAAAGACGGTACAAAAAGAAAACTAAAGAGCAAAACCAGTCATGAATAAAGATGGGAAAATCCTCACCAAACTACTAGCAAACTACCAAGTGTGCTAAGACAAAAGAATGGTCTTTTCTACAAATGGTGCTGTGGCAACTGGATATTCACATGCAAAAAAAAAAAAAAAATGATGTTTGAACCCTTTTTCACTATACACAAAAATGGAAGATAGACCTAAATGTAAGAATTAAAATGACCAAACTCTTGGAAGCAACATAGCAGTAAAGCTTTGTGACTTTGCATTAAGTGATAATTTCTTGGATATAGCATAAAAAATAACTAATAAAAGAAAAACGAGATAAAATTGACTATCAAAGTTAAAACTTGTGTGCTACAAATGATACCACCAAGAAAGTAGAAAAATTACCCAGAGAATGAGAGAAAATATTTGCAATTCATATCTGATAAGGGTTTAGTGTCCAGAATACATAAAGAACCTTCACAACTTAACAATAGGACAAATAACCCAATTTAAAAATGGGCAAAGGATATCAGTAAACATTTCACCAAAGAAAATATATGAATGGCCAATAATCACATGAAAAGATGCTCAACTTCAGTGGCTATCATAAAAAAAGACAGAATATTACAAGTGTTGGCCTGGAAGTGGAAAAATTGGAACCATTATATATTGTTAGTGAGACTCTAAAATGGTACAGCTATTTTGTAAAACATTTTAGTAGTTCTTCAAAATGTTAAAAATTGAGTTACTAAATGACCCAGAAATTCCTCTCCTAGATATATTCCTGAGAGAAATAAAAGCTATGTCTAAAAAATATATTGTACATAAATGTTCATAGCAGTATTATTCATAATAGTAAAAAAGTAGTTACAACCACCTGGCTGGGCATAGTCCAGTGGTTGAGCATCCACCTGTGAACCAAGAAGTCATGGGTCGATTCCAGTCAGGGCAATATTGTACTCCAGGTTGTGGGCTTGATCCCCAGTGGGAGTCATGCAGGGGCAGCTGATAGATGATGATTCTCTCTTATCATTGATGTTTCTATCTCTCTCTCCCTCTCCCTTCCTCTCTGAAATCAATGAAAAAGTATTTTTTTAAAAAGTAGTTACAACCCAAATTTCTACCAGTTGGCAAATGAATAAACAGAATGTGGTATATCTACAATGGAATACTATTTGGCAATAAAAAGTAATGAAGTACTAATACATGATAAAACGTGGATAAAACTTGATAATAATTGTGCTAAGGGAAAGACTATGTATATGATTATTTTTGACACACCAATTCTACTTTTAGGAGTCTACCCTGAAGATATACCTCCAACAAAATGAAAATACATATGCACCAGGTTACTGATTGCAACATTTTTATAATTGCAAAATATTGGGAATAACCTACATGCTAATGCACGATGCCATATTGTGCAGCTATAATAAAAGAATGAGAAAGATCTCTATGATCTGATATGAAGTGATAGTTAAGATGTACTGTAAAAAAAAAAAAAAAGCCGAAACCGGTTTGGCTCAGTGGATAGAGCGTCAGCCTGTGGACTGAGAGGTCCCAGGTTCGATTCCGGTCAAGGGCATGTACCTGGGTTGCAGGCACATCCCCGGTGGGGGATGTGCAAGAGGCAGCTGATCAATGTTTCTCTCTCATCGATGTTTCTAACTCTCTCTATCTCTCTCCCTTCCTCTCTGTGAAAAATCAATAAAATATATTTTAAAAAAAAAGATGTACTGTCATGTAAAAAACCAAAGCCCAAAAGAGTGTCCATAGTATGCTACCCTTCATATGAAAAAGGAAAATGCACAGAAACTGCCTATTTGTGCAAAAAGAAACACAGGAGAACAAATGAGGTTGGTTACTAAGAGGAGATGAATGGAATGAGGTGGAAAGAATAGAAGTAATGGCAGGTGTCACTTTTGTGCAGTTCTAACTTTTGGAATTATGTTATTTCACAGGCTCAAAAAAAGAATTTAAAAAAAACTAACAAAACCAACAAAAACAAGCTCATAGATACTGACAACAGAATGGTGGTTACCAGAGCTGACGGAGGTGGGGAGAGGTTGAATTGAGTAAAAAGGGTCAGTATATGGTAACAGAAGGAAACTAGATTTTGGGTGGTGAGCATGCATTAGAGTATATAAATATTGAATTGTCATGTTGTATACCTAAAATTTATATAACAATATTAACCAATGTTTACCTCAATAAATTTAATACAAATAAATAGATAAATAAATATATAAAATATTAACAAGTATGAGAAAACAAAACCAAAAGGAATCTAAACAGGAACAAGTGAACTGAACCATATTCAAATGACCACACTGGGGGGAAAGGGACAGAGACCTAGCCCAGGTAATTTTTAAGTCTTTGGACAATATACCCTTAAGCTAAAGACAAAATGAATTCTAAACAAATATTGTACTCTAGTTAATAAGCTTCTTTTCGTAGAGTTATGGGTTAGCAATTCTAATACTACTTTCTGTGTATTCTAGGATTTAGTGAGTGGACAAATATATATGGGTAATAGAGATTTCTCATTGTCATAAAAGGAAGTTACAAAGATAGAATGAAGTTTGCTGTTGGATTGGAATTTAGACGAAACAATGCAAACTCATGATGGATAAAGAAGTTACCACAGTAACAAAAAAATAAAATAATGAAATATATATGTGAGTTAATTAACTGATTTCTTAGCTTTGGGGACTGAGAGGGTCTACTAGCAATAACACTTCTATAGAAATGAGCATACACCTAGTGCCCAGATCTTGGTTTCTAAATACCATTCTCCACTAAAGAAACTAGGGCTCCTTGGGAAAATGGCTGATTTTTAGGGCTGAGGCAGAAAATATACAAGATGAGCCTGGAGTATCTTGTTATGCCAGAGACCATGCTTAGAAAATGATTAGGAATGTGTCAAAAAGGCATGAGGCAACATAAAGGGGCTCCCACGGGGCAATTTGAGCATCAAAATAAATAATGATAGTAAAGAATTATAACTCATTGAACAAAATAACAATCCACGAGTTCATTTCATATAAATAAATACATAAGGAAGAAAAACTCTCTTACAGTAGAAAGTCAAATAATAAATATAGAAGGGATGATAGAATTAGAAATTCATTATTTGGCAACCAGCATAATAAATTTGCCTCAGGCAAGGATCATCAATGGATGCTAAACTAGTGACTGAAAGTTTGCAGAGTAATAGTACATTAACATATCTTCAAAATATATTCCCATAAGATCATTACAAAGGAGAGAATAGTAAGTTTACAGTGTAGAAACCTGGAAGTCACCACATTAACCAAGTGATTGAGGTTAACATCACCAGAAATAAGACATATCGACATCATGAACTTCATGATATGATGTGCTAAGAAGGACACAGCATCGCATCAATGGTATTCTTTCCAGAAGTGTAGAACCTGAATCTAATCATGTGGAAACATCAGACAAACCCCAAATGAGAGACATTCTGAAAAAGAACTGGCCTATACTCTTCACAAATATAAATGTTATAAAACACAAAGACAGATTGAAGAATTGTTCCAGATTAAAAGAGACTAATGGGCCATAACCAAATGCACCATATGATCCTGAGTTTTCTCTTTCTAGAAAGGACATTTTTGGAGCAATCAGCAAAATCTGAATATGGTTTTTAGATTAAGTTCTTTAGATCTGATTGGTATCAATGTTAGTTTCCTGATGTTTATCAGCATCCTATACTTATACAAGAGAATGTCTTTGTTTTTAGGAAATATACATTCAACTATTAAGGATAGAGGAGCATTATGTCTACAATTTATTTTCACACAATTCAGAAAAAGAAATTGCGTGTGTGTGTGTGTAGAAGGAAAAGTGGAGAAAACATAAAGAAAATGTAAAATATTAACATTTGGGAAATTGAGTGAAAGATATTCAGAAATTATTTGTACTAGTATTATTCTCCCAATTTTTCTTGAAGACTGAACTTATGTCAAGCTAAAAATCTAAATTACAGAAGCCTAGAAGCCAGGGAGAAGGTACAGTGATGGCGAACCTTTTGAGCTCGGCGTGTCAGCATTTTGAAAAACCCTAACTTAACTCTGGTGCCATGCCACATATAGAAATTTTTTGATATTTGCAACCATAGTAAAACAAAGATTTATATTTTTGATATTTATTTTATATATTTAAATGCCATTTAACAAAGAAAAATCAACCAAAAAAAATGAGTTCGCATGTCACCTCTGACACGCGTGTCATAGGTTCGCCACCACTGGTCTAGGAGCAACGAGTACAGGCTAAAGGCCAAGCCTTAGAAAATGCTCAGTTGTTGGGTAGGTTTCCAAGAAGCACTAAGACAGGAATCTCCAGGCACATGCAGGTATTCAGAAAACTTGTTTTGATCAATTTCAAGTCAAAGCTGGAGCCTTCATTCTGACAAAAGACCCATTGCCAATGCTCCTCAAAGCCCTGCTCATGGGGCAGACACCAGTTGGTCCACTGAACTCCCTCCAGGTCTGCATTCAGATCCCAGCCCACAAGGCAGAAAAACTGAATTGGAAGACTCCTTTTAGGTAGAGCCATTTTGGAGAATGGATGAATGGGTGCACGGACAGGTAGGTGCATGTAGGTACACGAATAGTTGAGATGTAAAAGGCTAAATATCCATAGTGAAAGAACTTAATGCAAATTAATGATGCTTACCAATATTTGTTATTTTAAATAACTACAGCTCAGTTAGCAAAGAAAGCATCCTATAAAGTAGTTTATCAGGGACCTGCTAAAATGAGAACGTTTAACTTTGAGTCTAGTTATGTGCTGTCCAATATGGTAGCTATGAGGCATATGTGGCCATGGAGTACTTGCAATGTGCTAGTATGAATTGAGATATGCTATGAGTGTAAATACACTGGAATGTGAAGACTTAGCATGATAAAAAGAAGGTATACCATTTCAGTAATTTTTAAGTAGATTACATGTTGAAATATTAATATTATAGATATAGTTTTAGATTGGGTTAAATAAAATATATTTAACTAATTTTATTTACTTCTTTTTAAATGTGGATACTAAAAATTTTAAAATTTTATGTGTGGCTTGCATTATATTTCTATTGGACAACACTGGCCTGGTTGATAAATGGTTTTGCAAGTTTTTGCTCAAGTCTCACCTTCTCAGCAAGGTCCTTGTTGTCCACTCTATCTAAAAGTGCACTCTTCCCTAGCACTCTCCAACTCCCTTCCTTGATTTATTTTGCTTCAAGGCACTTTTCACCTCAGACATACTATATTTTTTACTTATTAATATTTTCTTTGTTCTCCTCCACAAGGCTACCTTTCATGAAAGTTTTTTTGTCCGTTTTGTTCATTATTGTATCATCACCTTGACACATTATTAATATGCATACCTTCTTTACTTTGGGAAGTCTTTTACATATTAACGCTCATGTATCTGCTTGTTATTCCTTCCATCCACCCATCCATCCATCTATCCTTCAACAGTATCTGGCACATAGTAGACATACAAAATATCTTTGTGAAATTAATTTTTCAAATTGACTTTTGACCAGTTTCTTAATTAACCAGCACCCAAGTTCTAGTTTGGGATTATTTTGGGTCTGCTTCATAGTGACCCCTGAATTGTCCAAATGGGAAAGAAGAGGTACCCAATGGGCACCATCACTTGCAAGCATCCACAGTACAGAGAAAGGTCTTGGGAACTGCCCTCATTCCCACCTCCCTTTTTGCCTTGAATTCAAGGCTATAGTTCTTAACAAATCTGAATGAGGGGGAGGGAATAGATGCAGTTTTCCAAAAGGCAGCCAGACATCAGGAACTATGTGGATAGAGAAGCACATATTCTTAAAAGTGCTAGTATGTTTCATTTTTCGTAGACAATCACTGAATTATACCTCTAAGAAGAATTTAAAGGTCATATACTCCACTGGTCAAATCTTAGTCTTCAAATGTAAGAATACAACCCAATCGTAAGAAGAAAATCTCAGAGAGCCCTAGGCCAGCCCCTTCATTCTTGTGATAGAAACCTTGGGGCCCACAAAGGAAAAGGGGCTTACTCAAGGTCATGTAGTGATAGGAGAGCTAGACCTGGCACCCAAACTGCCTCCCTCCCAGACATTGGTTCAGTTCCAGGCCTGAGGAGGGGGTGGCTGAGCACAGATAAGAGGTGGTTGGGTTGGAACAGCAAAAAACAATCCCAAATCTGGTGGCTGTTTGGGGATGAGCCAGACAGATTTTGTAAGCACCCCTTGAAATAGGTGTACAACACATGTCTGTGATTTAAAAACAAACAAACAAATAAGCAACATGTCAAGCACTGTGGGTACAAACAGTTGAGAAACTAAAAGCGTCTTTTAGACAAGACAAACTATTACTCATTGCAAAAATAAGGGTGGGGTAGCTTAGGTTTGTGTTTTGTTTTTTTTAATGTAATGAAAATAAAGCATATATGAAGTCAAACCTAAAACAGCCTACATGGTTAAATTAAAATGATTCCAAATAAAAAATCCCCAAGGACTACCTCTCCCCCGATTATTTAAGAAATCTGCTTTATTTTAAATTAGGCATTGGTACAAGACCAACAAAATTAAATATTTACTTTAGCTGAGAACAACTCTTAGTTGTTGTGGGCAGTGATGGGGAAAAATTCCTTTTTGATAAGCTACAATTTGGTAGATAGAAACCAAAATCTCTCAGCCTGATACTCTGCTAACTGCAGGCCCAAAAGCTGGAAGTCTGCGTGCTTCCTCTGTAAGAGTATGTGAACTACGGGTGGCAAAACAGCCCACAGTGGACTGAGAGTGGGAACGCCTGAGTCCTGGAATAGCTCAGCTTCTAGCAGCTTGCATTGGAATCCAGCCCCAGTATACATATCTGTAAAAACTGGATCTGTAAGGGAATGTCCCCTTTCCCATTTTTTGGTCCTACAAAAAATACATACAAAATCTTTTTGTCTTTACCTGTACTTCTAGAACTGTCCTCGACTACATAACAATCACAGCCGCCACCTACCAAACTAAAATGAAAATCTCATTGCTTCATGTCTCTAATAATTTCAAAAAGAACAAATTATGATTTAAAGTAACTTAGAGTTTAATTTGCACCTCCGAGAAGCATGACATGTCAAAGCTGGAGGCACCCTCAGATTCTCTAGTCAACTTCTTCACTGTATACATGGGGAAACTGAGGCTCACAGCTGGACCCAGAGCATATGTCAGCTGACCCCCTAAATGGATATTCTTCCCACTATTGCACTTGGGATCCTTCCTAGACTCAGAAAGTTGGTCCCATAACAGTGACTCTTCCAAAGGGCAAGTGCCAACTGCCACACTTCCCAATTTATAGACCACTATCGTTTCAGATGATTACATGGGGATGCCTAAAATTGCTGTGTGGCATCTACTTTCAAGTGAATTGCAGGACTCCTCCCCCTCCAGAAAAATAATGAAGCTTAAGGCCAGACACTCTGGCAAAGGATGGGAATAGGCACCATTCTGCATAATGACCCAGGACTGAACGCTCATTTTCAACACGATCTCCACTTAATCAAGCCTGGTAAATCTGTCTGATTTAACTAAATAAAAAAAAGAGGGGACCCCCTCAATTTGCTTGCAAGCTAGTTCAAAGCAAAACAGTACTCCTCTCTTTATAAAGAGAGGAAACGCCCAAACTCCTAGTAACACACTCTTTCCCAAAAGGTTGTTAACTTGAGGTGGGGGGAGAGAGGGGCTCTACAAATGCATGGCTGCCTTGATTCTTTAACTAATAGAAACAGGCTCAGCATGGCCAGAATCATCTTCTGAGGATTCAAAGAGCTTTCCAAATCTACTATTTATTCTCTCAAGTTGACTTTGAAAACTTGAACATTCATTAGGGCCAGGTTAATCTGAAGACAGGTTGTGTTTTTAGGAGGTGAAAAGATACTACTGTCAGGAGCCAGAGAGCCTGGAGGGAGCACAGGCCCAACAAAGGCCAAAGACATGTCTTCATGTTCATTTGTGTTCTTGCAGGAGACTGGCCTTGACTTGTCATGTGACCTTAAACAAGCACAGCCCCCTCTCAGGGCCTCAGTTTTCTCATCTATGATTTGCCAGCCCTCCTGGCTTGACAATGAAAAGTCTTTCTACATTACCAGGTTTAGATGTGGGCAGTGGAGAAGGACTATTTGAATAGCCCAACGGGCCTCTTCCCTTCAGGCCAACCCCTCACCAAAGTGCCTACAGTGCGCTTCTGAGGCTTTTCTCCAAAGAGAACTGCTTCCCTCCTCCCTCAGGGCAGGACTCTGGCCAGATCCCCAGACAAGTCCACCACTCAGTTTTCCTAAAGAGCTGGCTAGACCTTTTCACTAATTTAGGGAAGATTTAAGGATCCACTTGTACCTTCTGATGCCAGGTGTGACACTACTGGAATGTGGAAAACTAATCCATTTGCCTTCTCAGATCCCATTTGCTAACTTCATGGCAGGCCAGCATGGAACCCCTTCCAGGGTACTGGGCCAGAAACACACATCCTGGCCCCACTCGGGAGTTGCTGAAGTTTGGGCAAGCAAGACCCCTACCCAGTCTTGACCTTTGGAACTGCATGGATTCCAAATACTCTGCATGCCTGAGGAGGTACCGCCCAAACTAGATAATCTTTTTTTAAAATTTTTTTTAATTGCTTAAAGTATTACAAAGCGTATTACATATGTCTCCTTTTTTCCCCCTTGACAATCCCCCAGCCTCCCCTACCCCCCAGTGTCTTATGTCCATTGGTTATGCTTATATGCATGCATCCAAACTAGATAATCTTTTAATGGTAATTTGCCTAGGTATAACTTACAAAATGTCAAAAGAAGGGACAAAAGGACTTTTCAAGTTAAAAGAGACCTGCTTTCCTTTGGTTAAATTTCTCAGGCCAAATAGGAAGGCAAAATGAAGAGGGACCAGTGACACCACAGAGAGAAACCCTAGAGCAGCGGTTCTCAACCTGTGGGTCGCGACCCCTTTGGGGGTCGAACAACCCTTTCACAGGGGTTGCCTAAAACCATCGGAAAACACATATATAATTACATATTGTTTTTGTAATTAATCACTATGCTTTAATTATGTTCAACTTGTAACAATGAAATTGGGGGTCACCACAACATGAGGAACTGTATTAAAGGGTGGCGGCATTAGGAAGGTTGAGAACCACTGCCCTAGAGGGTGCCCAAGTCTGATGTGTGCAAGACTGTTGCACCAACGCTGGTTCATTTAAACACTGGTTCATTTGAATTTCCTCCCATGCCCTTAAGCTGGGTAGGGCTAGCATTCTCATATTTCCATCTGACAACTGAGGACACTGCAGCTTGGGTAGGTTCACAGACTTACCTAAAATCCCACAACTGGTTAATGTCCTGTGCTAAAGGCAAAGATCATGTTCTTTCACCACATTATGGTGTTTCTATGCCCGTGTAGTGACCAGGGATAACCACACAGTCTGGCACAGACTAAGGCACCATATTGAGGCATTCTTAATCTGCCTCAAAGGATCCCCGAGGGAACCATGAATGGACTTCCAGGAGGATCTGTTAACCCGCTGAAATTAGATGAAACATTACATATACTTGTTCGGTAGTATAAGAACATGACCCATAGCTTTTATCAGATTTTCAAATAGGTCTGTGACCCACAAAAGGCAAAGAGCTTCCCCTGCTTCAGAGAGACAGGTCTCTCTCTCTCTCTCTCTCTCTCTCTCTCTCTCTCTCTCTCTCTCTCTCTAGATATATATATATATATATATATATATATATATATATATATATATATATATGATTCGGGGCTCAGGAGATCAGCTAGGGTCAGCTTCCCTGGAGTGAGCTCAGGAGAGCCTTGGCAGCCAGGTGCTACTGGCCATTCTCCAATTTCATGAACAAAACCAGCTTTATACCAGGCATGGTATCAGTTGGTGGGGTCTAAGAGAGCCTTGAACACCTCCTACCTGTGCCCTAAAGAGTTGATGCTCTCCACGGCATGTAACATTTGCATCCCATAATTCAAGTTAGAGGTTCCAGATTCTCCTGAGGTAGCAAACCACACTAAGTCATAGAGGATTGAGGATGGTGCCTTTCCAGGGAAGGGGGAGGGACAGGTGTAGGATCCAGAAAGGGCAAGGTGGGGGGACTGAACCAGAACTTTTGCAAAGGGCCAACACAAAGGCATGACTGCAAAGGCCAGACAGCCTATTCCCAACCATGTGGGGAACGAGGGCTTAGGACTTAGCCATTTCTATCAGAAAGGGTGTGCTCAGGATAAGAGAGATAACATCAGCTTCCAGTTCTCAAATCCGGAGGCAAAATGTGCTCTAAAAGGTGAAGTGCCTCTCCTTCCCGGGAGGAAATGAAGAGCAATTATGCTTCTCTGGCACTGAGGTAGGGATGTGTGCGTGTAAAGTCTGGGTCTCCACAACTACCCAGCCAAAGATATGAAGCCCATGACTGGCTAAGCTGGTTGTCACCATTATCCCACAAGTTTATGTCTATGGACTTTGAAATAGGAAGGAAATCATGCTGTGAAGGACTCCTGTCCAGAGTCTGAGTAACCAGACTTCTCAGCCACCCCAGAGTGGGGAGTGAGCCTTTGGCTCTCATATCCACTGCTGCTGTTTGGGGGAAGTGAAGATAAAAAAAAATATGTGTAGGCCTGTCAAGGGACCATCCCTCTGGAGTGGGGGAACAGAGAGAGGAGGAGGGAGAGAAGCCTACTTGGAGAATCCCCGGCAGTCTAATCTTGTGATTTCACTGTAGCCATGCTCTGAAGTGGTTCTGTCTTGGGAGCAGGCCCTCGGGAGGCTACAATCTGTAATGGCCTCACCTCTGCTATGTTAGGAAACCTTACCACCTGCCCTGTTAGCAGGTAGAAAGGGCTCCAAGACAGCCTCATTATGCAAGTCACGCTCTGAAGGCAACACATGGGACACGGGCCATGTGTTGGGAGCACTGGCTGCCTGGTGGGATCAGTGCAACAACACTCCTCTGCATTGTCAGGGCTTGTTTTGACGGTTGTGGCTGTGACTAACTCAATAATGCTCTTCACCCCATCACTGGGGTATCACTAGAAACAACCAGATTGTTCATTTTAATTTGACTGTCAGCACAATTATTTTAACACCAAGTGTGTCAGATTTGACTCCACATCCCCCAAATTAATTTTAGAGCAGTGAAATGAAATGGCATACTTCTTTGAGCTTTTGTTACAACATGTTCGTGCAGCAAACTGCGAAGAAAATGTAGTAATTAGAGGTTAAATTAATCCTTGACAGACAAGCAGCTTAAAAACGCTGTGCCCTCCTCCCCAAACCTAGCATAATTCATGCCAGTCTTTCAGAATTAGACACACAAAGCACGTGACATTGCCAACTGCATCAAAACTACTGTCCCACTTAAAATTCCCAGGTCGGTGCTGAAACTACCCGAGGCAGATATTAACATAGATCTCTTTAAGAACAAAACCCAAACAATCTGCAACTGCCAAGGGTACCCACCTAGCCCAGCCCTCCAAGAGGCTGGCAGCCCAACTCTCCATCAGCAACTTGAAAACAAAACAAGACAAAACACTCTTTTCTGTGACACCCATGCCTGAGCCCCAGACTGATCCTTAACTTACAGCTTTTGATGATCTTCAGCTAGTGCTAGACTTGGAGTTCTGATTATAATGCGTCCCTCTGCAGTCCTAGCAATGGTAAGCACAGCACACACTGACACAGGGTGGCTTAGGTTATACTAGTTAATAATGATGGTCCTCCTTTGTGCGCTGTACTCCTCTCACCATGTTTGCTTTTCCTCAGCGTAAGTACAAAGTGAACATTCAAGACTCAAGTACTTGACTGAGAGCTAGAAACAAACATTCTATCTATTTTGGGATCCCTCCACTGTGTCACCTCAGGGAAGTTAGGTCCCCTCTCTGGGCCTCACTTTCCTCTTTTGTAAAATCATAGGGCTTTACTCTTTCAACTCCAAAAGTCTCCATGTTTCCACATCTGAGTTTTGTATGTGAGTTGGGGCAACTATGTGCAGGACTGTGGTCAACTGGTTAACAGGACCCCCCAAAAGAAGGAAGAGCTAGAGCCTGCCCTCCTTCTCCCTTTCCCTTTTTGTGTCACTGAGCCCTTAAAGAAGCTGGGGGTGTGGGTTTCAGGCTCAAAGACTGTGCAAAATATAAACATATTATTCATGGGGCAAGGGTGGCACTCTGGACAATTGGACTGAGGACTTGACATTGCCCAAAGCATTTAGGGCAACTTGGTTTTTGTCCTGCCTTTAGTACCCTGAGGCCCACAGTTCCCTCTCCCAAAGGAGCTGGGGCCACCAGGCCCTTCTGAGCCAGATGCTACTCAATAGTTCAGATCCTGTGGCTTCCAGTGGCCTCTTCTAGAATCAGCAGAATGTGTCCTGATGGCCTAATGTCCAAATGCTCCCACAGGTGGAGAAAAGGGGAAAAATACAATGGCCAGTTGGCCAGGGCCCCTTCTAGCATGATGGAACCACAGTGGGCCCCATCCTCTTCCAGGCCTTGTGGAACAATTCTCAGTCATAAGAAAACATCATTTCCCAAAGCCCATTTAATGATTATTTGTTGTATAGAAGAAGCAGCAGGGTACTCTGGAAGGGGAAGGTAAGGTAGCTGGATCCCTTCCCCTCCAGGAAATGGGGGGACTTCAAGGCTACACCCTAAACTCTCCAGAAAGGGGTGATGACTGCTCCAGGCCAGAAGACAACTAGGGAAGGACTGGTTTTCCATTGGTGACCTCCTTCTTCAGGGTCCAGAAGAGCCCATTATCATGTAGGCCAGGGAGGATGGAGAAGTCTGAAGCTGGGGTTCCAGGAAGGTCTAGGGGAAACCTCTGGGCAAGGACAATTCTCACAGACTTTGCAAAGGGCTTTTTTTTAATGCTGCTTTTAGACTTATCTCTGGAAAGCTTTATTCCTGGAGCTTGGTACCTACAGCCAGTGAGACTGAGGCACTTTGCTATGTTTTACCAGGGATAGAAACATCAATGATGAGAGAGAATCATTGATCAGCTGCCTCTTGCACGCCCCCTACTGGGGATCGAGCCCGCAACCAGGCCATGTGCCCTTGACCAGAATCTAACCCTGGGACCCTTCAGTCCACAGGCTGACGCTCTATCCACTGAGCAAAACTGGCTAGAGCAGGAGGTATCATATTAGATTTTGACATAGCTGATTGCTTTGGAAATTATGAAGAAGTCAGATCTTAGGAGGGGACTTGAGACACAAAGGGAATTAATTGGGGAGGCTCTGTGAACAGAAAGAAAAAAAATAAAGCAATGAGTTGTGGAAGGGAGGGAACCAAATTAATTTGTTTCCATCCCCTTCCCAGCAGAAAATGCTCCTGGGGCTTCAGAAGCCCCTGGTTGGTCATTTGGGAGCAGAACTCCATGAGACTCTGCTGTTCTGCCCACCTCTCCTTGGGACCCCTGACTTACCGCCTCTGGCTCTGTGGGCCCACTCTTCTTTTCTAAATGACAACAGTGATGACAAAACCAGTAGTATTCACTGCAACTAAACACATCGGGTTCATGCAGACTTATAAAGTTTCCCTCTTCAAAGTTTGGAAGATGTTTAAGGACTCAATGTCTGAAAAATCAGACTGTTCCAGCTAAGCTTCGCAAGGCTTCAATCCTGCCATACAGTTGACTGGTGCTGCCTAGGTTACCCCTCAGTGGCGTTGTGAGAGGTGTATGATGGGAATTGGTTTATTGTGCTGATCCATAGTAACCGACTCCTGTTCCTCCATCATTTATCTCCCACCCCAGCCACATCTGGGTTGGTCTATTCACACTCTCAGCATTCTATCTGCTCCAACAAACACTCAGCCTTTTCTGCTTGGATAAGGAGATTTTTAGTTACATCCATTATATGTGTATCAACATTTATGGCAGCAAGATAATTGCCAAAGAGCTCAGAGGATAAAAGGTCCTTCTTCATAATGTCTACTCCTCCCCCAACACGTTTAAAAAAATCAATATTATCAAGCAGGACAGTGGCAGATTCTTTCATGGCTGCTGCATCCTCAAAGTTGAAAATGTGATTTCAAAAAAACAAAGAAAACACCCAGCTGGACTAGGAACAAAAGAAAAGGTTCAACATTGAATTCAGAGCCCATATTCCAGTGGGGCACGTGTGGGCAGAGGGGAAGGCTTTTTGTCCTTGAAACCTTTGCTAAATAACTGCAAATCAGCAAATCTGCTCTATATTAGATGAGTCCTTTGCAATAATGCCAATCTAATTTCAAATAGTTTAGATTGTGTTATCTGTAAACCAACCCAATGATAAGAAGGCCTGCCATCAATAGGCCCTCAGATCACCAGATTAGGGGTACTGGACAAGAAGCCCTTTGGGTTGCCTCTCAGACTCCCCCATCCATGATTCTGGGTTAGAATTTCACACCAACTACATTTGTACATTGTTTTGCTTAGCCTTCTGCCAGTTTTTATACCACTCTCTTCTTGCTGCCCCTCAAAAGCTCAGGTTCATGGCCGGCTGGCATGGCTCAGTGGTTGAGCGTCGATCTATGAACCAGGAGGTCATGGTTCGATTCCCAGTCAAGGTATATGCCCAGGTTGCAGGCTCATCCCCAGTGTAGGGCATGCAGGAGGCAGCTGATCAATGATTCTCTCTCATCATTGATGTTTCTATCTCTCTCTCTCCCTCTCCTTTCCTCTCTGAAATCAATAAAAATATATTTTAAAAAACCTCAGACCCATTTCTTTATATCTAGCTGTTTTCCCCAATGGTGTTTTACTTTTCCAGAAAAATGACTATTTCATTCACACATCACAGTGTGTTAAAGCTGGAAGAAACTCAGACTTCCAGGTTATGAAGGGAAGAGGGAGAAACAAGTGGGTAGGATGGATTTGCCCCAAATCATTCTGCTAGTTAGTGGGGAGAGTGTTCCAGAACACAAGTGTCTCAGTTCCTCTACTAATTATCTCTCCAATGCATCACTACGGAAAAAAAAAACAACTCAGAATCTAAAAAAAAAAAAAAAAAAAAAGCTTTACCACATATAGGAAGCCCCTTTAAAGGAGAGTAGTCAAAGTACTGTCTGTAAAAACCACTTGTCTAAGATCAGTTTCTGCCCATTTCATAAGCCTAAGCAGTGTTTGAGTTTCCTAAGGGTGAGCTACTAAACAGGTGCACTTAAGCCATTAGGTGACCAGCTTAAAATATATTTTTTAATGGTATTAAACTTGCTGGCCAAGCTTGAAAATTTCCCTTTATCTAATGAATATAAATGACAATCGTAAATCCCTTACCTTAAGATGCAGTGAATGTATAGCCCCCACACCCACCCCAGCAATAAGCTATTTCCTGGTTGAATTTAAACATTCAGTGACATTCCTATTTCAACCCACACGTCTGTGTCACTATCAGCCACTATCAGCGTCAGTGACAGGAAAACAGGCAAAGTCACCCTTTGCTAATGATTTCCTAACATGGAATTTCCTTGTATCTCCTCAAGCCTTCTTCTTCCAATGCCAAACTGTTTTTCCCCCTCTCAAACACATTGTATTAAAGGAAAACTGAAAATGGTCACAGCTAGAAGAGGATGATTTTTAAGGAGCTTTTACAAGGAAGAGCTGCAGCTCTCTGTGATATATTTAAGTGTGTGTGTGAGGGGGGGGGGGCTGCTAGCTTTTCTAAAGCCAATAGGAACAAAACAGAAATACTTCCTCCCTGGAATCTGAGAATCTGTCAGCCTCTCTCTTTCCTTTTTCCTGCCTCCCTCTTCCCAAGTTCCACTTTGAGCAACATTCTTACATCAGTGTTGAAGGAAACACTCACACATAGGAGGCACACGTGGGGAGAGGACAAGGCAGCCCCCAGAGCAGGAGACAGGCATTGGAGAACCACCAAGGCACAAAGCAATATAGGAGCCCATCACATTTCTCCTCTGGAGAATATTCCATTTAATATGC
Organism: Myotis myotis; assembly: GCF_014108235.1. NCBI lineage: Eukaryota > Metazoa > Chordata > Mammalia > Chiroptera > Vespertilionidae > Myotis > Myotis myotis. The sequence goes on from NW_023416346.1 coordinate 15,298,601, forward strand.
AAACCAGTCATCAAGAGAAAAGAAGGCTGTTACTTTAAGGGGAAGAAGCTGATTAGCTGCTCTGGCTGGCAGCAAACAGCTGGTCTGTCCGGCAGGTTCAAGGCCATTTCAGCTTCTCTCTTATGGAGGCACCATATGTTCCATCTCGCACATCAGCAGCTTTATTTTCCAATGATCTTGCTCCAGAAGGGAAGCAGAAAGGGGGGAGGAGAAGGTAGAGCTCGTGGTTTACCCCTTGAGCACTTTCTTGTGGTTTTAGATGCAGTTGGGATGTGTATATTGGAGGGGGTTGGGGGAGTTAACGCTTCACCTCTATTCCAAAGAGTGGAGAACAAATGTTCGACTAACACTTACGAATAATCTCCAGGGAGGGGAGGGGAGTGGTGTAGGGGAAGGATATTCGAAAAGGCAAAAATAATATGTCGCCATGAGATTAAATGGGAAGAGGGGGTGGAGGCAGTGGCGACAGAGGACCCCGGGAGGAATCTGAATTTCACTAAGCTCTGAGACCTAACAGTAGAGTTTGGGCTCCGCCCACTTCTCCTTATTTGTCAGTTTTTCTTATTGTCAGTATCCCCTTTCGAACAAATGAACAAACTTTGCTAGGAGAGAAGCGGGCTGGCCGCTTTGGGGAATGGGGACTGAGCAGGCCAACAGGCTGACAATAGGTTACTTCTCACATTATGTTTAAGATTCCTCAGTGATAGTCAGGAGTCCCGCAAGTTTGTGAGTTAAAGCAGGTGTAAGGGATAGGGGCCAGCTAAATCCTGGACACCCCCAAGGGCCAAGCTCTGGGTCCCTACTGAGGTGCATCTTCTTCCCCACTGCCTGCCCTGGCTGCAAGAAATCGGAAGTGGCGGTTCTGATTCCCTCCCTGACTAAAAACAAAGGGGTCCCAGAGAGCATTGGAACTTTGTGTGTCTCGTGGGTGTGGGGGTGGGGTGGGGAGAAGGTGGCAGAAAGGCGAGGGAAAGAGTAATGCGTGTAGCCGCGTGGTGGCGAAAGCCTCAGAGTAGCTACAGTCGTTTCAGCCATCATCTTACGACCGACGCCTGGCGGGACAGATGCCATGAGCCTGGGCGGTGAGGGACGAGAACTGAAAAGCGAAACAGAGGAGAAAGCGCCCCCTCTGCCCGCGCCCAGGGAGCGCAGTGGCAAGCCGCGTCTGCACAGCCCACGGAGCGCGCGCCCCCCCTGGCCTCTGAGCCTGTCTGCTGGCTGTCCACCCTCCGGGCCATCCGGACCGCTGGGGCCCAGGTTGTCCACCGCCAGCAGGTTGTGCTCGCGTTGGACACCAGGAGCCGGGGTCTCCCTACGCCTTTTGAAACACAGCCCCCTCCCCCACTGCCTACAAATGCCCTCCTGTCCCCAGCCACTGTAAACCACTGGGAGGCAGCCGCCCCCGCCCTCTGCCTCTGCGTCCCTTTCCCTTCCCTTTCCCTCTCTCCAGCCTCCTGGGAAACAAAGGGGCTTTTTAGAAAGCGGATGGTTGGCTGAAGCAGCGGCGGGGGGTGGGAGAGAGGGGGATATATAAAGACAAGAAGAGGTGGTGTGGGAAAAAAGTGCACTTCCTCAGGGAGCTCAGAGCGGTGGCAATGGCTGGGAAGCCCCCTCGAGTGTGCGGCCGACCCCGCCCGACCCGTGGGCACCCAAGTGGCGGCCTGAGCCTGCCAAGAACTGGGCTGCACCGAGGCGGTACTGCCCACTGGCTCACTAAAACCTGGGAACAGGATCGCCCGGACGTCGGGGCTGGGGCCGTGGGGGCGGTGCGATTCCCGCGGGGATCTTCCCCGGGAGAGCCAGGCTCTTTTCCCATCCAACACTTTGGAAATTCCTTCTGCTGCCAAACAATATCATCAAGCCACCCCGACAAGTGGAGTCCCTTCTTCCTACGTCCCCCAGCCATACTGTGCTCCTGCCTGCGCACACACTCACACTCGCAATCCGGGTGCCCCATTCGGCTGTGCCCAGCTGCAGGAGCCCGGGGTGGGGGGTGGAGGGAGAAACCGCTGCTCGAGGTGCATCTGTGTGTTCAGGTTCCGAAGACTTCAGGGCAGTTTTTTTGGCAGGCTAATCCTATTAGTGTCTGCTCAGCCCGCATTTAATCACGGATAAAAATCAGACGGTATGGCCAGCTTTCCAAGCGGCTTCGGACTCATTGCATGGGGATGGAGACTGGCCGAGCCAACTGGCGGAGAAAAGTATTTGGCGGCTCTCCGGGGGGCTTCCCGCCCGCCCTAGCAGGCGCCCGGCGACCGGCTCTGCCGCGGCTCCGAGGCCTGGGAGCTCAGAACTCAAGGGCGCCGTTAGCTCGGGCAGGAGCCCAGTCGGGGCTGCCTTGAGCCCTCTAGCTCTGCTCTGGGCTGCTCTCCAGGGGAGGATTTGGCAGGAGAGCCAGCGCGAGGCAGCGGGTTCGGCGCGCTCACACTCCACACTCCCTGTTGGCGGCGGCAAACTGGGTTGGGGTGGGGTGGAGGAATCCTGCGCCCTGCGCCCACTGCCGACTGGCCCAGGCTCAGGGAGCTGGCAGGCGAAGGCAGCGTCGCCGGGGTATGTGGGCTACAAGCGGCCCAGGGAGCGCCGGGACAGAATGGGAGCCTCCCAGTCACCCAGCTCGGACAGGGGAGCCCTCGTGGCTCGCGCCCCTCTGCCTTCCCTCCTTGGTACTTGGCTGCCCTCGGCGGATTCCGGACGCCCGGTGGGCGCGGGGGAGCAGGAAGAGGCCTCAGTCCAGGGCTATGTGAGCTGAGCTCAGCCCTGCCGGCTTATCTGAGAGGGGGGCGGCAGTGCGGTGCGCCAGGTGGGTCGTGCGCTTGGAGCAAACTTTGGGGTCCCCCGGTTCTCAGCATCCCTGGGTCCCGGCTCCTCCAAGAGGGGATCACAAGTGGAGCTACCAGTGTACCTCGGAGCACCCCCCCACCCCAGCAGTCGGACTTCCCGGGCCCGCCTCAGCCTTACCGTGCTGCAGAGCTCCCGCGGCGGCGGCGAGGGCAGTGCCCCAGGGGCGAACGTCCACCGGCACGGGCAGCCTGGCCTCGGGAGCCCGCTGAGTGGCCCGGCCCGGTTGCAGATCACCACCTGGCTAGCGGCCGGTGCCCCTAAGCCCGCCCGCCGCCGGCTGCTTCAGCTAGTGGCCAAGTTCATGCCGGCGGCGCTGCAGTGGCGGCCTCAATCTGCTCGCTCCATTCCCACCGCCCGGCTCCGCGCCGTGCGCCCGGAAGGTGGAGTTTCGGGGGTTTAAGTTACTGATAGGCATTTCTCACTGCTGTGTCACTCGGGGAGGAGGAGACACGCACGCCGCACACTCACACACCCTCACACTCGCGGCGACAAGCGGCTTTGGCCTTAAAGGGGAAGCCGTGCTGCCCCGCCCGCGACCCCTCTGATTCTGAGCCCCGAAATGCTGAGTTTTTAGGCCCGAATGGGGCCCGGGCAGCGGAAGCACGGCGGACGCCCAAAGGGCCTCCCGGGTCCTTCTGTCACTTTTTAAAGGGGAAAGCGGCGGCAGGCTGGCTTCGCTGCAGTCACCTTATTTCTCCAGTCCACCTGGAGCCAAGGCAGCTGGGGAGAGACGGGAGGGGAGGAAGGGGCACCGGGGCACTTACCCTGGAGGCTCCAAACGTTGACGGAGGCGGTCGGTGCCCTCGGTAGCAGGTGGACTGCCTAGACGGTGCGCTGTTTGGAAGAGACAACGGAGTGACCTGGCGCCTCAGGGCACGAGCGGATGGGGCTTGCCAGAGGGCCACAGGCGGAGCCCCGCGCACTTGAGAAACCCGCAGGCGTCAGGTAGCCTTCCCCAGAGTGGGCAGAGGGATCTCGTGAGCCGTGCGCGCCCCTGACGGACCGAGGGCGAGCCGGGAGCGCGGGAGATCCAGCACTCACCAGCGACAGGGTGAGAGTGCCCGCGAGTGACGGAGACCAAGAGAGGCAGACCGAGAGAGGCACCGACAGAGACCGAGGGAAAATGACGGAAATAGGGTGGAAGAGAAACACGGGGGGGGGGGGGGAATGGCGGACCCCTGGAGGACTCCGGAGCATCACAGGGACAGGAGTCTGGTTGTAAAGTAGCTTATTGAATTCCCCTACCTCGTCCCATTCTCAGTTGAAACTGACTCCAAGAGCTAGCTAACCGGAGGTTGCTCACCTTCAATTGGGAGGCCCTGGGTAGGTAGCGCCTATCCCACTGCCCACGACGTTTTCGCTGGCTGGCTCCTGCTGGACAGCCCAGTCGACCTGCTGTGACAGCAGTGGGGACCAAGGCGCTCTCGGGTGGCTGCTACTGAACTGCATCCACCCCCTGCTCGCCTAGCTCCCTTCCCTGCTACTCCCCTAGTTCCCCCTCCTCCTCCCCGCCTTTTCTCCACCCCCTCCTCCTACGCCCGCCACGCCCACTTCTCCCGGGACCCCGCCACCTTCGCCAGGACGCTGTCTGTGTCCCTCCTCCCCCCACCCCCGGGTGTGCTCACCCGATAGCCCAAGCACGCCAGCCAGTGTCCCGCCCTCCTGGCTTGAGGCGGCGAAGCCCCTGCTCTAGCTGAGCTACACGGGCCCTCTCTCAGCACGAGGTATTCCCGGGTGGACACCTGCGGCTTCTGCTGGAACGTGGTTTCCCTGTGAAGTGCCCGGCAGGCCAGAGCGCTCCGCCCTCTGTCCTGCAAGGCTCCAGGGCCCTCGGCTCCCATCCCCCACCCTGCGGCTGGCCTATGCCCCTGCTCTGGGGTCCCCGCCCCCGGGCTGTGTTTCCTAACCTGGACTTCCCTGAGTTCTGCCTACACCGCGTCCGACAGCAGCAGCACTCCATGGGCGAAGCCCCAGAGCACAGGGCTCCTGCCAGCACCTCTGAGGAGCAACCTGTCACCATCACATCTGGTTGCACTTGGCAGAACCGCAGGCCAAGAATAAAGGGGTGTACCCGCCATCCACTGGGCCCCTCCTTCCCTCCAGACCGGCCCCGGGGGCGTGGAGAACTGGAGGCCCTCTGAGAACCTAGCAGGATCCGACCTTCCTAGCTGGGTGCTAGCCTGTAAAGTTCCCCTGGGGGCACGGTGGGCCTGCACAGTTCAGTTAGGAAGGAATTCACCTTGGTGGGTCCCAGCCCAGGCTGCTCTGCTGAGGGCCATGGGAGGTTTTTGCCCTCTGACTATTGAACTGATCCAAATCTTCACCTTCACTCCAGACAAGGACTCCATTGGAATCCTGGGTAGAGTTCTGGTCTCTGGCCATCTGTTGGGGGTCCTGCAGGGAGGGGGAGTCATCCTAGAGCTAGAGCTAGAGATAGCTCTGGAGTGTCTTGAAGGGTATTCGATCAAACAAAGCAGTTGGAAGATGGAATAACTGTGTCTATCAGAGCATTATAGAGTGTTTTTAAATTTAATCTCCCTCACCACCACATTGGTCAAGGAGGTGGAACATGAAGTTCTATTCCCAGACAACTCCACTCTACCCTCATGTCACTTCCCCTCTGCTTCCCCAGTATGGTGGGTGATGCTCATTCCCCCCAATGTCCTGGAAGCCTGTGATATCACAGCTGCATCTGTACCATATGGCCAATTGTCTGCATGGCATCACCACCTGGACACTAGACATCTCAAACTCCACATGGCCTGAGAAGAGTTCCTGGACACCCCAAACCCACTTCTCCCATAGTCTGCCACCTCCGATTATAGTAGCTCTGTCCTTCATATTGCCCAGGCCAAATGCCCTGGACTTTTCCCTTTTTAGAGATACAGACAATTATGTTGTTTCCATCTTCAAAATATATCCACCCTCTCAGCTTTCTCTCCTTCAGTGCTACACACTGGGACCAATCACCAACGTCTCCCACCTGGATTACTCCAATAGCCACCTAACCTATTCCTCTGTTTCCTACCATCACCAAAACCTCTCTCCCCAATCTCAGTCTAGTCCCAATCTCTGTTCACCTACAGTGGCTCCCCATTTCACTCAGACTAAAACTGTAGTGCTCCTGGTAGCCTAACAGGTCCTGCACAAGATACCCCTCCCATCTGGATGGCATCATCTACCTTCTTGCCCTCCCTCCCTCTGCTCCAGGACTCTTGACTCTTCCTCAGCACACCAGACATCCCTCTTTAGGGCCTTTATACTGCTGTTCCCTCTGCTGGAATGCACTTCCCCAGATATCCATAGAGCTGGCTCCCTCATTTCCTTTAATTTTGATACACATGTCACCTGGCCACCCTATATAACATTTTAAAGCCCCACACCCATCCCTGGCACTCCCTCTCCCTTTTCTCAGTTCATTTTCTCTCTTGTACTTACTACTAGCTGTCCTCCAGTATATGTTAGGCCCCAGAAAGCCCGCAATCTGTGCCCACAGCTGTATTCCCAGTTCCTAGCACAGTGCCTGGCAGGGAGTGTCTGCTCAGTGAATGTTATAGGATTCTGTTTTCCTGGAATTTTCTGGAAACTCTGTGGGTCACGGGATTGTAGACACACGATGGGAAAGGGTCCCATGGCTTTCATTCATTTCATTGCATTTTAAGGAGTTTTATGATGTGAACAAAGTTTAAGCAGGATGGAGGTCAGGCAAGCATCTATTTGTACCTTGAAACCAGCCTAAAATAATGTCACTCAGTGGAACTGTGGCCCAGGTGTGTTGTGGTTCCTTTAGTTACTGTTGGAAACAGAGGTTCCCTTGTGGATGTCACCTTGGGTACCCTCAAGATTTATGGAGAAATGGGAGAGGAGGCCAGAGACAGAGGTGGGGTGAGGGCTTTCTCCACACTGAGTGGACAGCTATGAGACTCCTTTGTCACCCAATATGTGGACCAAGTATTGAGCTAACAGCATATCTCTCTCCATTTTCTGAGGCCTCCGTGTGCTTTATCTGCATGAGCCCAAGTACCTGATGAGATGTAGGACACCATTATTTCCATGTTCTAGATGAGGAAATGGGGGGCTCAGAGAGGTGAAAGGACATGTCCAGTGTTGCAAACTTTGAGAGTTGCAGAGCTGTAAGCATTGGGCCTTGAAGCTTGGCCTTCCTATATCTTCCATGTGTCCATTCATGCTTAGCATGTGCTGTCCTGGTAAGGAAAGGAATCCTGCAGAGGTCTCATGGGGTTGCCCTTCTCCTGGGAGAATCTTCTGGCCCTGTTGCTGAGAGGCTGCCAAGCAAAGGGTTGGACTTGATCTATGGGGGGCAGAGGCACCACATAAGGCCAGTGTGGGCCTGCCATTGGTCTGACCCCAACCTGGAGATTGAAAACAATCAGTAGTCATCTGTCATTAATAGTCAGTCACATTCCTGTGAATGTATAATAAGTTTTCCCAAATTCATGTAATGAGTGCTGAGGGCTTATCTGTAGCAGCTGGAATTCTGTGTGTGGCCTGCACAAGTCAGGTTCCATGGAGAACAGGCATGCTGACTGCAGGTAAGAAGCACACATCCAATTGCTCTGTTCATGGTTACTCCCTTGCTCTAGAACCACCTGTGGCTCCCTATTGCTGACAGTACTCAATCCCAATTCCTCAGCCTGGTATTCAAGACCCTCTATCAGCTGGCCCCAGCCTCTATCAGCTTTATCTCCTGGTGCTTTCACACATGACTCCTGGTTTCCTGCCTGGCTGGACTACTAATTAGACACCAAACAATTATTGTTTCTTCCCATCTCCCTATTTTTGCTCATGCATTTCCCCTGCCTTGAATGCCAGCTGAGGGGTTAATCTCAAAAGCCCCTGCTCTGTGAAGCCTGACCTGAGTCCCATTGCAGCACAGATTCCCTCTGTCCTTGGCTATTCTTGGCCCTGTCTATATCTCTGACTCCACAGACCTTCACCCTCAACGCTTCCTGTTCCACAATATTTTAAATTTATATTTTAATTGCAGTTTTAGGTTCACAGCAAAATTGAGTGGAAAGTACAGAGAGTCCTCATATCCCCTGTTCCCACACATGCACGACCTTCCCCACTATTAGCATCCACAGTGGTACATTTATTACAATTAATGAACATACACTGATACATTATTGTCACCCAAGTCCATAGTTTACATCATGGTTCACTTTAGGCTGTTCCACCATTTTACCAGAGACTTTTGGGGTTCCCCTGAAGCCTCCCTGATGAACTTATGGCTGACTTGTGACTAAGGTGAAGGAGGTTCAGAGTGCCCTCTGGATGGCAAAATTTGAATCCAGTGGGAGGAAATGGGGTGATGAATATGGCAGACTCAGCATGAGGCAGTTGACTGAAGGTCATCCCTTTTACCTGCTCTCCCTGACTCTCCCCTAGCTCCCAGCCTCCAGCAGTCATGCACCAGCCATTCAGAGGCCACCCACTCCCAACCGAGGCTCTGAGCTCTTGGTTACTGGAGCGTTTATTCATGGCTTATTGGCTCCTCCTCTGCATACAGTCCTGACCCCAGAGGTGACCTGTGTTCTCTGACCACAGCAGACTGGAGGCCATAACCAATAGGAATCAGGACAGACAAATGCCAGTGGGAGGCCAAGGGTGGTGACTTCCCCATGTAGATAAAGTACAACTTGATCGGGGAGATTAGAGGCTTGGGTATACATCCAAGTTCTGCCAAACTTCAGATATCTCACTTGTCAAATGGGAATCATAGTGGTCTTGCCTTACTAGGGTGTAATCGGGGTTGTAGTCCCCTATGAATGGGACCACTCTTGGCAGTGCGCCTGGCTCATAAGTCATTAGTCCTCAGAGAAGAGGCTACTGTATGGATTATTATGACAAACACCCCCAAAGACAGGAAGCAGGTGTGTAATCTAACAAGATGAAACATATTAGAATGAAAGCTCAGTCCCCCCCACCCCTACAGGCCCAAACATATGAGATATTGCTCAAGCTGTGAGTGTTTTTGATATGTTTGGCAAAAGGTGAGTCTGCCGGGTGAGTCTGTCCAAGATCAGGGCACTTGTGGGGGAACACATGGCATTTTCCCTGGTGGGATGGAAGAGTGCCACTGGGAAATGAGTCCAATTATTTCTCTTCATTGTATTCCTAATTTTAATTTTCTTGGGGACATTGAGGGTGGTAAGCATTTTTTGAGAATCACAGTGGAAACAAATGGGAAATTGTTAAAATATTGATTGTAATTTCCTGGAGACTTCACTGATTTAAAAAATAGGAACTTTTAAGAAAAAAGCCCTCATTAGCAAGCAAGCAGTTAATTAAGGGGCTGAGAACAGCTGCATTGATTTCACCATGAAACCAGAAAACTGTGGCAACAAGTCAGTCTTCCCCTAAAGCTCCTAGCTTACCACGAATGCCACTTCTAGAATGCATAGGCAATACTATCAAAGCATAGATAAGGATGAGAAATGGTTATCTAAACAGAGATGGAAAAATAATTTAGGGAATGAATGTAAATCCAGATGTCTACCAGTTTTCCTCTTTCACCATACGTACAACTGAAAGACATTGTTAAAGCTTTTATATAGAAAAAATTACATAGATGGCTTGCTGATTATTACTCTTCATGCAATGACATTTTTTTCCCAACAGCACAGGAATGACTTTGGCCCCACATAGGAAGTAACTCCAGCCACTGTTCTAGGACCCTTCAGACCATTTGCAATTTTGTGATTAAAAAAACAACATACATATGCAGCAAAACCCTGGCCCATGACTGTCCTAGCAACCAGCTAGACTACTGCTGTACTGTCACCACAACCATTCAGAAGATTAATATGACCTAACACCAAGGGCCCAGCATCGGGCAGGCACACTGTCCAGGCAGACATTTGGAGAAAAACAAGACAGTGTGCTCTAGCCATTTGGGGTTTAGAAAACACAATCACAGTAACAATAAAAGCAGCTAAAGTTTGGGGCACACCTACTATGTGCCAGGCCCTATGCTTTACATCCATGAGCTCAATGAAGCCTCATAAAAACTAATTTCATAGCTGAGCAAACCGAGGCTCTGAGAGGTTCAGCAGCTTGTCTGAGATCACATAGTTACTCACTGGTGGAACCAAGATTTGAATATTCTACGTGGTCTGGGGCTCAGCAGCCTGGACCTGGACAGAATCTCATTAAGACAAGCTCACCAGGGAAGAAGGAAGTAACATGCACTTCACATGCTGTTACCTCTGTGCCTGGAACTTTGCTAGTTTGGCTGGCTTGGGTTTCACCAGCTCATAAGAGAGGAAAGCTACATTTTCAGCCATTTTCTGAAACTGTTGATGACTTGTTGATAGCTTGGAAATGACCATGGTGGGAATATCTACACCACAGAAATAGGCAAATGCTGCAATTCAAGGCTGGTTGTTAAACATGTACCAATATACCATTGCATGTGGTGTTGCAGCCACACTGCTTGGTTCAAATCCTGGCCCCTCCACTTACTGTGTGGCCTGGGGCAAGTTTCCTAATCTGCAAAATGAAAATTGCAATAGCACCTGTCTCATCAGGGTATTGTGAATATTAAATATAATAATCCATGTAAATCACCTAGCACAGTATAAGTGATCAGCTAGTATTGTTGTAAAAATAAGTATACTGCAACTACTAATAATTACTTTTGCTATTATTATATTAGGCAACCATCTATTTTTATCAAGAGTACAAGCATGTCCTAACTAGTCTCCTTGCCTCCAGTCTTGCCCCTTCCAGTGCATCTTCTTCACAGCTGCTAGGGTAAATTTCTAGAATATAGATCTTACTTCATTTCTCCCTTGCTTAAAATATGTCCATAGCTTCTTATTATCCTCAGGGAAAAGTCCTTGCTCCAGAATTCCCAAATCTCTTAGTCTGCTTTGGCTGCTGTAACAAAGTACCAAAGACTGGGGAGCTTAAACAACAGAAATGTATTATCCCCCAGTTCTGGAGGCTGGAAGTCTGAGATTAAAGAGTAGGTAAGGTTGGTTCCTTCTGAGAGCAGTGAGGGAAGGATCTGTTCCAGGTCTCTTTCCTTAGCTGATAGATGGCTATCTCTTCTTTTGTCTTTTTACATTGTCTTCCTTCAATGCACACCTCAGTGGCCAAATTTCCTCCTTCTTATGAGGACATCAGTGAATATTAGAGTAGGGTCCACCCAAAACCAGTATCACCACACCTTAATTCAATTAATTACTTTTGCAATTACCCTATTTCCAAATAAAGCTACATTCTGAGGCACTGGTGGCTAGAATTTCAACATACAAATTTTTGTGGGACACAATTCAACCCATCACAGTCTGCCCTCTGGCCCCCAAAAGTTCGTGTGTTTTTGTCACATGCAAAACATATTCAAAATCCCATCCCACCATCCCCAAAGTCTTAACCCATTTCAGTAGCAACTCTCAGTCCAAAATCTCATCCAAATGTCATCTAAATTAGGTATGGGTGAGACTTGGGATAAAATTCACCCTGGGCCCAAATTCATCTCTACTGTGAACCTGTGAAACTAAGCAACAAGTTATCTGCTTCCAAAATGTAATGATAGGTATGGTATTATTTTTATGTGTCACTCCACTGGGCTAAGGGATGCTAAGAGAGCTGATAAATCTTATTTCTGGGTGTGTTTGTGAGGGTGTTTGTGGGAGAGATTAGCATTTGAATCAGTAAACTGAGTAAAGAGATCTACTCTCAACCAATTTAGTGAGGCCCCAAATGTAACAGAAAGGTAAAGAAAGACCACATTCCCTCTCTCCTACTGAACTGTGATGTCCTTGGACTTTGGAGCTCCTAGTTCTAGGACCTCCAGAGTCTGGGACTTACACCCGTGGCCCCCTAGTTATCCGGCCTTTGGACTCAGACTGAATTACACCACTGGCTTTTCTGTTTCCCCAGCTTACAGATAACAGATTGTTGGACATCTTGGCTTTCATAACCATGTGAGACAAACCTATCATAAATCTCCTTATCTATCTATCTATCTATCTATCTATCTATCTATCTATCTATCTTTCTATCTATCTCTTATTGGCCCTGTTTTTCTGCAGAACCCTGACTAATACAGGCATTGGATAGACATTTTCATTCCAGAAGAGAGAAATCAGAAAAAAAGATGGATCATGGGTCCTGAGGAAGTCTGAAACCTAGCAGGGAAATATCCATTCATTTTTAAGGCTTGAGAATGATTCTCTGGCTCAATGACCTGTCTTACCAAACCTTCACAAAGATAACTCCTGTGGTGAACACAACAAACAACTGGTTGTTCTGAACTGTTGTTCTTTCACACCTCCTTGCTGTGCACACTGTGTTCCCTCTGGGCAATAGAGGGCCAGGCTTTCCCAGTTCACTTGGGGCTCTCCTATGCAGCCTGAAAGCTTCAGCTTAAGTGTTACTTCCCAGTTGTGTGGCCTTTGGTGATTCCCTTCCTCCCCGAGGTCAAGAGAAAAAGTTGCCCCTTTACAAAAAAAAAAAAAAAAAATTTAAAATGCCTCTGACATCTGAGCTGACTCCAGTGCATCTTCGCCACTCTGGCCTGTAACTGCAGATCCAGTGTCTCCCACTAGACTAGGTGCTGCTTGATTCCAGGCACGAACTCTCCTTTATCCTGTCTTTTTCCGCACAGGCTCAGGCCCAGAACTACTGTGCAGTGTATAAAAGCCTGTGTGTCTGAGTTATTGGCTGCACAAAGAAGCCTTTTCTGAATACCTCATGTACACAGAGCACTGGACTTGGGCTGTACACTGTTGGCAGGACAAGAACAAATCATCCCATAGTCATTACAGACAACAGATGTACCACACTTGAGAGCCGCCCTTAGCAGCAGGTGCTGACACCTGACACATAGTAACTCATCGGACCCTCACACTGCCCCTATGAGAAATTTCACACCATAGCGGAAAAGCAAGTAACCAGGAGCCGACCTGATTTCAATCCAGGCTTTGCCACTTACCAGCTGTGTGACATTGGGCAGCATGCTTACCCACTCTGTGCCTCTGTAAAATGGCCTAAGCAGGGTACCTACCTCATGGAGTTGGAGTGAGGATTCAGTGAGTTAATATCTGTCAGATGTTAGCTGTATATGCTTGCTGAGCACAAAGCCTGCTCATCTTCCAATAACAAGGCCTCTGCAACTCTCAAGTGCTGTACATCTGTCCTGTACATTAAATAACTTTAGCTTACCAACAGGCAACATGGACAAATAAATGTGTATGGAGAGGGGGAAGCTCCTAAAGAGCCAGTGTTGCAGGGTGTCTGATGGTAGCAGTGTCATCAGATGATTAGAGGACTGGCCTGGGAGGCAAGATCACGGGTTTTTGGCTCAGTCCTGCAGCTAGTCCAGTGTGGAACCTAGGACCAGCTCCTGTCCCTCTCTTTGCTTCAGTTTCTAGCTCTCCCTCAGGTTTGAATCTCCCATCTGCAACATTTTCCAGAAAGGCCTCCATCCTGCCCTGGTGGCTGAGAGACCAGTCCTGGGCTGTAGGTGGCTGCCAGTTGTGTTGAAGCTGTAGTTATGCCACCCCCATCCTGCCTTCTGCATAGCATGTTTGCAGCAAGGAAGCCCTGGTGCCTTGAGGAATGAGTACAGATGCCACCTGGTGCAATTTGAGTAACCAAATGAAAGGGCAGGGAAATGGCTTGCTGCTCTTCCCTGTGAGGTGGGACTTTTGTCTCCTAAGCCCCTTTTCCTTAGTGCAGAGACAAGTGTGGCCAGAAGATGCTTTACTACCCAAGTGCATTCTCCCTGGGCACTTCACCACTCCCCCCAGCACCTCAGGACCTAGGATACAGAGCAGTCTTCTTGCCCCTGAGATGCTGCCCAAGGCACTGCCAAGGCAACAATATAAGGGCATTTACGGTACTGGGCATTTGCCAGGAGGAAAAAGAGTGTGTGCTTTACATGGGACTGAAATGTCCCTGCTGTTCAGAGAAAGGAGATTCAGAGAAGACAAAATCGGTGCCTTTTATAGTGGCCAAATTTCCCTCTCATTGCTGTGTGCGGGCAAGAAGATGCCCAGAGTCAGATCACACAGGCTGGTGTTCTGTTGCATCAGTGGCAAAACAAATGGCTTTAGTCATCAAATCCCCTGGACCTAGTGACAGATGCTTGGCTGGCTATGAGGGCCATGGTGCCCTGCTTTAGAGCTGTGGCGTTCTAAACAAGATAGACATGGTGCCATGCTGACCCTTACAGCAGGTATCTAGAAGCTTCCCATAGGTGGCCATGCAGGGCTCAGTCTCCTCTCTGTTATGCCCCTGACTCTAGCCCTATCCCACTGAAGTCTTCCTTCCCAGGATATGTCATTGTTCATTCCTGCATCTTGGCCCTGTCTGTGAAGCCACTGCCACACACTAGCTTCTTATTCCTGAAGAGCAAGCATGGCAGTGTGCCACCTCATAGGCACCTCCCCACCATGCCATTCAATAGGCTCAGTGAGGCTGGGGGAATTAGAGCAGAAGCCTTGAGAAGCTTCTGTAGCCCGAGAAAGCTACAGCCATGAGAAACCACATTTTTCTATAGTAGAATGAACAGCATGCAGAACATTTCTTAACTGAGACATAGGCCAGGACTAGATAGCTGTCCCCTGATAAACTCCATGCCAACTCCTTCTGGTCTCTGCTCAGGGCTTGTTCCTGCTAATGAAATGGCCATTTTGCCAGTGTAACATTACTTAGCGATTTATTAGTGATTATTGATTTTCAATTGTGGTTTCCTGGGACTGTGGGATGGAGCAAATCGAAGGCATCCTGCCTGTGGATCTCCATTCATTTGCTTGAGACCATAGGCTCAGATGCAAGCAGCTCATCCACTGCTGAAAGCACTGAGAGACACAGTTCTTGCTGCTTCTGGCAGCTCATTTTCCACTCACTGTCTCCTGAAGAACCCTCCATCTCACTTTCTCTAAAGCCCCAGCAACAGATGAGGGCAGACATGGGTAGATTTAAGTGGATGATCTGATGTTTTTCATGGTCCTTACTAGATCCTGTTCCCACCTCCCAGGACCCACTCTGCCCTCTTGTTTCCCAGAGGCCTCACTCCTTTACTCCCTAGTAAAGGATTCCTACTTCTTCTGAATAGTCCATTGTCCTTCAGTTTGAAAAGTGGTGATCTCCATTCCCTGGCAGGAAGGAAGCAGAATCCTCTGGGCCAGTAGTCTGTATTGCCTGTGGCCTTAGTCCTTCCCTCCACCAGACCCCTTACGTCTGGAATCTTAAACCAGATGGTCCAACTCCTTCCCAAAGCTCTCCATGACTCCCAGCTCCATTCTCCTGCCTGAGAAGGTGAAAGCACTCTCACATTCTCTCCCAACGGTCTTCTGAGCACTTTTGCTCCAGCACCACAATAGTCATGGAAGAATGTCTGTAAAACAAACAAAAAATAAATAAATAAAAGGGAGGTCTACTGACACCTCTTATATACCATATCCAATCCACTTAACCTCACCTATCTATTATTTCAGCCACCTCTGAAGCAACCAGTTTTTTTCTGCTTGGGGTCCAACAAAATCGATGCATGTATAGCTTAACAGCAGCTCACCTCAGGCTTATATCTCATGCCTCTATCCCAGGGAGAGAGAGAGTCTTCGCTTTTGACAATGCCAGGGGAACTTTTCTGGTATGTGGATATGCATGGGGAGCTAAGTTCCAATGGAAGGAAAGTTCTGCATATGGGGAAAGGAGACAAAGTTTTCATTGTTTCCCGTATCTCCCCAACCCCCGCCACCCACTAGTTCTGACACATACTTCATTTGGCTTCTTCGAGGGTTATATGGACTCAAGCAGCCAATCACACGTTAAAATGCATAATTATATACCATGGCTCTTCTTCCTTTCATATTTTGCCCAACCCCATCTCTGACTCCTGCTCTTTGGGATAATATTTCCAATAAAGATATTATAAAGTAGAGGCCCAGTGCACAGATTCATGCACCAGCCTGGCCTCTGGGGATCGGACCAAAACCGGCTCTCTGACATCCCCCTGAAGGGTCCCGGATTATGAGAGGGTGGTTCTTGGGTGATGCACCTCGGAATGGGGCACCCTTCTCTCTGGTTCCAGGTGCGTCACCCGAGAACCACAGCTGCCAAGTCACCGCAGCTTGGCAGCTCCTGCATGGAAAGTCTGTCCCCTGGTGGTCAGTGCACATCATAGCTACCGGTCGGCCAGTCAGCCAGTCGCTTAGGCTTTTATATATATAGATAGCTCTGGCTATGTGTCTTAGTTGGTTGGAGCATTGTACTGTACATCAAAAAGGTTGCGAATTTGATTCCTGGTCAGGGCACATAGTTAGGTTGTGGGTTCAACTCCTGGTTAGGGCGCGTATGGGAAGCAACTGATTGATGTTTCTCTCTCACATTGATGCTTCTATCTTCTCTCCCTCTCCCTTTTTCTTTCTCTCCCTCTCCCTCCCTTTCTGAAATCAATAAAAACATATCCTTGAGTGAATATTAGAAAAAAAGAGATATTACATATAAGTTTCTGTGTTGTGCTTTGCTTTCTGGGGAACCAGAGACTTTGTACTACAAAGAGCCTTAGGAATACTGAGGATGGGATTCTGGAGCTGGATCTCCTATTAGCTACATGGTAATACAGACCCCATTTCTAGTGGGAAAGGGCTAGTGATAACCCCTGACATGCAGTAGCA
This sequence comes from Myotis myotis, assembly GCF_014108235.1. Taxonomy (NCBI): domain Eukaryota; kingdom Metazoa; phylum Chordata; class Mammalia; order Chiroptera; family Vespertilionidae; genus Myotis; species Myotis myotis. Next base: position 15,315,097 of record NW_023416346.1, read on the forward strand.
TCACAGTTATCTAGAGTAGACTGTCACCTGTGAAACATGCAGTTATGTGGTAGTTGTAGCATTCAAATAGCATGGGGACAATGGTAATCATAAAGATTTGGAGGTTGTCTGGCTTTTTTTAATTTGAGAAACTTGCAATAAAAAATGACAAGCTTGGGTCAACCAACCATCAATTAAAACACCCTGTGAATCTAGAGGGCCTCTATGGAAACTTTTAAAAGGATCCTCATCTCCTGCAGCAGTAGGACAGACCTTGATGAAAATCAGATCCAGCATCAAATTGTAAGAATTGAGTGTTATAGAGAAGATTGAATATAGACTCAGTAGTTTCCTATATCAAGGTCTAGATGGGGAAATAGTGGGAACTTGAGACCTGGGTTGAGAATATTTTGGTGGATAAGCCTGAGAATCTTGAAGCCATATTCTCCAGGACCCTCCATGCTGGCAGCCTCTTTCCTTTTGCCAGAGGAAAACAGATTGTCCCTGTGTGGAAATTCTACAATGACCTCACCTGATGCAGGTGAATTGCAAGATGATGCTATTCTTCCTCAAGACCCAACTCTGCCATCTCTCATTGCCTTCAGGCTGATAACCAGGGTCATATATCAGTATAGTCAAACTTTGGAAGTACAGTACTTGTTCTTAAAGAAAACAGCTTGCATGCTAAAGGAATTACAGAAATGGACTAATATGTACAAGCAGGAATTGTGAGAACACTTATGGGAGTTGAATGTTGAAGGTGTTGGACCCAGGGAGTAGACAGGGGAGAATTTATTGACATTCACTTGTGCCCAGGGATTCAATGTTCAAAAACATTAGGAATGGGTCCTAATGCTCTGCTGAGGTGACTCCTTGATACTTGGATATGACAAAAATATATAATAAATGAGATGGGGCTGCTATTACTTTCTTGGTATAGTATTAAAAAATAATTATAATGTTCAGAGAGTGTCAGAATAGATTTATTATTTCATACCAAAGAACTTACCATTTGACTGTGTTTCTTGGGCCAAAGAACATTCACTTCACCAAGTCAGTAGGTGAGAGGGGCACTAGCATATTTAAGAAGTTTAGTAGATAGCTGTCCTCTCTAGGTTGAGTTGATAGTATGAGATACCACTATGAAACTGGGTTCTATGATATCAGTAAAGATTATGTGATTCTAGAGTGGGAGAGGCCAGGTGGCAATATTTAACCATTATCTTAATGGGAAGCAAAGTCAGAGTAGCAACTGAGGTGCTATACCTAAAGGGATCTGCATGATGGCCAACAGATCATTGTGTTCCTAGGACAGATAAATGGGGAGATGACTAGGGTGTCACTTAATTAGTATAATTTTTAAAAACAAAATGAGCAGAAGGCAGATATCAGCCACCACAATGAAAAACTCAGTTTCTTACCCAGTTTCCATATCTACATCACTTCCCAAAACCAGAGCCCAGATTGAAAAGACTAGTCTCCTCATGGAAAAATGCTACTGTGCCACCCCAATGACATGTGACAAATATTTTCCCAATCTTATCATAAAGGGACCTGAGGACATTTGTGAGGAAACTACTTATACTTTTCAAGAACTGTTGGATACAGGGCCTGAGCTTATCAGGAAACCCAAAATGCCATCATGGTTTTCTTGTTAAGGTTGGGACTTTTTGAAATATGTGATAAATGGAGTTCTGGCCCAATGGTCTAATGGGTCTATGGATCCACCCCATAGTCATTTTCCTGGCTTCCAAGTATATGAGTGAGGTAGATACTTTTAGTAAGTAGAAGAATCCTCATATTGGTGTCTGGACTTGTGGAGTAAGAACATTTTGATAGGAAGAATCAAGTGGAAAACACTGAAACTGTCTTTCCCCACAGCCAAGTTAGTAAACCAGGAGCAAAACTAAGAGAAATTGCAAAAATTAGTTCCATTATCAGACTTAAAGGATGCAAGAGTATTGGTCTTGATCATATCCTTGTTCAATTTATGGTTCCAGCAAAAACCAGATGGATTAAGGCAGATGATGGTGAATTGCTTACTGTAAACTTAACTAGGTGGTTACTCCCGCTGTGGCTGCACTGTTGGATGTGCTATCTTTTTTTAAAATATATTTTATTGATTTTTTACAGAGAGGAAGGGAGAAGGATAGAGAGTTAGAAACATCGATGAGAGAGAAACATCGATCAGCTGCCTTTTGCACACCTCCTACTGGGGATGTGCCCGCAACCAAGGTACATGCCCTTGACTGGAATCAAACCTGGGACCTTTCAGTTCACGGGCTGACGCTCCATCCACTGAGCCAAACTGGTTAGGGCAGATGTGCTATATTTACCATCCTTTGGCATTTGATGTGTGGCTATTGGTTTGGACAATGCATTATTTTAATTCCCATCAGTAAGTGGGATTAAAAGCAATTTGCCTTTACATGAGAAGGCCAGCAGTACATATTCATTGTTTTACCCCAGGGCTAAGTAAAATCTCTATTCTCTGTTGTCACAATGTAGTCTGTAGGGGCCTAATCTGCTTGATTTTTCATAGACCATCACACTGGTCCATCATATTGATGCTAATTGGACCTGGTGAACATCAAGTAACAAGTATCTCAGATGTTCTTGTAAAACGCATGCATGTAAGAAAATGGCAGACAGACCCCAAAAAGATACATGGGTCTGCCATGTCAATGAGATTTGTAGGAATCTAATGATCTAAATCATGCTGTGACATCTTTAAGAAAAAAGACAAATTAGTTTACCTTGAATCACCTACCATGAAGAAAGAAACACAGCACTTAGTGGGTCTTTTTGGATTTTGGAGGCAGCATAGAATGCAATTGGGTGTTTTGCTCCAAGATATTTATTGGCTTGTTGAGAAGTTGTTAGTTTTGAGTGGGATTTAGAGCAAGAAAGGTCTGTGCTATAGTCCCAGGCTGAAGTATAAGCTACTTTATGTCTTAAACCTAATGACTCATCAGGTCCAATGGTGCTAGAGGTATCTGTGGTAGACAAGCACACTGTGTGGAGTCTTTGGCAAGGTCTTATAGCAGAGTCACAGTATAAACTCCTAAGGTTTGGGAGCAAGATTATGCCTTCTGTGCCAGAGAGTTCTTCTCCTTTTATAAAACAGCTTTCAGTCAGCACCCACACATGTGCACCTGGTGCTTGGGGGAGTTAACTCCTTATTAAATAACTACTTCTCTTTTTTTCTTCCACCACACATTTCATATGACTTCTTAGATGGTCCCATAAATTCAAGCAGCCAGTTGCCTTTCACAACAGCCAGCTTCATAAATATATTCATGTATTGACTTTCCTTCCTTTTTTGCATTGCTCCCCTGCCCCTCACTCTTGCTGCCTGGGGTCACTCTCTCCCCCAAAATATTCACACGTAAGCCTTTGCCTCTGATTTGACTTTTAGGGAAATGTAGGCTAAGGGAATAGGCACACACCTGCCCTCACTGAGTTTCCAGACAGGTTGGGCAGACAAACATAGAGCATTTATATACCTGGTGCAATGTGCCCCATACAGAGGCTGCACACAGTGCAGCAGGTGTGTAGGAGATGGTGGAAGTCTTGTGTTATCTGTGGGGAGGGGCTTAGGACAGCTTCCCTAAATTGTGAAGGTTCAGTTGATATATGAAGGATGAGCAGAAGGTTTGTCAGGAGAAAGAAGTGTGGGCCAGTATTTTTGTGGGGGGAAGTGTTTTTATAGGGTGATGGGAGGAGGGGATATTTCAGCCTTCAAAGCAGAGGTGGTTGTGGGGATGGGGGCGATGTGGAGGTAATCACAGCAGAACACTCTTTCTAGAAGAAGCGAGGTCCCAGAGGAGATAGGACAAGATGGGATCCAGGACCCAGGGAGTGGGTCACATTGCACAGGGGAAGAAGCAGCCTCTTTTTCCCTCTGAGATTGAATAGAAAGAAGGGAGAGAGGGAAGAGAGGCTTGCAGTGATTTTGAAGTGGTGAGGATGATGGAAGCATCAAGTTGGATGACCTTGGTCTTCTCTGAAAAGCCTGAGCTGAGCATACTGCTGGCAGAGGCAGGTGGATCCAGGACTGGAAGAGGCTGGCGGTGAAGGCATTGGACAGCTGCTTTGGGGAATTCCAGAGGGATTGAGTTGAGGAGAGCGTGTGCATGCTCTACCTGCCTGTCAGGCTGGAGAGGACTTTGCATAGAGGAAGGCCCTGGGATGTTTGTTGAATGTAGGGTGGGTTTGCCATTTGTAGCCTGAGTTGCTGTGAGTTCATACTACCTTCCACTTGACCTATGCTTGGTTCTCTTTCTTACTGCCACATCCACTGTCTCAAATGCACCCCCTTTTCCCACCACGGAGCCTTTGCATGAGTTGTCCCTGTGCAAGCAACAACTGGTCTTAGATCCCCCCAAGCCACAACCCACATTCTTTAAATCGCAGCTCAGAGCCCCACCCCTAAGAAGCTATCTTTGTGATTAATACCAACCATTCTCAAACCTCTCACTAGAAACCCCAGACCGACCTTCTTGTCCAATGCACTCCTATAATTCCTCTTACTTTCCGAATTTAGCCACTGCCAGGAGATGACAAATGCCTTTTTCAGGGCCCTTGTTAGAAGGTCAGCTCTGAAAGCAAGGGCTGAGTCTCCTGGCCCCTGCACCTCACACCTAGGCAAATAAGTGTCCAGACTTCCAGGTACCCTTGGGAATGTGTGTCAAAGATTCTCAGAAGTGAGCCCCATCCAGAAATCCAAGGCCATTCTATGGATTAAGCCAACTCTAAACACCCTTAGTAAGTCCAGGGAGAGCTTTTCAGCTCCTCCACAGACCCTTGGATTTGGATACAGATATTGTGTACATATATGTGTGCATGTGTGTGGCTTCTGTGTGTTTTTCTGGGAAGAAGTTTCAAAATTTTTCTTCAAAAATATTTCTAACCCCCCCAACAGCCCAGAACCACTGCTGCAAACTTTCTTGCTGGGCACAATCTGCAGGGGGCTGCACCCACTGCACAACTCATCTGTGGTCAGAGTGTCAAATCTAGATAATCAAAGGGTTTCTGCTTTCAAGTCCTTGGGCCACTGCCAAGGGTGTGTGGCCACAGATATTTATTTGCACTCAGCCAGAATCCCGTCTGTGAGTCATAACATCCCAATGAGTGAATGACAATTATCAGGTAGCTGACTAGGTTTATGAATCTTGAGTAAATAAAAATAAAACAAAACAAAAAACACCTAACCTGTTGGAGTTAGAAGGCCATTTAAAGACCACTAAGTCCAAAATTTCCAGAAATGTGTTCCGTGGAGCATGAGTTTTACCAGATGTGAATAGAATAGCTGTACTAAGAAAAGATGATTCTGAGATAAAAAACAAACAAACAGCCCTAACTGGTTTGGCTCAGTGGATAGAGCGTCGGCCTGCGGACTGAAAGGTCCCAGGTTCGATTCCGGTCAAGGGCATGTACCTGGGTTGCGGGCACATCCCCAGTAGGAGATGTGCAGGAGGCAGCTGATCGATGTTTCTCTCTCATCGATGTTTCTAACTCTCTATCCCTCTCCCTTCCTCTCTTTAAAAAACCAATAAAATATATTTAAAAAAAACAAACAAACAAACAAAAAAACCTTTAGGAAATTCTGGGTTAAACAACATAAAATATTTCTTATTCCAGGAGGACTAATCAGAGTCTTCATTAGATCATGAAGGCTTTGAATTTTTCAGGAGGGAGATAAAGTGTTTCCCAACTATATTTAAAGTACTATGACATTCCTTTGCAGAGGATCTGGCAGAACAGTTTTTTGTTGACCAGGTTTGCATCAGAAACCATTTCCTGAGATTTGGGAAGTTTCACTCACCCTCTTCTTAATTAGAGAACTCTGCTGAGCAGAAGCTTCCTTGGTGATGAATGGAGGGTGGGGGCAAACGTGAGTGCTCAGGCACTCCATGCACTGTCACTCCCAAACCCCACCCTTAGCCCAAGCTGCAAGATGTTTATTCTAGGATCCCATGTGTGGTGCTTACTTGTGTCCCAGATGCCACCCCAAGCACTTTACAGTTACTCATTGTATCAGGCGGTGTTCTCCAGAGAAACTGAGGCAGTAAGATATAAATAAATAAGGACTATATTGAATAACTGGCTCATAGGACTGTGGGGACTGGCAATTGCAATGTTTCCAGGACAGGCCAGGAGTTGATGCTGCAGTCTTGAGGCAGAATTTCTTCTTCCTCAGGGAAACTACAGTTTTGCTCTCAAGGCTTTTCCACTAATTAGGGCAGGTGGCTAGCTAGTAACAAAGGCAGGATCTTAACACAGGTAGCTTAAATTCAGATGGTGCTCTTAACACTATGGCAGACCACCTCTCAGAGAAGCCTGCTGACAAAAAGTCACATGTCTCAGGGCAAGCAGCCCCCTGGTTCTCAGGTCAGGCTTTGGGGGTTGAGGCTCAAGGCCAGCCACAGTCTCAGACTGAGGGGGACTGTAACCCACCCCCTAGATTTTCCACTAACAGGAGATGCTCCTACAAAGGCTGCATAAGTTTGGCACCTGTCTGTGCCAGGCATGTAGGGCTTTATTTGCCTGTGTGTTTGTTGGAAAGTGTCTCCAGGTTCTGCATCCTGGGCATATGTGTTTAGATCCAGGGGGTAAAGGGGACACAGACTTGCTGCCTGGTTGACTATGGAGCCTCATTGTCCCTGTGCTTCCAGCACTACTTAGGAGCCATTCCAAAGTCCAAAACACTAGGCTCTTGTCCCAATGCATGCCCCACTAAGACCTCAAACCAGGACCATGAGCTATAAATTTCCCAAATGGGTGTGCTTCAATGAAATGTCCAAAAGTGTTTTTCATGCTGGCCATTGGGCTATTGACCAATGAATAACCATACTGGTTATTCCACTGCAGGTATAGTACCCTGATGAAGACCTGAGCTCAGATGAGGCTGGAGCTTGGTTCCTTGGTTTGGGCCTGACATGGAACCTCAAAAGAGGCTTGCCCTCTCTCTGGCCTTAGTGATCCTATCTGTATGGTGAGAGGGGAAGATTAGAATGATTCTTAGTAGCTCTCCATCTTAAAACTGGTCTTCAACAGCAGAGTTTGAAGCCACTTCTTGTTCTTTCCCAGGAACTGATAGAGGCATTCCAGAAGGTGCTATTGAGAACTCTTTTTCTGAAGGTGGGTGTCAGGAGCTGGCTATAGACAGTTCATGGCTAGGCATTGCTTATATACACTCTCACATAAAACAACCCCAAACCAAAAAGATCTAATTGGGCTAGGAGCAAGGGAGGCAGTGTTGAGATAAATACAACTTGGGAGGAATTGGGAACTTTAAGAGACGCACCCTCTAAGATTTCTCTCTTTATCCTTTCCTACCTCTCTCCTTTCTTCCTTTCTCCCTTATACTTTGTTCTCTCCATCTCTCCTTTTCTCCCTCCCTTTATTGCTGTCTGTCATCTGACCCCAGGCACAGGTCAGCTCAAACAGCTGAACAAGGACAGCAGGCATGCTCTCTTAGCTCATTTGGGGAGGGTCTGAACAGCAACATTCTTCCCCTGCCTCCCCCTCACATTTAACACACACACTCCCTCATTATTATGCAAGAAAAAATGCCAGGATTCCAAGGTAAAGTACAAATGTGTGTTGACCTTGGGGCCCCAGATCCATAGTAGCAGCTTGTCCTCAAAGCAGATGACTACACATGGGTGTGCTGCAGGCTTCAGTCTCTCTTTCTGGGCCCCAAGGTGGCTCACTCTTGGACCTCAACTTGTAGGGAATGCAGGTAATACCCTGGAAGACGGCCCTGGCTAACACCAAGTTTAGAAGGGACAGCTATCCCAGCCAACACATTCTTGGAACCACCCTTGGTTGGGCTATCTCAGGAAGAAGAGTCTAGAAGACTTAATTTTTTTCCTCCCTTTGGCCCACTGGGCTTCCATAAGAGGACTCTCTGGGATATGCATAGTTCCTTACAGATTACCAAACATATTCTTGTCTGTTCCATTCATCTATTCATCCTCACACCTACTACATATTTACCAAGTGCTGGTTGCCTGCCAGCATGGGAGATGAAGTGGTGAAGAAGATCCACCTTATCACTCCCCTCCTGGTGCTTGCCATTTTATAAGGAAGATAGAGAAGAAACAAATAATTCCAAGAGGGGCACGTTTCAAAGTCTATGAGTCTACTGCAGATCCTAAAGGGGGCAGGGAGTGACATGCTCAAGGCTGTGTTGTTAGAACAAGGCAGGGTGAAGGCATTTGACCCCAGGTGTCCTACTTCTCAGCTCTGGGCTTTCCCTATCTCTACTCACTGGCTTCCCCTTATTTCTTCCACCCACCTCCAGCTGCTGCCAATTAGATTGTCATTCATCCAATGACCTTGGCCAATGACAAGGTCTCACACTAGCTTCCTTTTGCCAAACCAGGTGGCAAAACTGAGACCCTTGGCAAAGTGGAAAGAAGGCCAGGCCATAGCAACCAGGACAGCTTATTGATCTTTCTTGGCATTCTATCCTCAATGGCATGGCCAGGCTCAGCCCTGGGCTCCTGACACCTGGGAGTGGGACAGGTTTAGAGGGACCTGAAGGGGGCGCCCATTGGACTGTGGCTGGGAGATGAGACAGTGGCCTGCCATGGCGAGAGTATGGCTGTATTTAGAATACAGAGGGAACCAACCAATTTTGGGGCCCTCCTGTGTGCAATAAGCCTGCATTTTACAGGTAAGAAAACTAAGGCTTAGAATGAGTAGGAATGTGGCTTGCCCAATGTCTCTTGGCTAGTAAGTGGTGGAACTGGGAGCAGACCCCACTTCATTGGACTCTAGGATCTATTTTACTTGCCCCATGCCATATTGCTTCAGAGAGTTTTGAAGGGAAGAGGACCTGGTACTGACTGTCCTCAGCATAAGGGAGTCTGGAGGGCATCAAAGAGTGTCAGAAAGGAGCAAAGGGCAAGGCTGGCTGGGTGGCTGGGTGGTTTTCCTGTTCTGGCTTAGGTTGCTTCATACTGAGGGACTGCTTGCAGGGTCGTCTAGAGTGGATGCCCTCTTGCTCACCCTTGCTGACATTCACCTTAGATATTTTAGGATGGCATTCAAATCTCCTCGCTTCCTTGGTGGCCCAGCTCTGTGCTCAGCACTTGCCCAATTTTCCAAGGCCATTTCTATGACTACCCTGTATGGGAAGTCTAATTCATAGTCCCACTTGACAAGGGAAAATCCTGAGGCGCAGAGTGGAAGAAACATGCCTGAGGCCACCTGGCACCCCAGCCATTCTCTTGTGCCTCTGTGCCCCACATTGAGGTGCCTTCCTGCAGAGTGGGGGCTTGACTCACACCAGCTGAGAATCTAAAATTTCACAGAAGAATCTGGAACTGTGACAGCCCCCTCACACTGAAGCACCAGTTCCCTTTGCTGCCACACAGATTCCATTCTCCTGGCAACTCACGCTGCTGTCCCCTCTGCACTAGGAGCAGGAAGTCCCCTGCGATTAGAACCATCAGCCTCCTTCCCTCCTTGGGACAGGTTAACAAGCAGTCCCTAGACCCCTGGCACTCAGGCCCACCTTTTCTGTGATAAATCTGATGCTTTCAGATCAGGAGGCCAGCCCTCCCAGAAATGACAGCCCACAGTCATTACCCAGAAAATCTCAGCAGCTCCATCATGAGGTGTCTGGCCCATTCCAGGGCTAAATTTGGCAGGGGAAGAATCTGAGGAATTATTTAGACTCTTGGCTTCCCCCTTTTTATTTGGGGGTGTAGGAAAGTAGGGGCAGAAACTGTGAAGCTGTATCCCCAACACCAAATCCAGTATTGAGGGGAGGAGAGCTGGTGAGCCTGTATTGGGATCCCAAGGAGTGATGACCCCCTCATCTACCCTCAGACTTTCCTTTGTCATTGTGACCACCAGGCTTATGGTTCAATCAAACCCCTCTGGATCGCTGGAGCCCTGTGCCTGGGGTTAGGGTCCTTTTGGGGGCTCCGGCTGCCTGCCCCCCTGCCTGGCTGGCCTCTTCCAGTCCTAGTGACTTCATCCTTTGGCTCGTTCCATGGCTGTCTCACTCTTCCAGGCTTGTCCTCTGCCCGGTGGCTCCTGCTTCCCACTGACCCTCCAGGGATGGCCAGGTGCTAGCTCAGTGGGGAGGAGAGACCTGGATGGCAAGCTGTATCTCTGCAGTGTATTTTTGCTATGTTGGGGGCACAAGCTGAGCTTGCACTCTGCTGTGGCAGGGTGGGATTCTGCTACTCGAGTCACTGCTTTGTGCACGCCTTCCACCAGGTGGGAACCTGCCTGTGGGCCAGTGACCAGTGTAGCTTGCTCTCTTTTACAGAGATGCCCAGCACCAGGGGAGGCTGAGAAAACTACTGGCCTGCAAGTGGCAGTGCCCTCCCACGTGGGGGGAGCAAGCCCTCTGACAGCCTGGGAAGGAAAGAGAGAAGAAGCAAGGGAGGGAGGAAGGGAGGAGGTCACCCATGGCTTCCCTGGGCACCTATTATAAATTCCCCATCAGCCAGCACCAGGGCCAACTCAGGGCCACAGTAGCTGCTTCTGTGATGCATCTTGTATTGTTGGGGACCAAGTTCTCAGCAGCTGCCACCTTCAGAAGATGACCAGTCCCTAAGGAGAAAAATCTCATGGCAGCTCAAGAATTAGACCTATTAATCCTAGTGATCTTGGATGTGGCTGATGGGTCCTCCAGAACCCACAGACATCTGGGAAGGCCCTGCTGAGAGTTCTGGCTGAGTACACAGGGATTCAGGGCTTCCAGGACTTGTATGTGACCTTGAACATAGCCCTGTCTCCTATGGATCTAGTCTCTTCATCTGTCAGCAACTTGAGCCTGGGGTCTGGCTATCCTGAAGGGCCCTGCCTGTCCCTCCCACAGGCTCCTGAGACTAACCTGTTCATGGCTCCAGGTATCTCAGAACAGGAGGCCATGCCAGCCTTGAGCCCCTGTTCCTACCCCTCCAGTCCCATCACAGCTCCAGGGACAGTATGCTCCCTTACTCTGCAGAGCCACCCTCCCCATTATGAACAATGCTGGTCCTGGTGGTCCTCATGGAACAACCAGAGTTCTGATGAGGATGATAACTGGAAGCCACAGATGCAAATGGAATAGCACAGACTGAAGCTTGTTGATATCACTCCAGCTTAGGCTGAGGTTCACATGGGTCATTCCCCCTGGAATCCTCACAGCAGCCCTGAGGAGCCATTTCTTGCTGACCCTATTGTACAGATGAGGAAACAGTGACCCAAGGCTACACAGGGCCCAGCAGTGGTGGCACCAGGAGCCAGTATTCCAACCCAGGCTTGACTGACCCCAGAGCTTGAAATCATTGCTTCTGGCTGTGCTCTAAGATCCCTGGGAGCTGAGACCATGTTTGGACCCCTACACCACTCAATGCCTGGCTCTATGACAGGCACAAAGAAACATCCAGTTGTCACTTCTTGAATGATAGTCTGACTAATGGAGCCACCCCGCCAACTAGATCAGGCCTGTCCTGACCCCAAGAGCCTGAGGTGAGGGAGACTTATTTCAGGCAATGGGTTGTGCCTTGTCATCCTAGGACACAACCCAAAGCCTTGTGCCCCAGAAGCAGGGACTGGTTTGAGGGAGCACTTGGTACCCTGTGTTGTTGAAGGGTGAGGAAAACTCCAGCTCTCTGAGTGAAGAAAGAAGCCCAAGTGCATATCAGATCCCAAAGGAACCCCAGAACCACTGGACCCCATGTGAGATCTGGGCACTGCTGACTAAATTATGGTGGCAGGGGCAGGACAGGATGGGTGAGGAGGATGGGGAGGGGTGATTTCAAAATCTTCCAAGGAATTACACTTCTAGAAATGAGCATAAGTTACAATCAATTTACAGATAATACAAGTCTTGAAAGACAGATTGGTAGCTTGCATGTTCATTGTACCCAAACTTTAATTAAACCATTTAAAAACGAAAACCTGTCTGGCATTCTTCTGCTAATTGACCCAGACTGGTGAAAGAAGGCCCTGTCTGTGACTGCAGTGATTGTATGCTAATAAAATTTATTTCTACCGTCTTGCTCAGCTCCCTATTCGGTATTCAAGAAATGTGTGGGCTCAGAGCCAGATATCACAAAGCACAAAGTAATCAAACCTCCTTATACACAGCCCCCACTTTACCATTTCTGGTCAGTTGTGGCTTGGCTGGGCTCCCTGTGCTGCCAGTTCAGATGGGACCATTTGGGGTTCTTCTCCTGTCCTGCAGTGGGGATTTGAAAGTCCCTGTGTCTGCTGAAATTGAGAGTTTGAAGGCTCACTGCATTCCCAGGGATGCAGCTGATAATGGGTAGGGATATAATTGCTCAACACAGGCAGTATGGTACATGGTTCATTCTTCAAGATCCCATTCAGAGGAGTCAGGGGTTGTGGCAAGCAGAATTCCTTAGCTTCATCTCCTTGGTGGCTATAGTGTCCCGAGCTGCCTCAGCACTTCCAGAGCCTCAGATCTGGCTGCCCTAATCATTTGATGTCCGTGTGCCTGGCAGGAAAGGAGGTGACTGGAACCTTGGATCCCTGGCAGCACAACAGGGCTTGTGGCATGGCCTTTCTTGTCTCACATGGGGCAGGGCTTAACCCTGATTTTGAGGCCTAGCTCTGTCAGTGCCCTGCTGAGAGACTGGTCAGTTTCTGTCCCTCTGGGACTTGGTGTCCCTATCAATCAAGAGAGGGGCATTCATCTTTGGGCCTGTGATCACTCCAATGTTTATGGAGCTGCATGCCTCCTGGTCATGGTGGGAGGGCACAGAGGGTTCCCACCCTCAACCTAGCATTGATTGCCTCCATGTCCTGTGCTGCCAGTGGAGTAAGATGGCTTTGATGGAGAGAGATGCCACAGCACAATGTTTCATGACCAGCCCTGACTCTTATGGCTCAGCCTTACCAGGGGTTGTAACCAGTGGCCAGAGAACTGTGTCCCCTTGGGCATGGCCCCTGGGTCTTCATGGAACAATAGTAGGCACTCTGTCAGTCACTCAACAAACAGATACTGAACATGACAAAATGAACCAGCGCCAGATCCTGCCTTGGTAGCTGTGGAGACAGAAATGTCTAAATTACCACTTGGCAAGTGCTGTAAGAATGGTGCACTCAAAGTACTGTGGGAACTCAGGCAAGGGAGTGACTCAGCCTTCTGGGGTATAAGCTGCCAGACAAGCAAGGCTTCCTGGGAAGGGGGCATGAAACTGGGCTTTAAAGGAAATATAGGCATTTAGTAGAAGGAGAAACAGATAGAACGATGAGCATGAAAACTGAAAGAGCATAAAAACCCTCAGTGGGCTCTGGGATGTCTTTGGCCTTGTCTGTGTTTGCCATCTCAAGATCACACAAGGGGGATGATTGTAGGGTTGTGATTGGGTCTGCAGAGCTCCAGATACCTATTTGGAGAAGGCAGGAGGCAATCTCAATAAGGAAGTATGGAGGGGGCAGCAGTGGCAACAGCCTGGCAGAGCTGTTGCCAACTCTCTGGCACACACACACTACACACACACACACTACACACATGGGGACACACTAACACAGGCACACATAGATACACATGGGTACACATGAAGGCACACACAGGCACCCATGCACACATGGGCACTGTTATGCATCAAATTTTTGTGTCCCCTCCCCAAATTCATATGTTGATGCCTTTAACCCCAAGGTGATAGCATTAGGAGATGGGGCTTTTGGGAGGTGATTAAACTTAGATGAGGTGGTGATAGTGGGGTCATGATGGAATTAGTGTCCTTATAAACAGAGCAAGAGATCAGAGTGCTCTCTCTTCACCATGTAAGGACACTGTGGAAAGGCATCAGTGAGATCCAGCAACCAAATCTGCGGGCACCTTGATCTTGGACTTACGACCTCCAGAACTGTGAGAAATAAATGTCTGTTGTTTAAGTTCTCAGTCTGTGGTATTTTGTTATAGCATCCCCAGCTGCCTAACACAGGCACACATACAGACACATATACACGTATAAACAGGTATACACATGATCATACAGACACACACTTGCATATGACCTACAGACAGGCATGCACATATGTGCACCTGTACACCTAGAGAAGCATTCATGTATCCACCCACAGACAGGTGTGCCCAAATCCAGAAGTGTGCTTAAGGACATGCCAACACAAAAATGCATGTGTGTGCACACAACATATGCACATTGACTGCCCTTTTCCATGGTATCCCAGAATGCTCTACTATGGGGCATATAATAAAAAGTCCCCACTCTATAAATGGAAGCCAAGTCTGGAATAAACCCATTCATTCTACAGGTTGAGACTCTGAGTGGCCCAATGGGATGGATGGAAATCCATTTTTTTTTTTAAATCTCAGCTTGTACTTCCCTATCACCACCCACTGCCACCAGCCCTGGAGTACCAGAAAAGGGGCACAACGTGGGGAGAGAGGAGGCAGTGACTGCAATTCTGAGGTAAGGGGAGAAAAGGCAGCCTGGATTCCAGCCTGTAGGAGAGGCATGAAGCCTCTGTATGTATGTGTAAGTATATATGAGTGTGTATGTGTGCATATATATGATTATGTGTGTGCATGTATGCATGTGTGTGTGTGTGTGTGTGTGTGTGTGTGTGTGATACCTGTAGGTAGAAGCTCTTACTTGGCCCCTTGGAAATGCTGAGCCACTGCCACCTGCCACCTGCCACCTGTGCCTGTGCTAATGTGGGCATGACAAAATGGTTGTGAGCAGTTAAGGGGAGTAATGAAGTTGTCCTGGGGCCACAGACACCATAAGAGGGGCTGGAGGTTGGGACAGGGTCAGACAAGGTATTCTCTACCATCTCTGAGGAGCAGGTCTGGCAATTGCCCAAGGGCACTTGGGGACTGCCCTTGAGAACGCCTTGCCCCTTGGAAAAGGGGCCAAGGGCAGACTGCCAGGGAGCCTCTTCCATCTCTTAGCACTCCTAATCCTCCATTCCTGGAAAAAAGGGTAATAAAAGAGAAGTAGCAGAGCCACTCACCTGCCTGATGTTGTCCTGGCTTTAGCCCTGTGGCACCCAATTCAGATTTCTGACCTCCAGAAGAGTAAGAACATAAAGGCATGTTGTTTTAAGCCACCAAGTTGGTGGTAATTACCGCACCCAAAGCAAATGGATACAGAAAGGAGTTGGCTCTTATGCCCTCATCATGTGTTAGGCAGGCACTGTGCTTCAGGATTCTTGCAGACTGCCCCATTTGATGCACAGACCAGCCCCTATGTGTGTGGGAATCTCCTACTATAATGCCCATTTTACAGATGGTTCTCATGGGGGAATAGCTTGTCCATGTGCACCCAAGTGGAGATGTGGTAGCACAAAAACTGGTCCCAGGCCTGCTGGACTCTGTGCCCTCTGCTCTCCAACTGTCACTGAGGTGAAGGAAGCACCAATAATGGAGGCTAGATTCACAAGCAGTCATTCCAGCGCTGGGGAAAGAAGGGGCTGTTCTAGATCAGATTGGGCTTGCTTTCTATCACTGACCTCCCCGCCAGAGGTCAGGTCTGGGCACCAGGGTCCTCCAGTAGACTTTGGCCCCATCAGTGATGCCCTTTCCAGCACCCAGGCCTAGGTGTTGACCCCAAGCTTTTGCCAAAATACCTCCTGGATCAGTGAACTAAGGAATTGTGAGGTGGCCACTGCTATGGCTGAGCAGCCTCTTTCTGCCCCATCATATCCCTTGAAACCAAGGGAGTCTTAAACATCTATGCTCTGAGTCCCTGACAGACAGGACAGTGAGTCTTAGAGAGGAACAGGGTCACACAGTTGGGACAATGTCAGATCGTGATAGAGCCTGAGGCTCCTGATTGCTAGCAGCTCACTCTTTCTGGTGGCTAAGACCAATGGCCCTGATTTATGGACCAAAGAGACCCGATTCAATAGCAGGTGCAGGCAATGCCCAATTAGCCTGCTGGCATGGTGGCTGGCATGGCAAAGTGAATTTCTTCACCGGCCCTTGCAAATCTTGTTTGAATAACACAAAAAAAATGTTAATATTTATCCAGGAGGCCTTGCTTCACAGCTGCTTGGATTAGCACTAATAATTGTTCAGCCGCCGAAACTGGTTTGGCTCGGTGGATAGAGCATTGGACTGCGGGCTGAAGGGTCCCAGGTTCGATTCCGGTCAAGGGCATGTACCTGGGTTGCGGGCACATCCCCAGTAGGAGATGTGCAGGAGGCGGCTGATCGATGTTTCTCTCTCATCGATGTTTCTAACTCTCTATCTCTCTCCCTTCCTCTCTGTAAAAAATCAATAAAATATATTAAAAAAAATTGTTCAGCCTTTGACAAGGGCAGTGGCTAGGAGGCAATCCAGCTCACATGTCTGCCCATGTCATCTTCACCAGTGCCTGCTACCACATGGGGAAAACAGCCAGAGTTGAGGAGGGATGCACATGTTTCAATCTCAACAGACTTGAGTCTGGAGGGGAACAGATCTTCTCACATCTGTGTTCTGCTCTTTTCTCTTGCTGCCAGGATACCCTTTTGGGCAAGGTGAGAGAAGACTTATAGCACCATTTGAGATAGCAGTGCAAGAAGATGGGAGACCTTTTCGAGATTCTCACTTATTGGATACCCCATAGGCTTTCAAGCAGATTCTAATTGCACAAGAGCCTTGGTATTGGAGAAAGTAGTTTGGTCCCCATCTTCCCTCCAAGGTCCTAGCTCCATCCTCAGAAACCTTTGAGCAACATCAGGCCAGAGGATCTCAGAAGGTCATATTGGGGAGTCATGCTCCCAGGGAGAACTCATTGTCTAATAGACTACAGGAGAGCTAAAATCCCTCAAAACCTTAAGCCTTCTACCATCACCCAAAACTCTGGGAGGCAGATCTCATTATCCCATTTCACAAATGAAGAAAGTTAGAGTGAGACATGTTAAGCAGCTTGCCCACTGTTGCCAGTTGCAAAGGAACTGACAAGAGATGGGAATCCAATGGGAGTGTATCAAGACTAGTGCTAAGCCACATGCTGGACAGTTCATGAGTTTCCAGGGTCCCACTGACTTTGAACCACATGTTGGGGTTTCTCATTGACTTGCATGATCATTGGGTATCTTCATTTCTGATTGATCATCAATGTATTAGTGGTTTGTAAACACAGACTTAAATGTACCTGGGAGTTATTTAGTATGTGTAATTTTTTCTATTATTCTAATACAGTGGTCCTCAAAGTGTGGTTCAAAAACCAGCACTATTAGTATCACCTAGAGTTTCTTAGAAATACAAAATCTTGGTTCTTCCACCTCTCCCCAAACCCACTGAAGTAGAGATTCTGAGAGTAGGGTCTAGTCAAGACTGGCTGCATGACTTATGGGGTTCAGTGCTAAATGAAAAGAAGGGGTTCTTTCTTAAAATATTTTTAAGAATTTTAGGACATCAACAGAAAAGCATTAATTTAAGTGTGGGGCCATTTTGAACATGGGGTCCTGTGCAAACTGCACATTCATGAAGCTGGCCTTGGCTAGTAGAAGCATCTCCCCAAACTCTGCCCTCACGTTCAGATTGCATTTTCCCATATGCATGTCTGTCTCCAAATGTCCACTTTACATAAGGATACCAGTCATATTGGATTAGGGGCTCATCTCACTGTAGCATGACCTCATCTTTATAATTATATCTGCAACAACCCTATTTCTAAGTAAGGTCACATTCCCAGGTACTGGGGGTTAAAACTTTAATGTGTATTTTGAGGGAATAAAATTAAATATCTAACAATAGGGTGATAGCCCACACAGGAAATCCTCCCTGAGGCTGTGTTCCTCCAAGGGATTAGTGGGAAACAGGAGAGAGCCCTCCTTCAAACCACAGCCCCAAAAGCACTTGAGAAGGTATAGGGAGAAGGAGCTATGGTCCTGTCTGGAAGTGGATGTACAGTGGAGCTTGTCTCAAACCACAGTGCCCTAAGCCAGGATTTTAAGGTCAGTATAAGTCCCCTCCAATACATGACCCCCAGAAAACCAGAGGAACCAAAGATTTAAGCCCATTCAGCTCAACCCCTAATCTTTCAGAGAGAAAGCTGAAACCCATAGATGGTAAAGGGTTGTCCAAAGTCACAAAACAAATAAGTGAGAGTCATAGAACCAAGTAATCTGTACACTCATGCCTGTTTCATGACTATCTCCTTCCTTTTATTCTTTAGCAGAGACTCTCAGAGCTGTGAGGTCCAACAGAGGCCCAGACAGAAGAAAACCTCACCTAAGAACACCCAGAAAATCAGTGTTGGGGCCAGGACTAGAATCAAGGTCTATTGACTCCTAGCTCAATGCTCTTTCCAAACCCCCCAGACCCCACAGATGGTGTCCACCCCTGTTTCCCATGTCACATTCCATGGACACTATGTTAATAGGGGTATCACACCAAAATGTCCTGATAGAAATGTGTTTGAGAAATTCTAATTTTCTCAAAGTTAAACTGCCGGACTTTTCAGGGCCTTTTCTGTGCATTGGGATTCCCTAAGATGTGAACAGCATATGCAGAGTTTTTCAGCTTCCTTGACCTCAGAAGTCCTTTATTTATAAACCCATGTTGACTTTTATTTAGACCCTTGGGATGGGCCTCTTCCATCGTTCCTTAGTCTGTAGCCAAAAAAATTACCCCACTCTGTGTGCTAATGTCCATCCTCATGACAGAGCTCATTGTTTCCAGAGGGAGCTCATTGGTTACACAAGCAAAGGAAGGAGATCTTGATTGGAACTAGAAATGACCTGTCCCATGAGAGGGCTGTGGTGACCTCTATGTCAACTCCTTGGGGAGTAGCTGGGTTTCACCTTGTCTCCACATCTGCAGCCTATTCCACATGGCCAGGGTTGGGATGACTAGTGGGATGGCCGATTTTGATGCTGGACCCTTTACAAAGAGGGGCTGATTGTCAGGAAAAGTGACAGGTCTCTCCTGAAATCCATGACAGGGCTTTACCATGAGATCAAACTTAGAGCATGTGAGTGTATATAAGAGAACTGTGTGAAGATGAAATGTTCCTTCTGACATCACTTGTTTCCCAAACTGAAGGAGAATGAATTTGGCAAAGGACTTTTGCTGGAGCCCAAACTTGGCAAACCCAGATTGATGTGGGCAATGAGCCCTAAAATCCTATGGCAGAAAAACACAAGTCAGGAATCCAGAGGAGGGACTGAGCTTAGCATATAAGAGAGCTCATACCTTGGCTCTGGGTTCACAGTAGATTGAACTAAGCACTCTGAAACATCCCAGCTTGGAGCCAGCAAACATGAACTGAGGTCTATGTGCCCATGTATCTCATTGTATTTCTACAGAAGCCTTCAAGTTTGGGCATTTCCGCCCTTTTACAGAGAGCAGACAGAGGCAGGAGAGGTGAAGAATTTGGTCCAAAGCCGCACAACTAATTCATGCAGAGCCACATCAAGCTCTTAGAAACACTGCTTGTCAGAGGCAGAGGAGTCTCTGATTTGGCACCCTTAGCTGGCAGGAGAGGGGGAAAGAGCCAGCAAGAGCTGTGGGGGCCACCCAACAGCCTAGACACTGCTCTCACTCTCTACACCCAAGGAGAAGGCTGGAAGCCCAACAACCAGGAAACCCCTTTTATCAGCATTCAAGTCATTTGTCATCAAAGGAAATGTGTTCTCTGCCCTCACTTCAGGGGAATTTAGGAGCCTGAAGTGCTGGGGTCCTGCCCCAGCAGGTCCAGGGGTTCCCAAAGGTGTGAACAGAGTCGGCGAAGAAGGAATGACACAGAGACAGCGTTCAGTTGATCAGCAGCCTAGCCAGGATCTCTAGCCAAGTTCTGGTCAGGATCTCCAGCGAAGTTCTGGTTAGGATCTCCAGGCAGGTTCTGTGTCCATGTTCTCTTGCTAGGTTCTCCAGCCAGGTTCTGTAGCCATGTTCCCTCGCTAGGTTCTCCAGCCAGGTTCTGTCCAGGTTCTCCAGCCAGGTTCAGTCACCAGGTTCTCTTGCCAATTTCTGTAGTCAGGTTCAGTCCAGGATCTTTTGCCATGTTCTCTCCAGCGAAGTTCTTCTGTCTCTAGGTCTGTGTAGGTTCTGTCTTCTCTGGTTCTGTATTCTAAGTTCTGTGTCTTGCTGTCTTATTACATCTGTATTTATACCAGTTGATTCAATCCTATCAATCTCTATTACAAAGGTTAGGGCGTTTCTTATCTCCATTCAAGAGAGTAAAGATTATGTAGCTTAAGCATGATTGTTCGTAGTTAAAGTGATTAATTACCCGCCTGGCACTTAGTTAAGAGGTTTTATTCCCTCCCTAACTTCAGGGGAAAATCCATACTTGGGGAAACAACCTTTCTCAGAGACCTTGGTTAAAACACATAGTGCCAAGAAGGTGAGCAAACATTTTAAGAACAGTATGCCATATACGCCAGGTCCCTCTAAACAGCAAGGATGGACCGGCTCCCGGCACTGAAGCAAGTTGGTTAGCACAGGGACTTCCTGTTCTCTCTTGGGTCAGGCTGGGTATTGCTGATTCGGGGGTCGGGAGAGGATGGAGAGGTCCACCTGACCTCCCAGTGCATGATGAAAGGTGTGTTCTGAATTTGGCAGAATATAGTGTTTTATTCATGAAGCACCAACCCGAAATAGAATGAGAGCTCTTACATGTGGATGTCCTGGCAAGCTTGGGAAGTAAGAAATGAAAATACATCAGCCACAACATTTTCTATCTCTGCTTTAGATGGGAGAGCTGTGTCACTGTCACTTAGTCATACTATTAAATATACAAATTGCCAGGCTGATAACGGGGTGGAGTAGGGTGGGGAAGGACTTGCTTGGGTGAGAGCCCCACCTCCCAACTCCTCAGGAATTGGGCACCTGGCAGCAGCCTCAGGGCTGAGGAGCAGGAAGGCAGGAGACAAGAGGAGCCAGCTCCCCATTTCAGCTAACTTGGCAATGGCTGGAAACAGGAAGCCCGGCCTAGATCCCTAAAATGATCACTTCAGATGCAAATTTGGGAAGATTGATGGTCAGGGAAGCAGTTTTCCTGAAACCCATTGGAGGAGCCAGTTCCAAGGTTGCCCTAGGAGGGAATAGGGATTCAGGCTTAGGAAGCCCCCAAGGCTCCCAAGGGATTGCTTAGGAGCAAATCTCATGAAAGACCCTCATTGCTCCAGAGCAGTGATTCTCAACCTTCCTAATGCCGCGACCCTTTAACACAGTTCCTCATGTTGTGGTGACCCCCAACCATAAAATTATTTTCGTTGCTACTTCATAACTGTAATTTTGCTACTGTTATGAATCATAATGTAAATATCTGATATGCAGGATGTATTTTCATTGTTACAAACTGAACATAATTAAAGCATAGTGATTAATCACAAAAACAATATGTAATTATATATGTGTTTTTTGATGGTCTTAGGCCACCCTTGTGAAAGGGTCGTTCGACCCCCAAAGGGGTCGCGACCCACAGGTTGAGAACCGCTGCTCTAGAGGCTGGAGGGAGGATGAGTTCAGGGCTGCCCCTTCTGAGGGGCTCACCCAATATCACCACCACTGATAGCCTACACCTGTTTCTGGGCTAGAATCCTGCTTGTGTTAAAGAATTACAGTGACAACACTCAACACCTCAGCCTGGAGAAAAATGACATTCATTATGCTGTAAGGCCCTGAACGTGATTTAGCTGTTGATCTAAAAATTAGATCAACAAGAGAGAAAAAGAGACAGAGTCAGAGAGAGACAGAAAGATAAAGATACAGAAAACTATTCTACTGAGAAAATACAAAATTATAGGGGCAGGGAGGAGAAAAGCTCCCCAGAGCATTTTTAGCTATTAAGAGAGCATTGACAAGGAGGCCAAGATGGTGGCGTAGGCAAACACCTGTACTTGCTGCCTCCTACAACCACACCAAAATTACAACTAAAATACAGAATAACCATCATCCAGAACCACTGGAAAGCTGGCTGAATGGAAGTCCTACAACTAGAGAAATAAAGAAGAAAGCACACTGAGACTGGTAGGAGGTGCGGAACAGGCTGGTGCCACTTTTCTAATTGGGAGGGAGATTGTCTCTGTGGAGGACGCCTGGAGGAGCATAGGGTCCCAGCCCCATACCAGCCCCCCAGCCCAGGGTCCCAGAGCTGGGAAAAGAAGTCTCCATAATTACGGGCTGTAAAAACCAGCTGGAATTGGGGCTCAGTGACACACAGGCTGCTGGAGACCCAGCTGCTCCTCTTAAAATACCAGCACACAAACTGAACTTACAAGGTCCCACTTCCTCTGAGCTCCAGTGACAGGGCAAAGCTCTGGGGGACACAGACACATACGAGGAGGAACTGGATTGTCTGGCATGTGAGCAGGAACTAAGGGTGTCTTTCTCCCAGACGGAGGTGCTTGCAGGGATCATTGTTCCTATGCTGGGACCTCCCAGGTCACAGAGCTGACTGGCAGCCATTTCTGTTTGCCCCACCCTGGTGATTCCCTGAGACCACACTTAATCAAATTTACAACCCACCCAAGCTTTGTGCAGCAGCTTTTGCATATGAATGGCCTGTGCTTGCTTAAAGTAAAATCTGTCAAACATGCTGTAGCTGATCAGGGAGCCTCAACCTATCAATAAAAGGCCCAAGACCCAGCACTAGTACCAGCCTGCCTTGTTTCACAGGTGGGCCTTGTCTGGGCACTTCCAAACCCGATACAAAGAGGAGGAACCTGCCGATCTCTCTGTAGCTCCTGCTGGGTGGCCCCAGGCAGGGGCTGCCTTTATTCCTCTCTGGAGACCCAAGAGCCAGTGTACCCAGTGGTCAGTGACAGACCATACCAGATTACAAATCTACATATCCATAAGTGCCACACTCAAGGGGCTGACTCAGTGAGCACCAAAGCCCCACTGAATCAAGTCCTGCTACATAGGGGTGTCTCTTGCACAACAGCTCTCCCACTGTAGTCACAGCTGGTACTCACAGCCAATTGGACTGGAGGTCAATTCCTCCTGGTGACACCAACAGCAATCAAGTCTCAACTACAAGACTGTGCACACAGCCAACAAAAGGGTTCACCTAGAGTGTCCACCTCAGGTGATTGGAAAGGCTGAGCCACTGGGCCCTATAGGACACCTACTATACAAGGTCACTCTATCAACTCAAGGAGACATAGCAGCTCTACAAATACATAGAAACAAACACAGGGAGACAGCCAAAATGCAGAGACAAAGAAACATGTCACAAATGAAAGAAATGGAAGAAAGCAAACTACTGAATATAGAGTTCAAAATCATGGTTATAAGGTTACTCAAATAATCTTCTAGAAACCTCCAAAGAACTTAGTGAGACTTTCAAGGATCTTAGTGAGAATGCCAAGGGGAAAAAAAAGGAAAAAGACAAGTCATAAATTAAGCATACACTGATTAAAATAAAAAATAATATACAAGGATTCAACAGTAGACTAGAGAATACCAAGAATCAAGTCAACAATTTGAAATATGAGGAAGCAAAAAACACCCAACCAGAAGAGCCAAAAGAAAAAAAAAACAAAACCTAAAAATATGAAGATAGTGTGAGGAGCCGCTAGGATAACTTCAAGAGTACCAACATTCACATTATGCCAGAAGAAGAGAGATAGCAAGATATTGAAAACCTATTTGAAGAAATAATGACAGAAAACTTCCCCTACCTGGTGAAAGAAATAGACTTACAAGTCCAGAAAGCACAGAGAGTACCAAACAAAAGGAACCCAAAGAAGACCACACCAAGACACATCATAATTAAAATGCCAAGAGCTAAAGACAAAGAGAGAATCTAAAGCAGCAAGAGAAAAGCAGTTACCTACAAGAGAGTGCCCATATGATTGTCAGCTGATTTTTCAACAGAAACTATGCAGGCCAGAAGGCAATGGCAAGAAATATTCAAAGTGATGAATAGCAAGGACCTGCAACCAAGATTACTCTACCTAGCAAAACTATCATTTACAATTGAAGGTCAGATAAAGACCTTCACAGACAAGAAAAACCTCAAGTTCACCACCACCAAACCAGTATTATATGAAAAGTTGAAGGGTATTCTTTAAGAAAAGGAAGAAGAAAAAGAAAAAGATAAAAAATATGAACAACAAAATGTCAACAAATACATATCTATTAACAACTGAATATAAAAATCAAAATAAGTAAGAAATCTAATGAACAGAATAAACTGGTGAATGAAATAGAATCAGATGCATGGAAATGGAACATCTGATGATTCTCAGAGGGAAGGGGGTGGGGGTGGGAAGAGATTAAGCAAATATCTTATATGAATATATGCATTACCTATGGACATAGACAATAGGGTGGCTAAGGCCTGGGGTGGAGTGGGACCTGGGTGGAGAGGGACAATGGAGGGGGAAACAGAGGGATATCTGTAATAATCTCAACAATAAATATTTTTTAAAATAAAATTAAAATAAAGAGAGCTTTGATGAAGCCAGCCCTGACCACACAGAGGTCAGTCTAGTACCAAGGAGAGGGCTCCAGATTGGTATTAGCAACCTGGATGCCTGTCTCTCCTCTGCCACTTGTCAGCTCTGTGACTTCAGGCTAGTCACTAGCTCTCTCTGGTCCTCAGTGGCCTTAACTAAAAAATTGGGACCATAAATATTACCATCCCATAGGACTGTTGTAAGGGTCAGATTAGCTAATGGTAGTGAACATATTTTTGAAAAGCACGAGAGTGGACAAGAGAGTGCTGCATGGAACAATGTGTGAAACTCTTTCTGAACCCCCTACATACCACCCCATATCTTACCCTTCCTTTCCCTAGTGAAATCTTCTCTCTCAGGTCTCAGCATAAAAGTTGTGTCCTTGGGGAAGCCTTTTCTGACCCATGGGTAGAGCTGAGCCCATTTGGCCCCTTCTACTTCTCCTACCAAATGCATCCCTCTATTGTGTGATCACTTCCCTCCCTAGAATTTATACTATATGTAAAGAGGCTCTTCCTTCTGTATTGTTGAATGCCCAGCATCAAGTCAGGAGTCTGGCACAAAGTTGGTGCTTGGTGAATGATGAATGAATGAATGATAGGCTCTGCTGTCCTCAGCAAATCAACTTCACTGAATTGCATTTTCTTTGTCTGCTAAATGAAAATGAGAATGTTGATGGTTCTATGAGTAATAATGAAAGTTCATGTGGAGACTTTTGTGTGGATTATCTCATGTAATCCTTGCAACAGTCCTGTTATTGTCCTCACTTTACAAATTGGGAAATGAATGCTTAGCAAAGTCAGGTAAATCTTGTCTAAGTCACATAATCTCTGTAAGGGGTAGATCCAGTAATTGAACTTAGAAGCATGGTCCCACTACACAATCACATTGCCAGTTGCAGTACAATGTGTTCAGAACACATTCTAGAGTTTTATAGAGAGTAGTAGAAATTATTGTTGGTGGTGATATGGGTGATGAAGTTGGTGGTGGTGATGCTGGAGGTGGAGGTAGAGGAGGTAGACATGGAAATGGTGGAGGTACAAGTACTGATGGGAGATGAAAGTGGCATCAGTGGTGGTGGTGGAGGTGATGGAGATAATAGAGGTGGTGGTGGTGGTGGCAGTGGATGTGATAGAGGTGTGGAGGTAGTAGAAGTGATTGAGGTGATTGTAGTGGTGGTGATGGTGTTGATAATGGTGGAGGTGATAGAGGTAGTGGTGGTGATAGTGGAGGTGGTAGTAGTGGTAAAGACAGAAGTAGAGATGAATATGGAAGTAGAGGTGGTAGTGGTAGAGGTGGTAGAGGAGATGAAGATGATGGTGGTAATGGTGGAGCTGAAAGTATAGGTGGTGATGCAGGAGGAAGTAGTAGAGTTTGTGATTATAATATAAAGCTCTTGCTCAGTCTCTGAGTCATCTTTGTACCTCAGGGCCCTGGTCAGAGGGCTGAGGTTGCTCAGGGAGAAGGCAAAATGGAGAGGAAGGTTGTTAGTGAGAGGAAAGGTGGTCCAAGGGAGAATAAATTTTGAGCCATGCCATATATATTTTAGATAGAATTGGGGTGGCATTTGGCACTGGTGATCACTCTGGGTTGAGGAACACATGCTTACCTGAGGGTTTAGGCTCCACCATGGTTCTCATCTGTCACTGTTTCTTCTAAAAGTCCATTCTGGACAGATAAAGCAAGCTGGGGTAGTAGAGGGCTAAGCCCAGAACCCTCTCTGAGCCCAGCTAATGGGAGTGCCAGCATGGAAGTTCTCATGCTGTGCTGCCTGTGGTCCTTCAAGAAGCAGAGGCAAGATAAGATTATTATGCTAGGATTTTATTAGTGGAAACACCTATGAGAGAAAATGAGGAGGGAACTAGAGAAAGCTGAAGAGCTGTCAGAACCCAGTGCAAGTCTGACCCTGCATGAAGGAGAGAGGGAAGGAGAGTTCTGTGGAAACATCTAGACCATCATGCAGTCTCAGGAAATCTTGGCAAGGCCTTTAGGGAGTCTTCAAGCAGGAGTTGAGCACCAGATGAGGTCCATGTCTCCAGAAACAGGCCTAACAATGCCAGCCCAGTCATTGCTGGGAACAGCCCACAGCCTCAGTGCAACTAAACAATGGATTTCAGAGGGCAGAACCAGGGCCCCAAGTCTAGGATGCCCTTGCAGTGGGGACCTGTGAGGTGTAATCTTATGGCCACCACACACTCCTCTGTTGCTCACTTCTCTCCCCCAGCTTTCAGCTGGCTCTGGCCTAGCAAAGCCTCTATGTGATAGTTCACCTTCTGGGATGATTGAGAACTTTAGCTTTTAGCCTGGTCTCTGGTCCACTGCTCATAGCCTCTCCAAAGCAGAGACTGTGCTTGATTCCTTGCAAAATCAGCTCAGGGGAGTGACTTGTTTCAGGGTGTGCTTTCTCTATCAGCACACTGAACAGAGCAGCCTTTTGCAAGTTATGAACTAACCCAGCTTCACAGAAACATCTTTTTTTCATGCACTATTAGAGATCTTCTTTCAACATATTCCTCTAGCAAAGAAATCTCCCACTTTCTTGCAAGGGCAAGGACAGATCGTTACCTTCACTTTGATATAAGTCCCAAAGCCCCAACTCTTTATGCTTTGTTACTAGAGTTATGGGCACTGTCAATGCTTTGTCTCTAATCTGACTCCTTTTCATATCTTTAGACTCCCTCTTTTGGACCATCTCCAGTGAGGGTGGGGTGAGGAGAGAGAGAGAGAGAGAGAGAGAGAGAGAGAGAGAGAGAGAGAATATGAATTATGAGTGTGCCTGTGTGAGAGGTGAATCTCATGTGAGCTGGTAAGAGCATGTCTTGGTGTGAAAAAGAATGTGGTGTCACACAAAAGTGAGGGAGAGAAAAGAAAAATGTGTGGTGGGGAGAACAGATGGGGAGAACAATCGAGTTGTTCATACTCCTCCAGAAGGAAGCTACACTCTCAGGAATAGAATGGAGGAAGAAGGAAATGTAGGAAGATAAAGGAAGGACCTAGCTCAGGCTAGGACTAAGCCTCTGTGTTTCCTTTGTGACAGAAGGCCAGTTAGGTTAGGTGAGTGCATTTGTGATTAGCATATGTCCACTGCAAGATGGGGCCCAATAGCTGGAGCCCATACTTACCAGAAGTATCATGGTCCTAAGGCCGAGCCTACAAACCTCATATATGCTTTACCTTTTACTCTGGGGCTTGCCAAGTACAGAAGACCCTTTTGGAACCCTTCCAGTGTACTGACTCACCTAAGTCCTTCATAAGCCCTGCAGGCTAGCCACACTGGGCAACCCCTCTACTTTCTCATCTTTGTGATTTTCCTCACATTACTTCTTCAACTTGGAATGCTCTCCTCAGCTCTCTCCATCCTATCCATTCTTCCATGTGGCAAATCGAGTACCATTTCTTCAGGAAGTCCTCCTAAATTCCCCCAAGGGCAATGAATCACTCATCTCTCTGTTCTCCAGGAGCAATTTGCTTTTATCTAATTTAACTCTTCATTGATCTACTGTGTGCATTCACTTTTTCTGATTATCAAAGCATGCTTATGGAGACAATTCAGGCAAAAACAGAAAATCAACAAAGAATCCAAAGGGGAAAACCTCCCATAATTCCCTTGCTCAGAAACAACTGCTGTTAAGATTTTGTCATATTTCTTTCCATTTATGTGTCCATACATAGTTTCCTTGGTGTATTTGTATGCTGCTTGTTTTCATTTACTACTTGTTTGATTACCCTAAAGCAGAGCCTAAGATAACACTTGGGTGAAGGTAGTTTATTTAGAAGTGTGATGGGTAATATTATGTGTCAACTTGACTGCCCCATAGTGCCCAGATATTTGGTCAAACATTTTTCTGGTTGTTTCTGTGAGTGTTGTTTTGTATGGAAAATGTTTAAATCAGTGGACTTTTAAGTAGAAGAAAATAATACTTCCATACTGTAGGTGGGCTGCATCCAATCAGTTGAAAGCCTGAATAGAATAAAACTGACCTCCTCTGAGCAAGAATGCATTCTGCCAGCAAACAGCCTTTCAACTTGAACTGCAACATCAGCTCTTCCCAGAGTCTCCACACTGACAGACAACCCTGAAGATTTTGGACTTGCTAGCCTCCAAAACTGCATGAGCCAATTCCTTAAATAAAGCTCTCTATATTTATATGTGCTATCCCTATTGGTTCTGTTTCTCTGGTGAACCCTAACTAATACAGGAGGCAATTCCAGAAAGCAAGTGTGAGTGGGCAGGGAGCATGAAACAGGAAAGGAGGGAAGGTCAATATCATAAAGCATTACGAGGGGCTTTCTGTGGGCAATGATACCTTGATTTTACCAAGGCTTTCTGGGAAGTGCCTAGAAAGCTTCCCATAGTTATCTACCCACCTGAAGGGTGGAAGGTGAAGTTTTTATCCATTGGCTAAGGGATGCCTCTAGAGTCATCAGCCCTGTACTTTGGATTTTGCTTGCAGGCTGGCTGGGAAGATGTGCACTGCTTTGAAAAAAGGCTCTAAAGGGAAGTGGAAAGACATGAAGTCCAGTCTCCAGGGGGAGATACTGTCAGATACTGTCCACTGCATTGTGGCTGAAATGAGAGGAGACATGATATGAGGCATCAGATGTGTCTACTATTGTATGACACATATTGCCCCACATTATTAAAAATGACTTGAAATCATTACTTTTCATGGATGCACAATGTTCCATTATATGGATATGCCAGTTAAATTGTTTCTTACCAGTTTTACTTTATAAGGAATGTTTTAATGAACACTCCTTATATTAGTCTGCTAGGACTGCCATAACAAAATACTATAGACTCTTCGGATTAAACACCAGAAATGTATTGTCTCATAGTTCCGGAGGTCAAAAGTTCAAGATCAAGGTGTTGGCAGGGTTGGTTTCTCCTGAAGCCTCTCTCTTTGCCTTGCAGATAGATTTCTCCCTGTCTGCTTACATGGTCTTTTCTTTGTGTGTATGCTCCTCATATCTGTCCTTCTTCTTTCTTATAAATACACCAGTCATATTGAATTAGGGCCTATATGGATTAAGCATTTTAATTTAACCACCTTTGTAAAGACCTTATCTCCAAATACGCTCACATTCTGAGGTATTGGGGATTAGGACTTCAACATAGGAATGTGGAGGGAGGACACAATCAGTCCATTAAGCCACTGAGCACACATTGTTGTATATTAGATTATTTCCCCATCAGACCTGAACTAGAGCCAATTGTTTCTGAGTCTGTTTCTCCCACTGGATTGGAATCTATTTGAAGGCAGGACCTAGTATAATTTAACCCAGTTTCCTCAAGTCCCCAGCAACAAGCTGGTGTTGTATATCTTGACAGACATTAGCAATATTACCACTGACTGCAACTGATGTGGATTGAGCAACTGCCACGTGAAAGACTCTTCTTGTAGTTTTATTTTTAACTAAAAAAGTAAATGTTATCATCTACCCATAATTAGTTGGTGGCCTGTTGGTATTGACAATATGTTTCTTCCTTTACCCTCCTCCATTTTTAAAAATTGTCTTAACTATTTTCTCTATATACATTGAGAACATCAGAGAGTGTTTAATTTTTGCTGAAACCATCAACATAATTCTGAAAATTTAAGAGGAGGCAAATCTGTTGTGTCTACCCATATTTTTACTCTTTCTCTTGTCCTGTTTTTCCTTCCAAGATTTCTTTTATTTTATTTGTATTTAGAGAACCTCCTTTAGCCATTCTTTTAAGGTAGGTCTGCTGGTGACAAATTTTCTTGGCTTCCCTCAGAAAGATATTTATTCTGGATTTAAATTTCTGTATTGACTGCTCTAGGACAATGTTTTATCACTTCTTTCTGGCCTCCATGTCTTCTGATGAGAAACCCTTTATCATTCAAATTGTTTTTATTCATATAAGGAAGATATTATTTTCTCTCATTCAATTCAAGACTTTTCCTTTGTCTTTATTTTCCAGAACTGTAATGTGTCTTAGTATGTATTTATTTGAATTTATCCTGTTTGGGGTTCACTCAGCTTCTTGAATCTATAAGTTTATCTTTTAACAAGTACAGAAAATGTTTAGTCATTACTTTTTTAATACTTTTTCAGACTCATAATCTTTTTTTTCTCCTCCTGGGACTTTAATAACATACATCTTTAATGACATTTCATTATAATGTTCATTCTTTATAGTCCTACAGGTCCCTGAGGCACGCACACATGTACACACACACACACACACACACACACACACACACACACACAAAGTAATTCTCTGATGTTGTTTTTGTCTGTGACTATGTAGAGAAAGCTATTTTATAACCTTGTAGCATGGATCTGTAGTGATGGGGCTCATGGTGACTTTGGTATGATGAGAGCTGCAGTGCTGGATGGGCTACCTCATTGAGTGGGCATTGAGGCTTGTCTTGAATGGAGCAAGCCCTGGAAGAGTTGTTCCTGCTGACCAAAGGCTGCTAACCTGGCCTGAAGCACTAGGGAATACAGAGCCCTTGTTCTCTCCTTGTGTCCCAGCTACCAGGACCTGGACTCTAGAAACATGGCCCAAGAGATTCTGTACTCTGGGGACTGGCCAGGCTGGCAGTTCAGCATAGGAGACAGAGACTGCCTGCTTACCCCGAGACTCTGGGCTTGCCACCTGACAAGTTGGGGTAAACTCAGCAGACCTATAGGCTTGTGGGTTCAGGGAGCCCCTCACTCGAAGAGCCTGAGTGGTAAGAAGACTGGAGGTGGAAGGGAGCTAGCCCTGTAATGACGATAGAATCCTAGAGACCCAAGTCTGCATCACTTCCATGTCTGTTTGTCTTTTCAATGAAGCGTCACTATGTCATGTGAGGGGCCTCTCCAGAGACACTATATGAGACCCAAATTCAGAACTGTTACTAAGCTCTGAGACATTTTTAGGTTGGTGGCAAGGTGTACTTAGAAAGAAGAAAGTCTTCTACTTATGAATCAAGTTAACTTAATGTTTCTTAATTCTCCTCAGAGAACAATGAGGATTTCAATTTACCCAGGCCTGTGGAGGCTAGAGAGTTTGAAATTCTTGATTCCACCTTGGATACTTAGCCCCTTAATCTGTCATGTTTTGTTACTGTTCAGTTAAGTCACCATTCATTGAATACATACCACGTGCCAGAATCTGCAGGCTCTTCTTGAACCTTTACAACCAATCTGCCAGGGTATATTAATTTCCTATAACACATTACCACAAACTTGGTGACTTAAAACAACATAAATTTATTCTTTCACAGTATGGAAGCCAGAAGTCCAAAATCAGAAGCTCCACAGGAGAAATCTGTTCCTTGTGCATTCCAGCTTCTGGTAGCTCCAGGCATTCCTTGACTTGTTACCACATCACCCTCATATTTTTCTCCATGGACACATCATCTTGTCTTCTCTTTGTGTCACATCTCTCTCTTATAAAAGCACTTGAGATTACAATTATGGCCCATCTGGATAACCCAGGATCATCTCTCCATCTCAAGATCCTAAAATAATTGAATTTCTGGGCCATATAAATGAATATTCACAAGCTCTAAGGAATTGGGCTTGATACCTTTGAGCAACATTTTTTTCACCTGCCACACAGGAACTATTATTGCCCATACTCCAGGACGATGAAATGGGGAATGGCTTCCAGGCAGAGGCATGATGGAACTGGGAACACTTGGGCATTGCTGAGGTAGAGGGGCCAGATCAGGACAGGGGTACAGTAAGAGGTTGCCCTGCTCCAGAATGAGAGTCCACATCAGATTCCTCCTTTTACCTCCCACCAAAGAGCC
This sequence comes from Myotis myotis, assembly GCF_014108235.1. NCBI lineage: Eukaryota > Metazoa > Chordata > Mammalia > Chiroptera > Vespertilionidae > Myotis > Myotis myotis. The sequence goes on from NW_023416346.1 coordinate 15,347,202, forward strand.
CTGCCCAAGGCCTGACCCAGAATTAGGTTTCAAACAAGATTAGAGGGAGGCATGGAATGGAGGGTGAACAGAGGATGGATAGATAGACCAAAGGATATATAGATGGACAAATGAAGAACCAATGGGACCCACCAATATCCTGTCTGTCTGAATTTTCCTGTAATCAGGATTGCTGCATTTCTCCTGGGAATATGTTCCCTCACGGAGCCAAGGTTGCTCTTCCCCTCTATCTAGTGTTTCTCATTTACTCTGCCTGTTGATTCTGATTCAGAGTTGAAATGCCTTTGGAAGTACAATCAACAGTTTCTTCAGATCCATTCACCAGTATGGCAAGGATGGAGCTCAGATGCCAGTTGAGTAGTTGCCCTCCTCTCTGTGTACAGCCCCCAGGCCAGCTTCATGGGTACTCTTGTCTGCTCCCTGGCAAGGCCTCTGAACTTTTTCCTACAGAGAAGGCTGGAGACCTGGTGGGGAGGCCTCATTGAGTCTCTCTTGACTTCCCCGTAAGCGTGGCTGCTATCCAGCTGTAGCTGAATTAGGGCTTTTCTTCCCCCCAGAGAGCATATCCCACCACTATCCACAGAGCCCTCACCACCTCTATTGAAATCGAAGCTCAATGACAACACTGTTATTGGAAGAAAGTCGTTTTCTCTTTCTCAGATACTCCATTCTATTTAGACTCCTCCCCAAGTTGGTCACATAAGCAGTGGTAATTTGCCACTCCTGATAGCAGAAGCTACTTCTAAAGTGATTTCTGTGCTTCAAGAGCCTCAAGTTCCCAATAGTCACATCCTTTAGTCACACACAGGTAACAATTGCAGATCAGTTACATCCCCTGTGTCTGAGCCAGAGCCCCTGTTGACTTTGGAAGGCAGAGCACGTTTCTGTAATTGCCCTTCTATGAGTCTGTGCCATATTTTTAAGCTGTGTGTACAAAGAATAGCAATGGGGTGGTGGATGTAGTAGAAAGAACATAGGCTCTAGATTCACACAGACAGGCACTTGGTTTCAGCTACCTCATGCTAGTTGTGTTTGTATAAGAAAGCCACATCACCTCTCTGAGTCCCCATATTTCTCATTTGCAAATGGAGGTTTAAAGACTATACTTTTTGGGATCATTTCAATAGCTTGAAAATGAGGGTGCAATTACCCCTACCTTATAATGTTATTGTGAGAACTGAATGAGTTAATGAGTATTCTAGAATGCAGGGCCCTCCTCTGTCCTCCCTTGTGGGAGGTAATGTGGGCAAGGCCAAAACTTGAACTCCAGCTCTTCAAAATGAGGGGGAAGTGAGCTCCCCATGCCTGGGCAAACCAGGGATAGCTTTGGATCTGGCTGTAGAGGACAAGCTCCAACAAGGGTGTGAGTATGCATGGGGAGGGGACAGGTATATTCACAACTCGGGGCTGGATCAGGGAGCAGATGGGCTATTGAAAGGGAGAAGGACTCTTAGGACACCTCTTTTCCCTACTGGGTAGAATGTGGAAGTTGTAGCCAGGGCCCACTCACTCCCTCCAAAAAACTCCAAAACCACATAGGAATTGCATTAGTCAAGGTTTTCCAGAGGAACAACAAGTAGATTATCTCTCTATCTATCATCTATCTACCTATCCATCTATCTAAGAAATTAGCTCATGTGGAAGAAACCAAGATGGCAGCATAGGTAAACACCTGAAATTGCTGCATCGCACAACCACTTCAAAAATACAACTAAAAGACAAAACAGAAATCATCCAGAACCTCAGGAAGGCTGGCTGAGTGGAAATTCTACAACTGGAAGGAAAGAGAAAAGCACACTGAGACTCAGAGGAGGTGCAGAAGTAAAGGGCAGAGGTATGGAGGGACACACGGAAAGGGCTGGCAACTGAGGACGCGGTTGTCTTTTTCAATCGGGAGGGAGTCACAAGCTCCAGACTGCCCCGACTCCAGTTCCAGGTGAGTCTCTGGGACCCAGATTCTACGGGGAGAAACTGGACTGTTGGGCAGTGGGCAGAACTTGAGGGCGGCTTTCTCTCAGAGGTGCTTGAAGCGATTACCTTGGGACACTGAGACCCGGGACCTCTTAGAGCAGGACTGAGGATCAGCCATAGCTGTTTGCTCTGCCCTGTTGATTCCCTGAGACCCTGCCCCACCAAAGCTGTGCGCAGAGGCTTTTGCATATGAATGACCTGGCCCTTTGCAATCTAAAATTACCTAACAAACTGCAGCTGGGTCAGAGAGACCCAGAACATCCAAAAGAAGGCCCAAGGCCCCACAGCAGCTTGCATTGCTTCACAGCTGGGACTCATCTGGGCACCTCCAAATCCCAAACAAAGAAGAGGAATCTGCAGATCTCTCCATAGCTCCTGCTGGGTAGCCTCAGGCAGAGGCTAAATTAGCACCTCTTTAGAGATCCAAGTGCCAGTGTACCCAGTGGTCAGAGTAGGACCATCCAGATTACAACTCCTCAGATCCATAAGGGACACACTCAGGAGGCAGACTCAGTGAGCATCAAAGTCCCACTGAAGCAAGTCTTGGCCCATAAGGGTGTCTCCAGCACAGAAGTTCTCCCACCATAGACACAGCTGATTCTCACAGCCAATTGGCCTGAAGGTCAATTCCTCCCAGTGACACCAACTATAATCAAGGCTTAACTACAACAAGACTGTGCACACAGCCCACAAAGGGGTGCACCAAGAGTGTCCACCTCAGGTAATTGGGGAGGGTGAGCTACTGGGCCCTACAGGACACCTAGCACAGAAAGCCACTCTATCAACACAGGGAAGCAGCCAAAATGTGGAGACAAAGAACCATTCACAAATGACAGAAATAAAGGAAAGCAAACTACTGGATATAGAGTTCAAAACCACAGTTATAAGGTTTTTCAAGAATTTTCTAGAAACCGCCAATATATTTAGTAAGACCCTCAATAAGTCTAGTGAGACCCTCGAGGATATGAAAAAGGACCAACTAGAAATTAAGCATACACTGACTGAAATAAAGAATATTATACAGAGATCCAACAGCAGACTAGAGGATCACAAGAATCAAGTCAAAGTTTTATAGTAAGAAGAAGTAAAAAACACCCAACTGGAAAAGCAAAAAGAAAAACGAATCCAAAAATATGAAGATAGTGTAAGGAGCCTCTGGGACAACTTCAAGCATACCAACATCCAAATTATGGGGGTGCCAGAAGAAGAGAGAGAGCAAGATATTGAAAACCTATTTGAAGAAATAACGACAGAAAACTTCCCCTACCTGGTGAAAGTAATAGACTTACAAGTCCAGGAAGCACAGAGAACCCCAAACAAAAGGAATCCAAAGCAGACCACACCAAGACACATCATAATTAAAATGCCAAGAGCAAAAGACAAAAAGAGAATCTTAAAAACAGCAAGAGAAAAACAGTCAGTTACCTACAAGGGAGTACCCATACGACTGTCAGCTGATTTCTCAACAGAAACTATGCAGGCCAGAAGGGAGTGGCAAGAAATATTCAAAGTGATGAATAGCAAGAACCTACAACCTAGATTACTTTACCCAGCAAACCTATCATTTGGAATTGAAGGTCAGATAAGAAAAAGCTAAAGGAGTTCATCACCACAAAACCAGTATTATATGAAATGCTGAAAGGTATTCTTTAAGAAGAAGAAGAAGAAGGAGGGGGAGAAGAAGAAGAAGAAGAAGAAGAAGAAGAAGAAGAAGAAGAAGAAGAAGAAGAAGAAGAAGAAGAAGGAGGAGGAGGAGGTAAAGGTAAAAATTATGAACAACAAATACATATCTATCAACAAGTGAATCTAAAAATCAAGTGAATACAAAATCTGATGAACAGACTAAACTGGTGAATATAATAGAATCAGGGGCATAGAAAGGGATGGACTGACAATTCTTGGGGGGAAACGGGTGTGGGGGTGCGGGAAGAGACTGGACAAAAATCGTACACCTATGGATAAGGACAGTGGGTGGGGGAAGGGCAGAGGATGGAGTGGGAACCAGGTGGAGGGGAGCTATGGGGGGGAAAAAGAGGAACAACTCTAATAATCTGAACAATAAAGATTTTAAAAAAAAGAAATTAGCTCATGTGATTTTGAGGGCAGGCAAGCCTGAATTTTTAGGGCAGGCTAACAGGCTGGACACTCAGGGAAGAGTTGATGTTGCAGTTCTAGGGCTAAAGGTGGGAACTAAGGCAGGGTTTCTATGCTAAAGTCTATAGGTCAAAGTCCTTTCTCTTCATGATACATCAGTCTTTGCTCTTAAGTTCTTCAACTGATAGGATGAGGCCCACATATTATTGATGGCAATCCATGTTATTCAAAGTCAATTAATTTAAATGTTAATCACACCTACAAAATACTTTCATGTAGACTGGTGTTTGACCAAACATCTGTGAAGCTTGGCCTGGTCAAATTGGCACATATTATTAACCATCACAATCACCTTGACTTTGGCCCCTCTGAAACGTCTCTGCTGCTCTCAACCTTTGGGCAGGGCCAGCTTTATGATCACAGAAGCAAATCCCAGGATCCTGGGTGCTGTTCTTCAGAAGTGAGATTGTGACATTATCTTTGGTGGCCTCCAAGTCACATCATCACAAGGTGGGCAGAACCTGGAGGCAGAATTCCTGCTAACACTTTAAATTCCATCTTCCTGAGCATGCTCTTCCTAAATAGTGGGAGGTGGGCATACGGCAGTGGGCAAGGGAGTCAGTTTCTCAGGCTCTCCAGAATTTTCCTTATATTACTACCATTTTGCCCCTTAATCAGGTAGGCACTTTCCAATGTCTCTCAGCCTCTTGCTCTTGGTAACACATGTTGGATTCATCCATTCCCTTTGATGTAGCTCCTTACTGCGGACTGACTGTCAGTGTTTCAGCCATGTAATGGGACATTGCTTGACTTAAAAATGTGTTGGCCTTAAGTCCCAGAGCTAGAATGTGAAGGTTTCCTTGCAAGAGGAAACCAACTGACATCCAAAACCTCTGGGTTTTCAAAACTTCCTCTGCAGGTCACTGCCCTCTACCCAGCCCAGACACAACGCACACACACGCACACACACACACACACACACACACACACACACACACACACACACACGGAGCCTCATCAAATGTTATACAGAATGTTTTGAGGCCTTCAGAGTGTTTGGACTTGGATTCTGTGACAGGTACAGCTGGGTTCCAGCTGAGTTCCAACTGAAGGGTACATTCCACAGGGTGAGGGCTGAAGTCATCCACAGGGGACTTTTGTACTAATATACCAGGACATAGCTAAGTGTTGGATATAAACAAGGAGTTATGGGTGTTTTTCCACTGACTTTTGACAGCTGAGAGCAGGTGAATTCTGTGCAAACATTTATTCTATATGGGAGAGCTGTAGAAATAACGAAGAAAGGCCCAAATGATGACATGATGGGCCAGAAAATGTCCCCAAAAGATATCCAAGTCATGTTGTGATCATGTAAGTGTTACCTTATATGGCAAAAATGGAGTTTGTAGATAGGTTTAAGAATCATGAGGTGAGAGATTACCCTGGATTATCCCAATGGGCTCTAAATGTAGCTACAAATGTCCTTAGAAGAGGGAGGTAGAGGGAGATTTGCCACAGACACATGGAGGAGAAGGAAAACTGAAGATGGTGGTTGGAATTGGAAGGATGAGGCCACAATTCAAGAAGCACCAACAGCCACCAGAATCTGAAAGAGGCAAGCCACAGAATCTTCCCTAGAGCAGTGATGGCGAACCTTTTGAGCTCGGCGTGTCAGCATTTTGAAAAACCCTAACTTAACTCTGGTGCCGTGTCACATATAGAAATTTTTTGATATTTGCAACCATAGTAAAACAAAAACTTATATTTTTGATATTTATTTTATATATTTAAATGCCATTTAACAAAGAAAAATCAACCAAAAAAATGAGTTCGGTGTCACCTCTGACACGTGTGTCATGGGTTCACCATCACTGCCCTAGAGCCTCTGGAGGGAGTGTACCTTGCTGACATGTGACCTTTATTTCAGCCCAGTGATAGTGATTTTGGACTTCTGGCCTCTACAACTGTCAGAGAAACAATTTCTGTTGTTTTAAGCATCCCACTTAAAGATGCTTTGTTATGGTAACCTAGGAAACTAACACAGGTGGGTTGAGGTGAGTGCCCTTCTCTGGGAAAAAAAAAAAAAAAAGAGGAAAGATCATAAACTGGCCATCCTGAAAGGGTCTGGAACCATCTTGATTAGGCTGCTTGATGATGGGGAAACTGAGTCCCAGAGAAGGGAAGGGTCTCAGCAAGGGTCTACAGTGAGGCAGTGTTCAGCTGAGACCAACTTCAGTCTCCTGCCTCCTGGATGGGCGGCAGTGTAACTTGCCCAGAGCTTCTTCCTAAGAGTTTTAACTTTCCACATTCTCTGCATCTTATCTTTTTTTTAAAAAAAATTTTAATTGATTTCAGAGAGGAAGGAAGAGGGAGAAAGAGAGATAGAAACATCAATGATGAAAGAGAATAATTGATTGGCTGCCTCGTGCATGCCCCCCCCCCCCCCCACACACACACACTGGGGATCAAGCCCGCAACCCGAGCATGTACCCTTGACCGAAATCGAACCCAGGACCTTCAGTTCGCAGGCCAATGGTTTATCCACTGAGCCAAACCAGCTAGGGCTCATCTTATCTTTTGCTCCCCCTAGGAAACTCCCTTTGCCTGTGGCTTCGACACCATCAGTCTCTTTATAGCCTTCGTCTTCCTGGATCTCAGAGCCTCAGTCTCTTCTGGCCTCTGGTCCAGGCCTCCAGTTGCCTGTGAGTAGGCCTGCTCCCTCCCTCAGTTTCCAGATTCTGCCTGACTTCAGGCTGCCGGGGTCCTCTGCCCAGGACTCGATGCCCACCAGACAATTTCTCTTCTAGTGACTGTTGCTTTCTCACAAGCAATCTTTCACTTGTCACAAGATCACACTTAATAACATAGGCATTAACACCAAATATACAAAAGATGGCTCCTGTGTACAGCTTCAAGTCATGTGTGGTCCTTCTCCAGCTAGTCTGGGGCCAGTCTCCCAATTTGTTGGCTGTAATCATTCTAGTAATACCCACCCCAAATACCAAGTGAGCAGACTACAAGCTGGCTGGCTGGTTGGCACTCTCTCTGTCCCCTCTCCACATGGCAGCCTATCTGACTTACACACAGCCTGCCATGTAGTGGGTGTTCAGCAGAGGATGGCCACTGGGGACCCCAGGCTGGACCCAGTTAGCACACTGCTTTACCTACACTGTAGACTGGCTGCCTGGTTCTCAGAACTGCCCCTGCGACTGCCAATACACCAGGGCTGTGCCAACCAGCCTTTCTATATTTAATCCCAGGAAGAGATAGAAAGGGTTCTGCTGCTCATTTAAAAATAAATGCCATTTCCTAAGATAGATGCCAACTGTCCCGTTAAGGATCGGCATTCTGCCTCTCTGGATTTTAACCAGTAAATCTCTAGAAAAATGAAGCCCAGACTCTGAATAATGAAGGTGGCCCTCACCTTGTCCTCATATACAAAGTACTCTCACCAACCCACTCTGAAATCTTCGGATGAGGTTTATAAATGTTCCAAAGACACATTGTCACCTGCCATCCAGCATCCTGAAGGAGGCCTCTGCGAGTAACAGAGCATCTGTCAGGAGACTCACTCATTCATTGCTGCAGAGAGGTGACATTGGCCTCCTGAAGTGTTGCTTTCTGCCTTTTAAAGCACTAAATTATGATTAAACCTCCTGCTTAACTTTGCCTTGAAAATGACTCACAAGATGGTAGAACCTTTCACTTTTGGTAGCTCTGCAGCCATAAAGTGCTTCCTTGTGGGGAGTGCCCATCTGCTTCTGTGTACTCCACAGCATTTCTCACTCCTGAGAACTCATGGTGCAACCCTGGGCTCTAAGTCCCTCCCGGGTGCTGAGGCTATCACTCCCAACTCCCACGGCCACCTCAGGTGTTATAGGCTTGTGTCCCTTTCTAATCTAGAGCCTGTTTCCCCAAAACACTATTGTTTGTCCCTAGATCTCTTACAGCCTGGGACCCAGAGTAAGCTGAGCCATCAAGGGCCAGAAGGTGTGGGACTATCACCTCCTTCCTTATGGGCCCTCTACCTCTATTAATGCACACCATGGTTATCTGACTGCCACATTTCTCTGATGCCAAGGCCCACTTCCATTACCAGGTTCTGAGGTACTTGATTTAGGAACTCCCTATTCAAGGTCTCATACTTTTCCCTATGACTTTTTTCTGTTTGGCCCAGGCCCCTTGTGGCCCCTGTTACTAGTGGTTGGATACATTGTCAGCCCCTTTCACCGCAGTCTCACCCATATTTAACACTCATATTTTCTCTCCCCTCCTCTGAAGTAAACAATTATGGGAATCACAAACCTAAAATGCATACCTGCTACTTGAGAACTCTGAAGGGATGCATTGACCCCACCCCAGGAGAATGGATATATTCCAGTGAAGTTGCCTGAAATGTGCATCTTTGCAGAGCAATGTTAAGTCTTTCATTAATTGCCATTATTTTTTTTCTATAGTAAAAGAAGACATTTTCTAGTTGTCTGAGCTAAAAGCCTTTTGGTCAGGATTTAGGTAAGGTAGTGTCTTGTTCCAGGGGATCTTGTGCTGGGACCAGGGCCAGATTTGTGTCTGCTTGGCATGAATTTCCCACATTTTGTTAGTTTCCTGTGGCTCCTATAACAAAGTACCACAAACTGGGAAGTTTAGAACAACAGAAAGTTATTCTCTCACAGTTCTAGATGACAGAAATCTGAATTCAAGGTGTCAGCAGGGCCACCTAGTTCCTTCTGGAAGCTTTAGGGGAGAACACTTCCTTGCCTCTTCCAGCTCTGGTGGCCCCAGGCATTTTTCAGCTTGTGGCCTCATCAGTCCAGTCTCTGCCTCCCTCTTCACATGGCTGTCTTCCCTCATGGGTCTGTTTTATAAGGATACATGTGATTACATCTAGGGCCTACCCAGATAATCCAGGATAATCTCTTCATCTCAAAATCCTTAACTGAATCACTCTTTTTGCTATATAAGACAAAATTTACAAGTTCTGGCGATTAATGCATGGACATATTTTGGGGGGCCACCATTCAACACCTCTAGGATCCTCAGTAGCCCAAACTCTGGCCACCATGCTGGGAAGGTCTTGATTCTATTTTCCATGTTCACAGCTTCCAGAATGGGCCCATGAGCTTCTCACAGCACATGAAGTTATGCAAATCTTTGGATATAGATGGCATTGAATTTGGCCTTCAGGAGGTTGTCTTCTGCAGGACTCTCTGTCTCATTATGTAAACAAGGAAATGACTCTATGGTCTTGTCTTTCCCTTCCTTTCTAAGCCAGTTACACTGAAGCTGCTCTCATACTTCTCCCCCAGGAGCAGTGGAAGATCCTTTTGTCAAATTTCTTGATCCCTTCCCACCACCAACAGACTAAGTCTTTGTGGTTCTTTGTTGCAAAAAGTGGCCCTTCCCCTAATGAATGAAATAAACTGAGGAACAAAATAGAACCAGAGGCATAGATACATAGAACAGGACAGCTGTCAGAAGGGAGGGGCAGGAGGACACTGGATGAAAGAAGGTGAAGGGATTGGCCAAAGAACAAATATGCATAACCCATAGGCACGGACAACAGTGTGATGATGGCCAGAGGGAAGGGTGGGGTGAGGTGGGGGCTGGTGGAGGTGGGCAAAGAAGGGGAGGGATGGATAAATATTTAATAGTGTCAAAAATAAAATAACAAAAAATTAAAATAATGCCACATGAACAAGAAATAAAAAAATTGGAGGGGGAAAAAAAGTGCTCCTTCTAAATCACTCAATTGTTAAAGCTACTGGCCTGACCAATCAAATGGCACTGACTGGCAAGGCCTTGTGGATGGATCAGTTGGCCACTGACTCTGCCTGTAGCCATTCAGGACAGCCCGTGGGGAGGTTCTGGGTGAAGGATGAAGTACAGAATCCTTGCAGGGGAATGGAAGGCACGGTGAGAGTTAGCCCTTCCTGCCTCTGCTAATCAGTCTGGTTTTCCTTGATTCATCAACATTCCAATCTTTCACATGGCCAAACTGGCAGTTCAAAGTCTTCTAGGCAATGCCAATGATCTCCCCACCTTTAATCTTTTGTGCCTGTTGTCCTCTCACTGTCTGCTCTGCCAAGTCAAAAAAATGTCCCAGTCTTTCAGGAAACCTTTCTTGGTTGCTTTAGAACCTGTTTTAATTCATTTTGATTCTCTAGCAAATTACCCCTGCATAGATATTAGTGTGTGTGTGTGTGTGTGTGTGTGTGTGTGTGTGTGTGTGTATGTGTTGATTCTCCTGCAAGCTTGAAGGGCTGAGAACAAACCTTGCTCCTCACTGCACCCTCTCAAGCCAGGTTGGGGTCTGGATTGCATCAGGTATTCAATAAGTATTGGAAAAATAGACTAGACTGAGTGGTAAAGTCACCTTTCTTAAATCTTATGCCCAAATTTGACACAGTGTCAGCTCTCTTGGACCAATGATGAGGTTTGTATTTAGCCTCTGCCTAACTCCTAGCCTCTGCTTCCCTCCTCTCCCCACTTCTAGAGCTCCAAAGGAGGACCAGGTGGAGCTGGGCTATAAAGGAAGAGCAACATCTTCACACACATATGTCATTACCAGCTGAGGAACCAATGGTTAGCAAAAACCCAGAGACATGATGAAGCCAAAATAACCACAGAGCCTTGGGTAGCTGAGAGTATCTGCCTATTGGTCGGGGGTGGGAGCAGCAGGAGAGGAGGCTGGAGAAGTATGTTGAGTCTGGATGATCACCATTAGGAGCTTTGACTTCATCCTGAGGGCAATGGGTAGCCACGGAAGCAGGGGCATACCAGGGGTAGACTCAAGGGTTTAGACACTGTAGTTGCAGGATGGAAAGCATATTGGAAGGAGTAAGTTTTGGAGGAGGAAACTAGTAGGAAGCTGTGGCCATGTCCAGACAAACATTGCTAAAGATTAGACCTGGAACCATGGCATGGAGATGGAGCCAAGGGGCCAGCCAAAGGTCTTCAGACTGCCATGCATGGCTGTGTTCCAGGTCATTGCTGCTCCAGAGCAGCTGTGTCATGAGCTCAGGAGCTAAAGAGCTGGAGCTCATTTTCATGAAAAGTCCCCTTTAAGAGAGTGTGGGGGCCCAGGGCTCCATTTTACACCTGGGTTAGTACTTTGCTTAGAGACACTGCTTCTCCGGGACTTCTTTTGCTCTTTCCTTTTCTTTCCTTTCCTTTTCTTTTCTTTTCTCTTCTTTTTTTTCCTTTCCTTTCCTTTCCTTTCCTTTCCTTTCCTTTCCTTTCCTTTCCTTTCCTTTCCTTTCCTTTCCTTTCCTTTCCTTTCCTTTCCTTTCCTTTCCTTTTCCTTCTTTTTTTTCTTTCTCCATTATAGAAAAACATTTTTAATTTGATTTCTTCATAAGTAATGTTCAGAGAGAATTTGTCCTGTTTTTTCCAAATTTTATTTTTCAGTCACAGTTTATATTTAATAGTATTTTGTTTTAGTTTCAGGTGTACAGGATAGTGGTTAGACCAGTGGTCAGCAAACTGTGGCTCGCGAGCCACATGTGGCTCTTTGGCCCCTTGAGTGTGGCCACGAAGTTTCAATCGCACTGTATGTGTGCACCCGCACGTGGTATTTTATGGAAGAGCCACACTCAAGGGGCCGCAGTTTACTGATCACTGGGTTAGACAATCACATTCTTCACAAAGTGGTCCACCCAATATTTCAAGTACCACTTGGCACCATTCATAGCTATTGCAATATTATTGACCTTACATATATATGTGCCTGCTTTGTGACTACCAACTTGTACTTCTTAATCCCTTTCCCTTTTCACCCAGTCTCCCAATTCCCCCTCCCCTCTGACAACCATCAGTCTATTCTCTGTATCTATGAGTCTGTTTCTGTTTTACTAGTATTTGTTCCTTTAGTTTGTTCTTTACACTCTGCATATAAGTGAAATCATATGGTATTTGTTTTTCTCTGACTGACTTATTTCACTTAGCATAATCCCTTCTATGTCCATCCATGCTGTCACAAATGGTAAAATTTCATTGTTTTTTGAATTTATCTTTATTGTTGAAAGTATTACAGATATCCCTTATTTTTTCCCCATTGATCCCCTCCACCCCACTCCTGTCCCCTCCGCAGGCCTTCACCATACTATAGTCTGGGTCCATGGGTTATCCTATATGCATGTTCTTTGGTTAATCTCTTCCTCATTCTTTTTTATGGCTGAGTAATATTCCATTGTATATATGTACTACGACTTTTTTATCTACTCGTCTATTTCTAACTTTTACATAAATCGTGATTTGAAGGTGCCTGACTAATAACACTTTGGTTTGGCTGCAAGCATCTTTTGAAAACAAACTCCATAAAACTATTTCTAAATTCCACATGTTGATCTGCATTAAAGTCTGCACAAAGGAGTATCTTTAACTTTTTAAATAAGAAAGCTTTGATTTTCAAAAAGCAATTCAGGCAACAATTCATTCATAAAGTGACCTTGTTTCCTTAGAGTTAAAACAAACAAACAAAAAATTCCAGGACAACAACTCCACATCTGTTTTGGACTCCATTGATCAGAACAAGGCAACCAGTCCTACCCTAGGCATGTGTACAGAACACCCCAGAGAGGTGCAGCCAGTAGTCAGAGGGTGGTTATCAATAATCCCCTGCACTGCCTATTAGCCAGCCTGGAAGCCAGACTCCTCTTCCTACCCCAGGACTTTTTCTGCATCCTTGTTAGCCCTTGTCTCATTCCACAGCAGCCATACCTGTGTGGGATGGAGTCACTGATGGACCCCCTTCTCCATAAGACTTTCTAGAACATTCAAGATCCAACGAAAATGGTCCATGTTTGCCTCAGCTCAAGCCCTGCCTGGCTACAATGGCTGAAAGCAAAGGCTCTGTGTAGGGCTGGCACTAGGGTGAGGTTGGTGAGGTATATAGGGTACAACATCTCTTGAGGTACCCACTCTTGGACGCCAGCCTGCACTTGTGAAACCCTGAAATAAGGCTTCCTTGGATATCTCACTGCCCTCACCCTAGTCCCTATCACAGATGCAAGTTTCAGTGGCTGCCAGGTTATTCCAGAGGTTTCCTCCATCAGATCTGGGGCCTTCTGCTCCCAGAGTTATCTTTGGGTGCCTGGCCTGCTCTTCCAAGGACACAGCATTGAGTTGACAAAACACATTGACACCCATTATCTATTGGAGTCCTATAACCTTCTTTTAATAGAGGCAAGGCAGAGAATGTTAGATTTTTTCATTCTAATGGTATTTTTAAAATTATCTTTATTGCTAAAAGTTTTACAGATGTCCCCCCTTCCCCCCTCAAGGCAGAGAATCTTAGCAATTTAGCCCAGATGCAGCATCTGAGGGTAAACAGCTTGTCCAAGGCCAAACAACCCAAACAGCTGTGAATTAAACCTAACTTTCACTCTGCCCTATTTCCTCATCCTCTATTCCTGTCCTTCCTAGATTTGCTGTCTGCCCACATCATCTACATCCACCAGGCAAAGCCTCTTGGGTTTGAAGCCTGAATTTAGGTAGACTTAGGCCACTGTTTCTCCTGCCCTATAGGTCCCACACCAGCACCAGATAATTTTAAGCAAACAAAAGTTATAAGGCTGAAATAATTGCTCTCATTTTGAATAGCAAAGTCTTTTCAGATAATTTTGTGTGGCCCAAAGAGGCTTCTGCCTGCTTCTGACGATTGGGATGGAACAAACCCAGGTAATTGCCTCTTCTGTGTAAAGACCAATTTGTCCAGGGAAATGAGCCCAGTTGATGTAATCAATTAAAACACTGAAAGCAATGCAGAATATACAGGAAATGGAAAAGAAATTGGAGCCCTCTGCCCCACCTCACTTTCCCAATGCCTGAGTCCTGCCTGACCAGCTGATAATTTCTTTCTTCTTTTGGCTTGACTCCAATTTATCTAAAGAAGGCTAAGCTGACAGGGTTTCTGTCAGTACAGAGCCTTGGCTCCCCAGCCAGCCCAATCTCCTTTGCCAGGCCTGGCCAGGCCACACAGGCAAGGGCTTCTCTGGACAAGGAGCCTCAAGGAATATGGGGCATCTCCTGTGCCTGGCTCTGTGCTGGACACAGACTTACACAATGGATGGGATGTATGAGCCACAAAGCCACTAGAGACCTCTTCCCAGTCGAGCCCTCAGGGAAGGAGTGGGTACTTGTGAAGACCTGGGGACCAGAACCCAAGAGGAGCACTGGGAAGCCATGCCACTAGTGACACCTCAGGGATCTGGGCTAGCTCTTGAGCTGTCTAGACTTTGGGTTCTGATTTACCATCACTGTGCTCTCTAAAGCTGCATCCTTGGCTCCTGGGCCAGAAAGAAGCTTTAGTGGGCTGGCTGGCCAGCATGCTAATGTACCCTGGTGTTAGGACCCACTCACTGTCCTGCAGCTTTGTTTCTGGCCTGGTGTCTGCAGCTGTGCCACAGGCCAAGCTGCCTGGTCCCTGGGGTCCCTGCTGCTGAAGTCCACTATCTGTGGGGATACAGGCACAGGCATAGCACTGCAGGGAGCGAGGCCCCCAACTGCCCAGTTGAATAGGGTCAGCGCCTCTCTATGCACCTGCCTTCAGGGAGGTCCAGGAAGTGGAGAGGAGGAGATGATAGAGAATTTGAGAAGCAAGATGCATTTCCTTTCACTCATTTCTAGCCCTGACCTTCAGCTAGGAGCCCTCTCTCATCTTTGTCAGGTGGGCCCTTGCTCATCTATCAGAAGTGGAGCAACAAACGCCCACCTGACAGGAATACCACCTGGAGCTCAGGAGTCAAAGTTTTTTTCAGGTGGCCATATTCTTGACAAGGACTGGCATCCAGAGCTTGACAAGCTTGGCCAGGAGACAGATGGTATCTTAGGAATGGAGGGGTCTTGAAGCCATCTGGGATTTCAGGCTTTTTATCTAGGAGGCCAAGATTTGTAAATATGGTGTGTATCCCTAACTTACCTCTTAGCTTCTTGAGGACACAGAGCCAGTCTGATTCCTGGCTAGGGCCAAAGAATGTGTTCTGTCACTCCACCCCAGCCA
Organism: Myotis myotis; assembly: GCF_014108235.1. Lineage (NCBI taxonomy): Eukaryota > Metazoa > Chordata > Mammalia > Chiroptera > Vespertilionidae > Myotis > Myotis myotis. The sequence goes on from NW_023416346.1 coordinate 15,362,266, forward strand.
GATTTGGCGGTCCAGGGTCCATGATTCCTAGGAGGCTGAGATTGTAAGGGGATTCCAATCCTATTTGATCTTGGCAATGATCTGGCTCTAGGTGGCTCACCTTTGAAGGAGAGTGGAACAGACCATGTAGCAGACACTTGCAGTCCCTGCACACTTTGGGGACAGTATTGACAGGAGCAAGTCCTTTCAACAACTAGGACCTTTAGACTCCATGACAAGGATGGCACATAGGTTTCTGCTTGTGTTCCAGCACTGACAGACTGGAAGTGACTGAGTCCAGGCTCAGTGGGATGAATACTGTGATTGATTAGCAATGTCTACCAAGCCAGCAGGAAGGAGGTGATGCATGTGCTTAAAAGTCTTGCCACCCCTGGGGGGGGGGGCGGGGCAGGGCGGGCGGTGGTGGTTAACAGGGATGTGCAGGGCATGTCAAGGAGGAAAAGGAGCAGGATGGTATATTTTTTTCTTAAAATATCATTGGCTTTCTCAAGCCAGGTCACCTAGGTCCCCACTGCCATTTCCAAGCCATATTCTTTCTGTGGTGGAGGCAAGTGGGAGACGAGTGTTTACTGGCAATCTCTGCTTCCAAAAATGCCAGATGGGTCTGTGTTTTCATCACTATGGTAGCAATGGCTCTGGGCCCCAAAGGCACAGGGACCCAGGCAAGAGAGCTGGCATTTTTCTCCAGGGAAGAAAACGAAGTTATCACAATGAGATGCCTCTTCCTGTATCCTCTTGTAGCCACTGTCTTCCATAGCATCTGAGGTCAAAGTTATTTCTTAGAATTGAAAGAGAATCAATATCCCTTGACATAAACCATTGGTCTTCCTGACTGAAAGGCTCTTAGTGTCTGCCACGGCTGGTCCCTAGCAGATTTTGCTATGATCAGTCATAGTTGTGGCCTAGAGGGCCACAAAGGCCCTGGATACCTTTCACTGACCAACCTGGCCTGAATGTGTTGCAGCCAATCAATAGGAGATGTCTGCCATGGGCCTAGTGAGGGAGTGCCTTGTGGGGGCAGGAGTAGTCATTGAGACTAAAGGTAAAAAAAATTTCTCTTTGTAACCAACTCTTGGCCTCAAGAGTTCATTGAGGATTGCTGGTTAAACATAGTGGATTGAATACCCACATTTATCTCTGCTCCCTCCCCAAACCCAACACAGATGACTGTAAAGAAATAAAGAAAGGCCTATATCTATGGGAACAAAAAATAAGGAAAAGAGGCAATTACAAGTGAGAGATGCATCTGGAAAGTAAATGGATGAGTAGTGAGTGAATTTACAGAGTAAAGAGAATGGAAATTTAAACCTATGTGTGTCAGCCAGGAGGAAGGAAGCAAAGCAGAAGGAAAAAACTGGGAAGACTCAGGAATTCCAGGAACCAGTGTATCAATAGTTTGTCTCTTTTTATTATTGAGTAATATTCCATGGGGTGGATGTACCAGTTTGTATCCATTCGCCTATTGACCAGCTATGTGAATCATGTAGCCCCTCAGTGCTTCAGCTTCCCACTCTGTGGATCTAGATAATAATAGTGCTTATCTCAAAGGATTGTTGCAAGGATTAAATGAATTAATATTTGGAAAGGCTTTAGAAGATTACTGTGGACACACCAAGTGCTATATAGTGATGGTAAAGTATAAATAAATGAGTTGAGGATTTTACTTAGGATATGTAGAAGCAGCAAAAAATACTTGCTTTCCTGACCAGAAAAATCACCTAAGTTTTGGCTGAAAATCAGAAAATGCAATAAACCCTTTTGGAGAAGCTATGTTTTCTATTTAGGACAAATCAAGAGACACTTATAAACAGTCTCTGGTTTTCAGCCTTCCTTTGGATTAGAAGTAGGAACGTTATTGCCAGCCCTTTTCCTGCCTCCTAAGCATGGGAGCTCCTACTCCCAACAGTGCAGCATTGAAAGTCCTCTGCTACTAGGGCTGACATATCAAGCCCTAGTCACAACATCAACCTTGTTTATATCAGGCCTTTCAAAATGCCCAAAGTAAATGCTTACCTCAAGGGAAGTAGGGTGAACTCATTGCTGAGCTATGCTGCACCTCAGCCTTTGGGGTTCAAGTTCCTTGATAAAAGCTCTGCATCTTACTAAGATACTGGAAGTGAAAATCTTGGCTAACTTGAATCTATGATGTGAAGTGAAATGCAAGACTTGTTCAGTATAACACCTGTAAATTCCAAACCACTGTGATAGTGCAAGTCCCCAAGGATGTCCAAGCAGCTCAGGTGGTCATAGCAGGGTGGCACTTAAACTCTCTCCTGCCAAGCAAGGAAAATCAACTTTTGGAGAGCCTTACTCCCTGCTCCTGCCCCAGCCCCTCCCTCCAGATTGGAATTTAAACTGGGAATTGGCAAATCAGTTGCACAGGAGGAAAACTGGGGCCAAATCTGGGCCAAAAGGGTTTGTAGTGCAAATTACATTTCTCTGTTAATTGTAATCTGTTAATTACATTTGAAAAAGAGGTAGAAAAGGAGAGGCTTCTCAACCCCCACATTCCAAGGAAACCTAATGGGCTGTGTGTGCACTGGCTCATTGAGGCATACACAATTTCAAGACGGAAACACACACATTGAAACATGCCGCTATATTCAGAGATAATGGAGTTTTTCTTTCTTAAGGCTTGACATAAACTTTGATTACATAGTATTTCTTTAATTTGTTGTTATTCAAGAAAACCCTAGGAACACCAAAGCTTGCAATGCTTAGCTTTTTTCATTTGCATATTTTAATTTCCTTGACTACAACTCCACACCTACAAGGGCTGTTCCTGTGGGAGAGAAGAGAATAATTTTCAGGATAAATAATACCTTTGGGGGGGGAGTGGAGTGTACCAGCTTAATTTAGTAATTCAAGGCATTGGAGAAAGCATGTGGTTTTTGTGGCACTTAGGGATGGTTTATCCCCATGCCAGGCTGCTCAAGCCATGCCCAGCTAAAGAATGGGTGTGAGAAATGGCTCACCTGTCCAAATTTCAAATGTGGACTAGGAAACAGAAGCATGGTGAAAATGAGACATTTAATAACACTCTCGAGAGCAGGCACCCATTATACAGGATCACACGCGGGGCAAGGAGCATAGCCTATTTATTTAGACCCTCCTCCAGTTATTTGGTCACCTATTTCCTAATAGGTCGCCTAGGTCTTGCTGTCTCCCATTGGGTTATTTAAAAAAACAAGGGGTGGAGCCTTTTCTAGTTGCCTCCACCTCCCTTTGTTTAGGGGAATCTTCCTGGGACATGTGTTATGGGCCACGTGCACTGCTCATACCCTCTCCCCATCCCCGACATCCTGTTTGCTCTTGGGAAATTCAGTAATGGCCTGGCCACATGCTATTTCTTTTCTATGAAGATAAATCAGAGGCATGTTTCTTACATGGGGAACCTGATGACAGAACCCCAGATAGCCTTCAACTTCTCCCACTTGCAGAGTTTCTAATGGTGAGCAGGTCATCACACAGGCTTCAACTGACCAGGCCTGGAAAGATAGGAAGGCCTTGAAAATTACCTCGTTCTCCCTCCGTGGGGCATAAATGGGACCAGTGAGCCAGGGACAGTCCAGAACTCAGGGCTCCTCCTAACGGAGTTCTATTTATGCCTTCCTACTTTAGGGTAAAACAAACAAATCAGCCTAAAATCCTCAGAACTAGAAAATCAAGACAGTCTTAATTCCATCTCCTAATGTAATACTGTGTATCAATATGGAAAACTTCTGGGGACAGCTTTAGCCTTTTCTAGAATATATTCTCTATAGAAACATAGAAAATTTTAATGATTATGTTTTAGCTATATGTTCACACTGAGGAGCCTACTTTGCATTTAATTGGATTCCTGAGAATTCTGGAGTGTCAGATATACCACCCAAGAGTTCCATTTCCTTAAGGGCCTCTAGGTCTTCTGAAAAAAACCTCAAGACTGACATTTGTAACACTGGCATTTAGAAGTTTTGAGAACATGGCTGAGGGTTCAGAGGATTCAGCAGAATGGGCAGAAATGCACATTCAGCTAAGGGAGGGCTGAAGGCTCTGTGCCTGGTCTTGAAAGTTAGTAAGGAGACCTAAGTTGGTGTCACTGTGATGATATCTACACCAAAACCTGGGGCAGCCACTCCAAGTTTATTCACTCAAGCAATATTTACTGAGCACTGCTCTATGTGCCAGGCTTTATGTCAGGTATTGGAGTACAAAGGTGGCCAAGAATCCTGTTGTCCCTGCCACATGGAGCTGACAGCCTAGTAGGGGAGACTGATAAGTTAACAAGCAATTACAATAAATCAAAAAGGTTTCATTACATGATTGTGTCTGTCACCACAAAGAGTCCAAACTCTCTCAAAGACTGACTTCGGAGCCAAGTAAATGTTTTAGATAATAATGAAACAAATTTAAATACATAAAAAGCAGTGCCTAAAAATTAAAAAAAAATTAATAACAAAAAATCAAAAGTAGCATGAAACTGAGTAAAAGAACTATTCCAAATGACTTTTAAAACAGTAATTAGACTGAGCATTCCTAATTGGATTTATCCGTTAGAAAAAAAATAACTGCAAACAAATTCTTAAACTGTTTTCAGAAATCACATTGTTATTGTGGGTGGTAGTGTTAGTTTTATTATTCTGAGACTGCCATGCATGCATTGTGGGATAAAACAACCAAGTGTGCTGATTTCATTGGATGGAAGAGGTTAAATAAAAACTCTGTAGTCCTGAAATGGAATTGGAAGTGTTAGAATGAATTTATAACTTATTTTATCTTTTTTTAAAAATATATATATATATTTCTATTGATTTCAGAGAGGAAGGGAGAGGAAGAGAGAGATAGAAACATCAGTGATGAGAGGGAACCACCAATTGGCCACCTTCTGCACGCCCCCCACTGGGGATCGAGCCTGCAACCTGGGCATGTGCCCCTGACCAGAATCGAACCTGGGACTCCTGAGTCTGCAGGCTGATGCTCTATACACTGAGCCAAACTGGCTAGGGCAGTGGTCGGCAAACTGAGGCCCCTTGAGTGTGGCTCTTCCACAAAATACCACATGCGGGCACACACGTACAGTGTGATTGAAACTTCGTGGCCACACTCAAGTGGCCAAAGAGCTGCATGTGGCTCGCGAGCGCAGTTTGCTGACCACTGGGCCAGGACATATAACTTATTTTATCTTAAAAATATTTTCTACATGTCTATGAAAAAGCCTAGAAACAGGTAGCAAAATCCCTGGCAATATTACCTCTAGTGCCCAGATCTTGATTTCTAAATATTAATTTTCCAGGAAAAAGAGCCAGAGCTCATTGGGGAAATAGCAAGGAAGTTGTCAAGGACTACTAAGGTGATGGCAAAAGGACCCAGGAACCAGGACCAATCTGTATAAAGCTCCCAAATGGCTAAGGATGAGATCATTTGAGCTTCAACAAGGAGCACATCAAATATGGTTAAATCTATGAGATCCTACTGATACCAAAGGTTTTAAAAGAGTCATTGATCCCATTGATCCTCATCTGTGGGGGATACTAGGGAATCAACTCCTTATTTTGAATACTGGTAAATAAAGGGAGAGAATGAAACATTTCTCCTGCCTTTCCTATATAAACTGTATTTCAGGATAACCAAATAGTTGGTGAGGGAAAATTACTTTTATGGATGTAGAATATCACCATTTGACAACCCCTGATGAAATGATTGACAATGAGCAATCCATTGGTCTTATTCCTATTTTTCCACTTTTACCTGTATTCATTTTTAAGTGTACGTGTGTATGCAGTTCTATACAATTCAAACATATTAACATGTGGAGGCTGGTGTTTCTACCATCACAGTCAGGATACTGAACAATTATATCAGAAGGGTTTCTCAGCTCTCCTAATTCCTCCAACCACCACTCCTTCCCTCTTTCCCTGATGCTGTCCCTAACCTCTGGTGATCAACAATATATCCTCCAATTCCAAAATTTTGTCACTTCAAAACTGTTATATAAATGGAATCATACAGTATATAACCTTTAAAGATTGACCTTTTCACTCAGCATGATACTCCAGCAATGCATCCAAATTATTATGTCAATGGTTTGTTTCTTTTTATTGCTGAGTAGTATTCCATGATATGGATGATATACCATAACTTTTTTAGCCATTCCCATAGAAGGATATCCAGTTTGATTCCAGTTTTGGCTATTACAAATAAAGCTGCTATGACCATTCATGAACATAGGTTTCCATTCCTCTAGAATAAATGCCCAGGAGTGCAACTGTTTAGTTGTTTGGTACTTGCATATATAAACTACATATGGTTTCATAAAAGTCTTTATCAGTTAAAGCTGCATACTGAATCTACTCCTTTGGACTCCCTGTCTAGTGCTCTTTCCCCATCTGCTGCCTCCCAGCCCACAGCAGCTTTAAACAGAATATCTGTGAGTCTGCCTAGAGGTTAAAGGGAGGGGGTAGGGGTAGGTCTTTGGCCACAACAACTCACAGGAAACTGCTTGTGCCATCTAGCATATCAACTGGCTTTGCAAGCACCCGGCCCAGATGTGTCAGGCCTCTGGACAGAGATTCCCTTTATAAGACTTGTTCAATGGCTGTCTGTGAGCCCAGGGTTGCCCAGCCACCTCCTGGCTAGGGACATGCTGGGTAACTGCCAAGCCAATGACAGAGTTCACACTCTCTGGTATTTGCTCCCCCTTCATGTTAACTGGAAAGTCTCCATCTTCTACAACGTAAGTGGGGACACTGCAAGCACAGTTGCTGGCTGGCAGGACTTAGGCCACTCTTCATTGTATGCAAGCCATGGGCATTGGACACTCATTCTGCAAACATTTCCTGAGAAGTCACTAGGTTCCCAGGAGTTCCCCATTTCAGGGTAGGGCTGGGGACCCTCAGGGAAGGTAGAGATCCTGGCCAGATGTTGGGGGAGGGTAGAAAAGCTGTCAGGGTTTGGAGCATAGTGGGAATGGGGAAAGGAAACTGGAACAAGGGGATAGCCCAAAGGCCTGAAGGACTAAAATGTGGCTGGAACAGTTAGTTGTTTTTGTTCAGAGTGGAGAGTAGGTGTGTGAGAAGGGGAATGATGGCAGACAGAGGGAAGTAGGCTGGAGCCTAAATAGGGAAGACCGGCATTCCAGGTGAAGGGCTCTTGAGGGAAAATGGCATTTTGGAGCAAAAGTGGGGTTGGGGGGAGCAATATCACCAGAGTAATCAAACAGTTGGATTATTTTCTACTCTGACCATCCTTCATGACAACACTTTGATAACATCTGTTATCACTGTGCATTTCCAGACAAGCAATTTGAAAACCTGCCATGATTAATGGGCCCAACCAAGACATGGGGTGCAGACTCCCAGGCAAAGTGGACACTTCATACCAGATTGTGCCCAGATCTCAGAGCATGTGAAGCCTCTCTGCTACAGAGCTCCTAAATCATGGACACAGAGACCATGCCACCCTGGGCAGTGCCTACAGTACACTTCCTTGTTGGATATGCTATGTGAGGGTCGGGGCAATAGCCTAGGGGATGGTGCACAAAGCTGAATGGTACACACTTAATTCCTAAGGTTCCTTTTGTCTGGTGGTGACAGGTGGCCCAGCCATCCACTAGGACAAATGAAACAAGTGCCACGTCACAATAAATCAGGCCAACTTTTGGTAGCTCATTTTATTGAGCATTTATTATGGGCCAGACCCTGAGCCAAAACTTTCATATCTGTTGGGATCCTCCCCCAAATCCTGTGGAGTAGGTCTTATTATTAGCCTCATGTTTCAGAGCAGGAAACCAAGTCTCAGAGAAACAAAGTAATTTGCTCAAGTTCACATCTTGCCAATAAAAAGTCAGGACAGGGTTCAAATACAGGACTGGCTAACTTCAAAGCCCATGTCCTTCTCACTATAGCACATCTTGAAGCCTACTTTTTCCTCTTTAACTCTGAATTTTGAAACAATTATAGGTTCACAGGAAATTGCAAAGATAATGAAGAGAAGTCCTGTGGACGCTTTGCCCAGTTTCCCTCAATTATTACATTTCTTGCAACTACAGAACAATAACAAAACTAGGAAATTGATATTGGTAAACTGTCATTGAATCACATGTGTTAGATTCTAGCAACCACCACTGAAATCCAGATACACAGCTATTTCATCTGACAAAGATCTTTCGTGTGCTACTCCTTTACACATACACACACCCTGCCACTATCCCTGACCCCTAGCAACCACTAATCTGTTCTCCATCTCCATACCATTTTTCATTTTAGAATTTTATGTAAAATAAACTTTTTTCACTCAATATAATGCCCTTGAGATACATCCAATTTGTTGTATGTGTCGTCAGTTCATCTCTAGTTACTGCTGAGCCACTCCATGGTGTGGATGGGCCAGTGTTTGTTTAAACATTCACTCACTGAAGGATGGCTGGGTTCTTTCCAGTTTGGGGCTATTACAAATAAAGCTGCTATGAATATCCATGTATAGATTTGTGTGCGTGTGTGTGTGTGTGTGTGTGTGTGTGTGTGTGTGAAAAAATGCCCCCAAAGAGCAACGGTTGGGATAAGCGGTAGTTGCTTGTTTAGTTTTATAAGAAACTGCCAAACTGTTTTTCTAGTGTGGCTCTTGCATTTTGCATTCTCTCCAATAATGTATGAGTGATGTCATTTTTCCACAGTTTCTCCAGCATTTGATGTTGTCACTATTTTTTATTTTAGCCATTCTTAGGGTTTTAATTTGCATTTCCTGCTGGATAATGATATGGAGCATCTTTTCCTGTGCTTGTTTACCATCTGTGGATTATCTTCTGTGAAATGTCTTTTCATATCTTTTGCCAATTTTCTAATGAAAAGTGAGATTTTTTTACTGTTTGTATTTGAGAGATCTTTATATATTCTAGATACAAGTTCGTTATTAGATATGTGGTTTGTAAATATTTACTCTCAGTTTGTACCTTGTCTTCTCATCCTCTTAACAGGGTCTTTCACAAAGAATTTAGTTTTGATACAATTCAATTAATTTTTTTCCCTTTTATTTATTGTGGTTTTGGTATCAAGGCTAAGAATTCTTCATCAAACCCTAGGTCCCAAAGATTTTCTCCTATGTTATCTTCTGAAATTGTTATATTTATATGCTTTACATTTCAGTTTGTGATCCATTTTGAATTCATTTTTATATAAGACCAGAGGCCTGGTGCACGAATTCATGCACAGGTAGGGTCTCTCGGCGTGGCCGGCCATCTGGGCCAATCAGGGCAGTCTCGTCCAGTCACAATCAGGGCCAATCGGGGCTGGCCAGCTGGGGGGAGGGACCGTGGGAGGTTGGCCAGCCACAGGAGGTTGGCTGTGGGAGCACACTGACCACCAGGGGGCAGCTCCTGCATTGAGCGTCTGCCCCCTGGTGGTCAGTGTGCATCATAGAGACCGGTTGACCAGTCGTTCGTTCACTTAGGCTTTTATATATAGAGATATGGAGATTAATTCTAGATTTCTTTTCCTACTTTCTCTCCCTCCCTCCCTTCCTCTCTCCCTGTTCTCTCTCTCTCTCTGTTACTGTTTTGCCTATGGGTATCCAATTGCTCCAGAACTTTTTTTTTTTTTTAAAGAACCATCCTTTCTCTATTGATCTGTTTCTGCAACTTTGTCAAAAATCTGTTGAGTATATTTGTATGGGTCAATTTCTGGGTTCCCTATTCTTTCTCATTCATCTATGTGTCCACCCCTCTGCCCAAACCACACTGTCCTGATTAATGCAGTTATACAACAGGCCATAATATTGAGCAGAGACTGTGTAAAACTGGTGATAATTCTTTAAATCTTTGGTAGAATGCACCAATTAAACCATCTGGGTTTGGAGATTTCTTTCTCAGGAATTTTTTAAAATGGTGAATTAAATTTCTTTAATGGTCATATGGCTATTCATATTATCTTTTTTATGTTGGGAAACTTTTGTTAGTTTGGCTTTTCAAAGATTTGGTCCAATATATATAAGTTGTCAAATTTATGTATTGCAGAGTTACTCAAAGTATTTCTTTATTATTCTTTTGATGACTGTGGCATCCGTGGTGGTGTCTCGTTTCATTCCTGATATTGGTAAATTGTGTCTTCTCTTTTTCTCTATCAGCATTTCTAAATGTTTGTCAACCTTAGTAATCTTTTCATGAAACTGGCTTTTTATTTCATTGACTTTGTTTCACTTTCTGTTTTCAATTTCGTTAATTGCTATTATTTATTATTTCTCCCTTGTGCTTGTTTTGAGTTTATTTTGCTCTTCTTTTCTAAGTTCTTAAAGTAGGAACTTAGACTATTTGAGACTGTTCCTTTCATGTATACATCTTATGCTCTAAATTTCTCTCTGAGCACTGCTGTAGCCGTGTCTCACAAATTTTGATATGTTATATTTTGATTTCTATTGATAACATTGTGGTCATAGGACATATCTGCTTATATATCTGTTTATTTTCAATCTTTTTAAATCTATTTAGATTTTTTATAACTCAGAATATGGTCTACCTTGGTGAGTATTATGTAGACAACTTGAAAATAATGCATAAATCTGCTGTTGTTGGGCAAAGTGTTCTATAACTGTCAGGTAGTTCATGTTAGGTGATGGTGTTGTTGAGTTCTTGTACATCCTTGTTGATTTTCTGTCTAGTTTTTCTAACAATTATTGAGAAAAGATTGTTGAAATATCCAACTATAATTGTGGATTTATCTATTTCTCTAATCAATTCTATCAGTTTTTGCTTCACATATTTTGGAGTGCTATTGTTTAGTGTGTAAACATTTAAGATTACAATGTCTTTTTGATGGATTGACCCTTTTAATATTATATAATATTTTTCTCTGTCTTTGGTAGTTTCTTTGCTCTGAAGTCTACTTTATCTGATATTAACATAGTCACTTTTGTTTTCCTTTGATAAATGTTTGTATGATATTGTTTTGTCATTGTTTTATTTTTCAACCTGCCTATATTGTTACATTAAAATGAATTTCTTGTAGACAACATATAGTTGTATAATGTTTTTTTAATCCACTCTATCAATACCTGTCTTTTTAGAATTCTATTTTGATTTGTCATTAGTGGTTTTGAGAGTATCCATTTGTATAGATTTCTTAGTGGTTGTATTGCAATCTACTGGTGTCAACACTTTACCAGTTTAAGTAAAATGTGGAAACCTTACTTCGATTTATGTCTCTTTGCCTTCCCTCACTTTATAGTATAATCATCTTAAATATTTTCTCTATATCTGTTTAGAACCCCATCAGACAATGTCAAGACTTTTGTCTCAGCCATCTAACTTAATTAAGAAAATTTAAGAGGAAAAGAGTTTATTATTTTTAATTGTATTGTTATTCTTTCTGCTGTTCTTCATTCCTGGCATACCAGGTTTTCTTATTGTATCATTTACTTCTCACTTAGAGAAATTCCTTTGGCCATTTTTTAGGATAAGTGTGCAGGTGATATATTCTCTTAGTTTTCTTTAAACAAAATGTTCATTTCACCTACATTCTTAAGGTTATTTCTTTGAGTATGGGATTCTAGGTTGGCAGTTCTTTCCTTTTAGCCCTTAAGAAATGTGCCACCTCCTTCTTACTTCCATGATTTCAAATCATTTTACCTTTAATGTTTGTATGTCTCCCCATATTCATATACTGAAATCATAATCCCCAATGTGATGGAATTTAGGTGTCATGTTGAGAGATTTGGGATCCTACTTAATCTTCATTTCTGGAGGCAGTCATCCTATTGTGGCATAGTATGCAAGTCTAGGTGATGGTGGTTGCTCTGCTCCTCACTGGGCCCTGGTAATACCACCCCGGCAAAAACAGAGTGCCAAATTATACCACCTTGCATTGCTTGTGGTCATCAGATAGGAGTGGAAGTTCGTCTTGCTGGATCCCACTGACACTACCACGTCTAAGACAGTGGAATACCAAACAGTACCACTGCTCACTTTTTCTCATTCTACCTTTTTTTTTTTAAATTGGTGTAGGGCCACAATTCTGCTCCCCACTTGACATTGCTGACATTGAAAAGAGGGAGTTGTTTTTCCTTTCTTGCGTGGCTGGAGTAGGACAGGTGATGTGAAAAATGTTTCTGTTCTGCTGGGTCATCTTTCCCAGAGTTTTTGGCTAGAGGGAAAAATACTTTTCTTGGGTTGCTTTGTTTGTGCCTAATGAGAGTTCAAGATTGGCGATATCTAGAGCACCCTTTCAGGAATATATGGAAGGCAATAAGGAAATCCAGGAAACTTAATTCCATGTTATTCCTCAAGATCCAAGGTCCCTAGACAGTCCTCTTTCTTCTTTCCACCTTTTGGATTCTTTCTATGTTTATTGTGTTATATCTAGGACTTATTAGTTGTCACAGATAAGACCTGGGAGGAATAAGACCATTCCTTCTTGGTCAGACCTTGAAACCCCTATATTTTATTAAAGTAATGACATTAATAAGCACAACAAACCCATATTAAATATTTGCTATAGGCCAGATACCCTGTATTCTCAAAGCTTTCTGTATTTCATCTCATTCCATCCATACAACAATGCTGTGACGCAGATATTGGCATTCCCATTTGACAGCTAATAAAACTGAGTCTCAAGGTTTAAATGACTTGCTTAAGGTTACAGAGCTAGTAGGTGACCTGGAGCTATTTGACTCCAGACCCCTGTCATTAACCTCAATGATGACAGGCCTTGTAGATCTAAGAACAAGAAAACTACAATGAGAACAGAGAAAAAGATGAGATTAATACTTACTGAAGTAGGACCAGCAGTCAGCAAAGGGAATGGGCACAAAGATTTATTGAGCATCTACTTCAGCTCAAGTACTGTATTAATCAGTTTACATGTCATACTATCAGGGAAGGCTTCCTAGAGGAGTTGGCATTGCTTTGGGCTTTTAAAGATAAGTGGGGTTCATATAGGTATAGAAAGAAGTGAAAGAAATTATAGGGAGATGGAACAGCATAATGCCAGCCAGACAGGCTGGAAAGCACAAGAAAAACTCAGGGAATGGAGACCACCCTGGTGCAGCTGGAACATAGGGAGATGTAATTGGAGAAGTGGATAGGGTTAAGTTACAGTTGGCCTTGATTGCAAGGCATAGGTGCTCAAATTAAGTATATCTGAAAAATGAGAAGTAACGACAATGAGTCCTGGTCAGATGCAAGATCAAGATGGTCTTATAGGCAGCTGCATATCTATCGTCTTGCCTGTTTCTTCTGAGGAGTGCAACTTTATTTAAACTAAATAATTTAGTTCCTGAATACATAATATTAAAGCTTTGGCCAGATCTGATAATTTCAGATTAATGAAAGGGAAAACCCAAAGATTGGGAAAGGTGTAATTCCTAGAGAGAGAAGTAGGGAAAGGGACTTCAAAGCCAACTGGAGGGCTGGACATCCAAATTACTCAACTCAGAGGCCCACCCAAGAGTGAGCCAGGCTATGCACCACCTCATCTCTAATCATTTGCATGCCATTACTCCAAGGGAGAAGGAGAAGATGCCTCCGAGGAGCCCCAAGTCCCTGTCCCAGCCAAAGTCTTCTCTTTAATTCAGAAAAAATGAATCAGCTGCTCTCACCTCTGCCTAGAATCTTCTTTGGTTATGGGTTATATATTCCCTTACAGAGAGAATGGATGTGTTCAGCTGGGAAGTGTCTCCTAAGCCCAGCCTAGGATGTATAGAAGGGGCTCAAAAGAGATTCCTTGAGTGACTCATTGGCTATTTGCCCCTCAAACTGGCAGTGTGCAATCCCACGTATAGCACATTTCTCCATCCTTTGAATCCTCCCCATAGCACGCCAAGTAAGGTTTCTAATCCCACTCCACAGGTGAGGCACCCAAAGCTGCTCAGCAGGAAGGGGCGGGACTAGATACAGCTGAGCCTCTGACTTTTGACTTATGTATCTACCCAATAGAACCTCCTGCCTATTTCTGACAGGCTTGACATTGGGCACTTTGCCTTGCCTTTACACAAGGTCCCCAGTCTCTGCCCTCCTCCCCTCCATACCTCCTTTGGAGAGATAACTAGTTTCCATTGGTGCCTTCCTTGGCAAGCTTACATCGTCTGGACTTCTCCATCCCCAACATCCCGGCTGCCCCCTGAGCTGCTTGATGCCATACTTGCTGGTCTCTTGGGTGATTCCTGCATTTGGTCCATGAGGGGACCTCCTCTGCAGCTCCTTACTGTCCCTCAGCATTAGGGTGTTCCTCATGTTGAGGTTTCAGAAGGCCTTCCCAGTCTGCAAACAGCCCCTGGCACCCATCCTGTGGTCACCAGTGGCGAGCTATGGTGTAGTAGAACAAGCCTGGTTTTTGGTACCAGACAGACCTGGGTGTGAATTACAGCTTGGCATCTTGGTTAATCATTGTACATTGCTCTTCTGAGTGTGGTCCTCAGAGAGGTCCTTCCTGCTCTAAACCTCATACTTCCATGGAGCCACTAATTAAAGATAGCAGCCGATGGAAGAAGCAGCTGTGGTCTGTGGGATCTTGTTCTACCACTAACCTCAGAAATCAGTTGAGAGATGAGATATGTGTCCAGCTAGTGGGACAATCCCATATGTGCTCAGGGCACTATGAAGCAAGTTTGCTTAAAGGATTAGACAGCATCATGTCAATTCATTTTCTACTTCTGACACCATGGATCATTTGCCAAGCAGAGGTCCTGATTACCCCTCAGATCCCCAAGGCAAAGGCACTGAGAACTGTGCCACCCCTGCAGGGTTTGATAGGGTTAGGCAGGGGTAGAGAGGACAGAAGGAAGAGGATGTGTGTTTCTGGAAATCAGAGCAAACTGAGAAGGGAGGTGGAGGACAAGAGTGACTGCAGCACTTCAGAAATGATGCCCTCTGGGATCCCAGACCTGGGGGGCAAGATGAGTCCTACTGCAGCCTCTCACCACCCTGAGAACAGAGCCTAGCCAGACTCTCTCTGTAAAGAGGAGCCATCTTCTCCTAGAGTCGAACAGTAAGAAAATCCATCATTCTTAAAACACACACACACACACACACACACACACACACACACACACACACACACACACACACCAAAACAAAACAAAAAACAGCAGAAATTTCCTAAAGAAGCAGAAATGAATTCTGGAAGGAAAAAGACTTTAGCAGATCTGATATGGGCTTTTTAATCTGCTAGCTGATATCTCTAAAGTAATTTCCAAACAAAGAGAACAAAGAGCCAGCTGGGCCTCCAGGGACACACATATTTCCTAGTTGAAAAGTACATCAGGTTGGATGAGAGTAAACAGACCCACACCCATAGCATGAGCAAGGCAGGAGAGGCACAGGCTGGAGAGGGTTAGGGCAAGGAGGGAGGCCATTGTCAGTAATGGGTGCACCTTGCACCTTGCCTTTAAGAACTTATTTTCTAAATACTGTACTTTCTTACCAACTTTTCTGGGTTCACACGCACACATAAGCACCCCAACAAGTTGGGGCTGACACATAGTGGCAGAGCAAAGTGGGCCAGAGACCTGGCTGGGGTGTTTGAATACCTGGAAGTGAATCCTGGCTCTGCCATCCCTTCCTCTGTCCTGACTAGCAGTATGACATTAGTAGGGCTTTTGATCTCTGCATTGAGCTCTGTCCAGCCAATCTCCCAGTGTTTTGGTAAGGAGCAGAGGGACAGAAGCCAGATATTTGGGGATCTGAAAGCACTGTGCCCCTGTGATACAGGAGTCTCATGGTCATTTGTAGCTGCCTAAGGGCAACCCACAAAGTTCTGTGCAAGTATACACAAGGCCAGTGCTGCCCTCTTTTCCTACCCATTCAACCAAGAGAAGAGCCATAATTACCTGCAACATCTCCAAGGGTCCACACCAACACTGCTTCTTTTGGAAGGCTTGCTTCTTCAGCTTATTATCCACATTATAGCCAAGGTGTGCCTTACACATAGTCCTGACCGTGTCACTTCTCTGTTCCAAACTCTATCAGGGGTTCGCATTGTCCTCAGGATAAATTCCAAGTCCCTTAGAACAGCCTGCAAGACCCTGAAGGATCTGGCCCTGCAACAACTTGACCCTCATGATCTGCCACTACCTGACCACCAAGCTGCCCTGGTCATATTGTTCCCACTCTTTCTTTAGGATTCTACTCATGTTTCCCACTACACTATTGGGATAATCTGTTCTCATGGCTGTCTCTCCCATTAGACTGTGAAGTCTGATGGCAGTGACTGGCTTTATTTGTGCCAATCCCTCTTTGCCTGGCACAGAGATGAAGTAGTTATTTAGAATAGCTTTGTGGAATGGATCTCAGGGACTATGGTTCTACATGGGCACAGATTAGACACAGAGCCCATTACAATCCATGCCACCAAAGGTCTGCTGTTTCCATCACCTCTCCAACCCAATGAACTCAGGATCTCACTGAGACACATGAAATTCTGACCCTTGGAACCTGGAATCCCTGGGCCTGTGAGTATCTCATGTGAGAGACCTGCTATTATGCCTTGCAAGACGGAGTCAATTTCAAAGGCACCATGAGTAACACCTTGTGGATATCCAGTTGCTATCCACCCTGGGGTAGAAGCCTCTACCAATTGCTTGCTCATCAGCACGTTGGGTGGAGTGCTGAGAGCTGTTGACATATCTGCCAGCCTTCCCTTTACCCTCTGGCTTTGGTCAGCATTGGGTAGTGAAAAGCAGGTCTGTCTCCCCAGAGGACTGGCACCTTGGGGACACCAACACACTGGGTAGAATGCTGAACAGAAGCCCCTTAAGACTTGATCCCATGTTTTGTATCCTCTCTCAGTCTATAGGTGTTGACACTTTCAAATGCAGACTGACTCCAGCAATTGAAGGCAATTGCTACTAGTTACCAACCCAAAGTGAAAGAGATGCATTTGTCAAGGGGAAATAATGACCCTATCTGGGGACACCATACAAAGACAGCCATATTGCAACACATTTGACTCTGAACCAAAAAGGCTAGGGAGACCACCAGCCCAATCTAGGCAGAACCATGCCTTTGTAGCTCTGTTTGAACACTGAGACCTAGGCTTGGTTACAAATTGCTCATAGGAACAGCCTTATGAAAGCCTTCTAAATTTGTTTTGAAATTCTTGACTAGTGTTCCACCGAGTATCCTAACCCAAATACCCAGGTTTTAAAAAATGCCTCTGTCTCTTAATTTGGGACCATTAGGGAAAAATTATGTCCCTCTGAAGATAAAAATATCCTTTTTTTTTTCAGACAATGAAAACTCTGGAGTTCTACATGTTTTGTTTTGTTTGTTTGTTTTTCTTTTTCACCTTGGCTTCCAGTAAGCTTCTGGCTAAATTTTATGTTCAGTCTCAAAATGAGTTTAATCCTTGGAAGTATCACAATTTTTTCTTCTCTTTTGCTCAATTCTTCATTTTTTCTTAGTATTCTTATTTTAATATAGGACAATGCCCAACCTACTCTCCAATCCTTTATAGATCCAGGGTAAGGTTATATAAATAATACAAAAAGTATTTCTGGAACAATAATTGTAACTCAACTGTGTGCTCCTGAAGTGGGATGCCATGGAGTTCCCTTAGAAGAGATGGCTGGCTGACTGAGCCACTGTGAACGCCTAAAGCATTGACAAAAAAGCCAAGATTCTACCTCTTCCTTCTCATAATACAGTTGGGGAAACTGAGCCCAAGACAAAGGAGAAAAATTGCCCAAGATCGTTGCCCAAGGAGACATCAGAATTAGAATGAGTCTCTTCTGATTCAGTTATATCTTTACCTCATCACAGCCCTCTTGCCCTCCAGTTTTCCAAATGGGAAAAATGAGGCTGGGAGGCTGCACGGACATGCTCCCAGGAACAAGCTGTAATTAAAACTGAAATATGGAAAGGCTTCCTAAATAATCAATGGAAAACTCACAGGAGAGAACCTTGATACCCAAGGACCAAAGGTGGAAACCCCATAGATACTGGTAGGAGGGGCGGAAGCACAAAAGGGCTTGCCTGGCACCTACAGACAGCAACTAAAATCCCGGAGAGATATCTCAGCAGTAGGGGGGGGGGGTGCTCTGAGAACTCTGGGATCTAATGCCGAAGCTGGGCTCCCCAGCAGAGAGCACCAAACTGAGGAGGGTACCCACATAACAACTAGTTGTGAAAATCAGTGGGGTGCTGTCTGCCAGGGAGTGGCAGCAGAAAGTTTGGGCACCCTCTTGAAGGGTTACCACACAAAAATTCCCTGTGGAGCCACCCACCTTGTGCCTGGTAGAGGGAGGGTGAAGTGGACTTGAGCTGTGAGAGCAGAACCCAGGACTGGGGACTCGGGGATAGAGCTCAGAAGGCAGACACCCCAAGTTTACTGGGCTGAGTCATTCCATCACACAGCAGAGGACATCTTTCCCACATAGATATTTGCCTTGCCTGGGGGGAAGACAGTCAGCACACCTTATTGGGAAACACCTTGCCCTGAGGCCACTTAAGAGATTAAAAGTAACAATTATCCTCCAGGCAGTAGCAACTGCCCCACCCTGTTGAAAAAACTCTCCCTACACCTGAGGACAATGGCCTGATGGCAATTCAAGTCAGAGTCCTACTACTCTGTAGACAGAGGTGGTCTCTGGAGGCTTTGAGTCTTTGCCTGATCCAATTAGTCAAAAACAACCTTTAACACTGTCCTGCACTAGAGATTGAGAGGTATAGAGGATCTACCTAATACATAGCCACAAACACAAACAGACAACGAAAATGAGGAAACAAAGAAACAACCCCCAAATGAAAGAACTAGAGAAGTCTCCAGAAGAAGAGATAAATGAAGCAGAAATGAGAAATTTATCTGAAACAGAGTTCAGAGTAATGATGGTAAAAATGCTCAAGAGCTTGAAAAAAATATATAGTAACTATGAAAAAAGAACAGTCTGAGATAAAGAATGACATGACACAAATAAAGAAAACATAGGAAGGAATACACAGCAGCTTAGGGGAAGCTGAGGATCAAATCAGTGAATTAGAAGACAGAATTGAAAATATCACTCAGAGAACCAAAAAGAAAATACATTTAAAAAACAGGAGGACAGCTTAAGGGAGCTGTGGGACAATGTGAAATGTAACAATATTAGAATAGTAGAAGTGCCAGAAGAGGCAGAAAGGAAGAAGGCATAGGGAAGGTGTTCAAAGAAATAATGGTAGAAAACTTCCCTAACTTGGTAAAGGAAAAAGTCACACAAGTTCAGGAGGCACAGAGAACCCCAAACAAGAACCCAAAAAGACCCACACACAGACACATCATAATTAAAATGCCAAAAATTAAAGACAACGAGAGAATCTAAAAGGCAGCAAGAGAAAACTGTTACCTACAAAGGAGTTCCCATAAGGATGACACCTGATTTCTCATCAGAAACTCTACAAACTAGAAGGGCACGGCATGAAATACTCAAGGTAATATAAAGCAAGAATCTGAGACCAAGATTACTATATCCAGCAAGGCTATCATTCAAAATAGATGATCAAATAAAGAGCTTCCCAGACCGAAAAAAGCTAAAGGAGTTCATCACCACTAAGCCAGCATTACAAGACATGCTAAAGGGATTGCTAAAAGTGATTGCTGAGAAGAAGAAACAGAGAGAGAAACCTAGCCATACAGAATTAAAATGGCTGTAAATAAGTACTTCTCAATAAATGTAAATGGACTAAATGCTCCAATCAACAGGTGTAGGGAGCTGAATGGATACAAAGACATGACCCAACTATATGCTGTCTACAAGAGACCCACCTCAAAACAAAAGACACACACAGGATGAGAGTGAAGGGATAGAAACAAATTTTCCATGCAAATGAAAAAGAAACAAAAAAGCTGGAGTAGCAATACTCATATCTGACAAAATAGAAGGCCCTCACAAGAGACAACAAAGGTCACTACATAATACTAAAGGGATTCATCCAGCAGGAGGATATAACCCTGGTAAACATATATGAACCCAACATAGGAGCACCTAAATATATATATAAACTTCTAGAGGACTTTAACTGAGAGATCAACAACAATACAGTAGGGGACTTTAACACCGCTCTGAATGCACTAGATAGATGTTCCAGAAAAAAACTTAACAAGGAAAAAGAGACTCTAAAGAACACGTTGGATCAGATGGATTTAATAGACATTTAAAGAACATTTCACCCCAATGCAGCAGAATATACATTTTTCTCAAGTTCTTATGGATCAAAGAAAGACTGCTGGGGTCCAACCCCAGCAGGTCCAGGGGTCCCCAAAGGCGTGGACGGAGTCGGCAAAGAAGGAATGACATGGAGACAGCGTTCAGTTGATCAGCAGGCTAGCCAGGATCTCCAGCCAAGTTCTGGTCTGGATCTCCAGAGAGGTTCTGCTTAGGATCTCCTGCCAGGGTCTGTGTCCATGTTCTCTTGCTAGGTTCTCCAAGTTCTCCAGCCAGGTTCTGTAGCCATGTTCCCTCGCTAGGTTCTCCAGCCAGGTTCTGTCCAGGTTCTCCAGCCAGGTTCAGTCACTAGGTTCTAGTCAGGTTCTCTTGCCAGTTTCTGTAGTCAGGTTCAGTCCAGGATCTTTTGCCATGTTCTCTCGCTAGGTTCTGTCTCTAGGTTCTGAGGCCAGTTTCTGTCCAGGATCTTTTGCCATGTTCTCTCCAGCGAAGTTCTTCTGTCTCTAGAGAACGTTCTGTGTAGGTTCTGTGCCTAGGTTCTGTCTCTCCTCATTCTGTCTTCTTACATCTGTATTTATACCAGTTGATTCCAATCCTATCAATCTCTATTTCAAAGGTTAGGGCGTTTCTTATCTCCATTCCAGGGAGTAAAGATTATGTAGCTTAAGCATGATTGTTCATAGTTAAAGTGATTAATTACCCGCCTGGCACTTAGTTAAGAGGTTTTATTCCCTCCCTAACTTCAGGGGAAAATCCCTACCTGGGGAAACAACCTTTCTCAGAGACCTTGGTTAAAACACATAGTGCCAAGAAGGTGAGCAAACATATTAAGAACAGTATGCCATATATGCCAGGTCCCTTGAAACAGCAAGGATGGACCGGCTCCCAGAAAAAGACCACATGTTAGAAATCAAAACAAGTCTCTACAAGTTCAAGAAGATTGAACTCATATCAAGCATCTTCTCGGATCACAGTGCAATGAAATTAGAAATCAACTACAGTAAAAACACCCCAAAACATCCAAACACATGGAGGCCAAATAGCATGTTATTAAACAATGAATGTGTTACCAACAAGATCAAGAAAGAAATAAAAAAAATTCTTGGAAACAAATGAAAATGAACACACAACAACCCAAACTCTCTGGGACACAGCAAAAGCAGTCCTGAGAGGAAAGTTCAGAGCACTACAGGCATACCTCAAAAAAAAACAAGAAAAATCAGCAATAAACTATTGAACCCTACAACTTAAAGAACTAGAAAGTGAACAACAAGAACAGCCCAGAGTAAGTAGAAGGAAGGAAACAATAAAGATTAGAGTAGAAATAAATAACATAGAGACTAAAAAAAAAAAATACAAAAAATCAATGAAACCAAGAGCTGGTTCTTTGAAAGGATAAACAAAAAGATAAACCATTAGCCCCATTAGCCAGACTCATTAAGAAACAACTTGAGAAGACCCAAATAAATAAAATCAGAAACAAAAGTGGAGGAGTAACCGCTGACACCACAGAAATAAAAAGCATTGCAAGAAAATACTATAAACAGCTATATGCCAACAAGTTGGACAATGTTGATGAAATAGACAAATTCCTAGAAAAATACAATCTCCCAAAAGTGAATCAGGAAGAATAAAAAAAACCTGAATAGGCCAATAACAACTGATGAAATAGAACCACTAATCAAAAAACTCCCACCAAACAAAAGCCCAGGTCCAGATGGTTTCACATGGGGAGGTTTACCAAACATTCTAAGAACTAACACCTATACTCCTCAAGCTATGTCAGAAAATTCAAGAGGAAGGATCACTTCAAAACTATTTTTATGAGGCCAGCATTATCCTTATTCCAAAACCAGATAAAGACACTACAACAAAGAGAAACCAAGATGGCAGCATAGGTAAACACCTGAAATTGCTGCATCGCACAACCACTTCAAAAATACAACTAAAAGACAAAACGGACATCATCCAGAACACAGGAAGGCTGGCTGAGTGGAAATTCTACAACTACAAGGAAAGAGAAAAGCACACTGAGACTAAGATGATGTGCGTAAGTAAAGTGCAGAGATACGGAGGTGCACGCAGAAATGGCTGGCAACTTAGGACGCAGTTGTCTTTTTCAATTGGGAGGGAAGCACATGCTCCCACTCCCGCTCTGAACTCCAGTTGCGGGCTAGTCTCTGGGGACCCAGACTTATACTGGGAGAAACTGGACTGTCTGGCAGTGGGCGGAACTAGAGGGCGGCTTTCTCTCAGAGGTGCTTGCAATGATTACCGCAGGACACTGAGACCAGGGGCCTCTTAGGGCAGGACTGAAGATCAGCCATAGCTGTTTGCTCCACTCTGTTGATTCCCTGAGACCCCGCCCCACCCAAGCTGTGCGCAGAGGCTTTTGCATATGAATGACCTGGCCCTTTGCAATCTAAAATTACCTAACAAACTGCAGCTGGGTCAGAGAGACCCAGAACATCCAAAAGAAGGCCTAAGGCCCCACAGCAGCTTGCATTGCTTCACATCTGGGCCTCATCTGGGCACCTCCAAATCCCAAACAAAGAAGAGGAATCTGCAGATCTCTCCATAGCTCCTGCTGGGTAGCCTCAGGCAGAGGCTAAATTAGCACCTCCTTAGAGATCCAAGTGACAATGTACCCAAAGGTCAGAGTGGGACCATCCAGATTACAACTCCTCAGATCCATAAGGGACACACTCAGGAGGCAGACGCAGTGAGCACCAAAGTCCCACTGAACCAAGTCTTGGCCCATTAGGGTGTCTCCAGCACAGAAGTTCTCCCACCATAGACACAGCTGATTCTCACAGCCAATTGGCCTGGAGGTCAATTCCTCCCAGTTATACCAACTACAATCAAGGCTTAACTACAACAAGACTGTGCACACAGCCACAAAGAGGTGCACCAAGAGTGTGCACCTCAGGTAATTGGGGAGGCTGAGCCACTGGGCCCTATAGGACACCTAGCACAGAAAGCCACCCTATCAACACAGGGAAGCAGCCAAAATGTGGAGACAAAGAAACAGGTCACATATGACAGAAATGGAGGAAAGCAAACTACTGGATATAGAGTTCAAAACCACGGTTATAAGGTTTTTTAAAAATTTTCTAGAAACCGCCTATAAATTTAGTGAGACCCTCGATAAATCTAGTGAGACCCTCAAGGTTATGAAAAAGGACCAAATAGAAATTAAGCATACACTGAGTGAAATAAATAATATTATACAGAGATCCAACAGCAGACTAGAGGATCACAAGAATCAAGTCAAAGATTTGAAATATGTAGAAGTAAAAAACACCTAACCGGAAAAGCAACAAGAAAAAAAGAATCCAAAAATATGAAGTTAGTGTAAGGAGCCTCTGGGACAACTTCAAGCAAACCAACATCCAAATTATAGGGTTGCCAGAAGAAGAGAGAGAGCAAGATATTGAAAACCTATTTGAAGAAATAATGACAGAAAACTTCCCCTACCAGGTGAAAGAAATAGACTTACAAGCCCAGGAAGTGCAGAGAACCCCAAACAAAAGGAATCCATGAGGACCACATCAAGACACATCGTAATTAAAAAGCCAAGAGCAAAAGACAAAGAGAGAATCTTAAAAGCAGCAAAAGAAAAACAGTTAGTTACCTACCAGGGAGTACCCTTAAGATTGTCAGCTAATTTCTCAACAGAAACTATGCAGGCCAGAAGGGAGTTGCAAGAAATATTCAAAGTGATGAATAGCAAGAACCTACAACCAAGATTACTCTACCCAGCAAAGCTATCCTTTAGAATTGAAGGTCAGATAAAGTGCTTCACAGATAAGAAAAAGCTAAAGGAGTTTATCACCGCCAAACCAGTATTATATGAAATGTTGAAGGGTAGTCTTTAAGAAGAGGAAGAAGAAGAAAAAGGTAAAGATAAAAATTATGAACAACAGGTACATATCTATCAACAAGTGAATCTAAAAATCAAGTGAATAAAAAATCTGATGAACAGAATAAACTGGTGAATATAATAAAATCAGGGGCATAGAAAGGGAGTGGACTCACAATTATCCGGGAGAAAGGGGTGTGGGGGGTACAGGAAGAGACTGGAACAGATCATACACTTATGGATGAGGACAATGCGGGGGGGGGGGGGAGCGTAAGGCAGAGTGTGGGGTGGGAACCGGGTGGAGTGGAGCTATGGGGGAAAAAAAAGAGGAACAACTGTAATAATCTGAAGAATAAAGATTTAATTAAAAAATTTCACTGGAAAAATAAATAAAATAGAAAAAAAAAGACACTACAACAAAAGAGAATTACAGGTCAATATCCCTGATGAACATAGATGCTAAAATCCTCAACAAAATATTAGCAAATCACATCTAGCAACATATTTAAAAGATCATACACCATGATCAAGTGGGATTTATTCCCCGGATGAAAGGCTGGTACAATAATAGCAAATCAATAAATGTGATACATCACATAAACAAATTGAAAGACAAAAATCACATGATCATATCAATGGACACAGTAAAAGCATTTGACAAAAATCCAACACCCATTTTTGTTAAAAACTCTGAGCAAAGTTAGAGGGAGCATATCGCAACATGATAAAGGCCATATATGACAAACCTACAGCCAACATCATACTCAATGAGCAAAACTAAAAACCATTTCCCTTAAGAACAAGAACAAGACAGGGATGCCCAGTTTCACCACTCCTGTTAGACATAGTACTGGAAGTGCTAGCCATAGTGATCAGACAAGAAGAAGAAATAAAGGCATCCAAATTGGAAAAGAAGAAGTAAAATTGTCATTACTCAGAGATGACATGATATTGTATATAGAAAACTCCAAAGACTCCATCAAAAAACTACTAGACTTAATAAATGAATTTGGCAATGTAGCAGGATACAAAATTAGCAACTAGAAATCTATGGCTTTTTTATAACCAATAATGAACTTACAGAAAGAGAAACTAAAAAAAAATCCCATTTACTATTGAACTAAAAAAATTAAGATAACTAAGTATACACTTAACTAAGGAGGTAAAAGACCTGTACTCAGAAAACTACAGGACATTGAAAAAAAGAGATAGAGGAAGACATAAACAAATGGAAGAATATACCATGTTCATGGGTTGGAAGAATCAACATCATTAAAATGTCCATATTACCCAAAGCAATGTATAGTTTCAATGCAATCCCCATTAAGATACCAACATAATATTTCACAGACCTAGAACAAATTCTCCAAAAATTCATATGGAATAAAAAAAGATCCTGAATAGCTGCAGCAATCCTGAGAAAGAAGGACAAAGTTGGAGCAATCACAAATACCAGATATCAAGCTATATTACAAAGCCACTATTCTCAAAACTGCTTGGTATTGACACAATAACAGACATATAGACCAGTGGACTAGAACAGAGAACCCAGAAATCGACCCAAGCCATTATGCTCAATTAATATTTGACAAAGGAGGCAAGAGCATACACTGGAGTCCAGATAGTCTTTACAATAAATGGTTTTGGGAAAATTAGACAGATACATGCAAAAAAAAATGAAACTAGACCACCAACTTACACCATACACAAAAATAAACTCAAAATGGATAAAGGACTTAAATGTACGATGGGAAACCATAAAAATCTTAGAAGAATCCATAGGCAGCAAAATTGCAGACATATGTCATAGCAATATCTTTATGGATACAGCTCTTAGGGCAATGGAAACTAAAGAGAAAATAAACAAATGGGACTACATCAAAATAAAAAGCTTCTGCATAGCAAAAGAAACCATCAACAAAACAACAAGAATGCCCACTGCATGGGAGAACATATTTGCCAATGTTATTTCTGATAAGGGTTTAATCTCCAAAATTTACAGGGAACTCGTAGTACTTAACAAAAGGAAGATAAACAATCCAATAAAAAAAAATGGGCAAAGGACCTAAATAGAAACTTTTCAAAAGAGAACATACAGAAGGCCAAGAGATATATGAAAACATGCTCAAAGTCACTAATCATCTGAGAGATGCAAATCAGAACAGCAATGAGGTACCATCTCACACCTGTCTAAATGGCTATCATCAGAAATCAACAAATGGCAAATGCTGGAGAGGATGGGGAGAAAAAGGAACCCTCATGCACTGTTGATGGGAATGCAGACTGGAGCAGCCACTGTGGAGAACAGTATGGAGTTTCCTCAAAAAACTAAAAATGGAACTTCCATTTGACCCAGTGATCCCACTTCTAAGAATATATCCCAAGAAACTAGAAACACCAATTAGAAAGGATATATGCACCCCTATGTTCATAGCAGCACAATTCACCATAGCTAAGATTTGGAAACAGCCTAAGTACCGATCAGCAGATGAGTGGATTAGAAAACTGTGGTACATCTACACAATGGCATACTAAGCTGCAGTAAAAAAGAAGGAATTCTTACCATTTGCAAGAGCATGTATGGACCTGAGAGCATCATGCTAAGCGAAATAAGTCACTCAGAGAAAGATAAATATCATATGATCTCACTCATTTGTGGAATATAATGAACAACATTAGCTGATGAACAAAAATAGAGCCAGAGGGGGGAAAATTCTAGAATATAATAGAAATAATCCTGTTATTTGCAGATTTTTAATATTTCCTACAACTTTTGTGATATCATACTATGTTAGTACAGTTTTGATAATATTATTATACTTAAAATCTTTTTATTCTTGAAATATTAATGTTCATTGCATGTAATATTTTTACATGTAAGATCATTTTTTTCTGGAATAATTGGTGTTTAGTGCATGTAACATTATCATATTTAAAATCATTTTTCTTGAGATATTAATGTTTATTGCATGTAACTTTATTATATTTAAGATCTTTTTTTCTTGAAATATTAAGGTTTACTGCATGTAAAAAGAGCAAAATGATAGACACTTTTTTGGAGTACAAGGTAATTCACAGTCAGCAATCAACTCAGTAACAATGAGGGGATTTGTGGGGGGGGGAGTCTGGAAAAAGGAAAATTACTTTGACAGTTCAAGGCTATGTTATTGTAGATGTAAAAAAAAATAGGCTCAGTGAAGGTAAAGATTTCCCTTTGTCAGGGAAGATAGTGGCTTAGGACATGACTATCCACCATAAACTGCTTTTAGTTAAAAAGTGTTAATTTCATACCATCTTTTGTGATTACTTTAGGTCACTGAGTTTGCAAGGTTGCCACTCAAGCCTTCCCTGAGCTACACCACATAGAGCTCTTACAGTAAATTTAAGGGTATGTGCCATTGTCTATTCATTTTATAAGAATGGAATCTAATATAACTTGTGAAGTAGCAATAAGTGTTTATTTTATCCTTATGTTAGACAACTGTTATCTTACCTAATAACAGACAAACATGTAAATTGACCATCCCTTTGTTGCACTCACCAGCCAATCAAGAGAGTATGCAAATTAACCCAACAAAGATGGTGGTTAATTTGCACATGTAGGCACGAAGCAGCGGAGCAATGACTGAAGGCTTGGGCCAGAGCAGTGAAGACTGAAGGCTCCGGCTGGAGGAGTGAAGGCCTGGGTCCCAGGTGCTGGAGGAAAACCGTTGCAGGCAGCCAGGGGAAGGGAAGGCCTATTGCATGAATCTCTTCCTGCAACGGGCCTCTAGTTAAAATTATAATAAACAAAAATTATCAAATTGAAAAAAAAATGAGGCTTAGAAAAAGCTAGTTGATAATAACTTCCCTTAGCCACAGAGTCCCCGAGACCACAATAATGTCCAGCTTCTTGATGTAATCTAACCCTTATGGTACTGATGTTTGTATTGCAAGAAGAAAAGAAAACTTTCTATTCTGTGGTGAACCATGCACTGGTATAGGTGGGAACATGGTTTAAGCTACAAAATAGCCAAATCTGTGGTCTAGTGTGGTGTTTATAGCAGCCAGATACAAGCAGGGAATTCTGGGAAATTGTCAACCTATTTAGGGCCTTTAGCTTCAATAATGTGGTAGTTGCTTCCTGAGTCAGTCCTCCAGCCTGGCTAGGTGCTGAATAGAAGGAATTCCAGGTTGCTTTTCCATCAGCTTCTGACTCCACAGTATCCCATGTTTATCTGATCAACTGCCCATGCATCCCTAACAGTGGCATCCTGAGCAATATAGTCAGTTATGCCAACACCCATCTATCCCACTGTTGGGCAACAGGCCTCAGCACTGTTATCTAAAAATGTCCCAGGGTTCTAGACTGGGACTCTGGCACGTGGAACTGACCTCCTCCCTGCATTGTCCTTGTTCTAATACTCAGCTGGAAGAGTATTTATAGCTCCTAGAGGAGCCCAAGCAGAGAGAAAGATACCACCAAAACTGGGAGTGGACTTTGCCACTGAAAAATGGAGACTCTGTAATTTATTCCTCTATAATTCAAGAAAAAAATGTATTTCCAGTGATTAGCTGGGTCTATTTATAGACTATGAGGCCTGAACTGTGATATTTATAGAATGCCATTGCATTTAGCAGTAATAGCACAATTACATGTTTATGAAGTAATGGTTTTGCATTTTTTCCTAGAATTCTCTGACATTTAGATCTGGAAATTTCACATTTTAACAAGCAAGAACAGCAGCTATTTATTTAAGGGTGAACAGCAGAAACTGTCTTCTCTGTAACTCCTTTCACTCCACGAGCCTGCAAACCCCCAATTCATTTTGCTTTTACATGCAGAATAAGATGATGTACAGTGAATAATATACCTATTTTTGTGGAGCTCCAATTTTCTTTTTAAATGGTGCCTTTCATTGCTTGGGGTTCTTACATTCCTGAATCTTCCTCCTTGGAATTTGGTATTGGCATGTTTCTCTTTTTTCCATAATGACCTAAGCCAGGCTAAAAGGCCAAGACTGATGTGTTCACTATCCAAAATAATATAGTGGAAGTGAAATGAGATCCCATGCACTGAAAAAACTCCCATGTTGCCCTAACTCATAATTTAAAACATAGTGTGGCAAGTGGGGAAAGTAGAAATTCTCTCTGGGTATTGACCTGACCTCAGCAGTAAACCAGCATGACCAGTTGGCTATCTGTGGGATAGATGCTAGAAACACTTTGTAAGGCCCGGGCCTTAGTACTGACCCACAAATCTCATTATCATCTAATTCTAAGGTAGAAATTCTGCACACATAGTTACTAAAGCACAGCTTTAGGTGCTGGAAGATGAGTCTCCAGTGACCTGGGGACAGTGATGTGCTGATAGCACTTGTCAATTCTCATGCTGTAAATGCCCACTTCATGGCTAATTTCAAACTACCAACATCATGTCAATTGTCAGATGGTTCTAAAATTTTTGAAAATTGCATGATCATCCTTGAGAAACAATACAGACCAGCTCCAGCACACCATTGCCCAAAGCTAAGCAATGAAGTGGAAAATGCACCAGGCTAGGAAGCAGGAGTTCTGAATCCTAGACCAGTTCTATGGAACTAGATTCATTACATCATCTTTATGAATGAATATTTCTTACCATGAACCTCAATTTCCTGAGCTGTCAAATGGTGAAAATAGGCCTTGTCTTCTCTTCCTAGAAGGCACTGGGATGTTAAGAACCAATGGCCAGGGTAGTGAATAGCAAATGTGGGTGCTCTGTACCTGAGAGAGGCTTCTTCCCTTCTCCTACCTCCACTCTGGGTGCCCGAAACACTTCCCTGTGTCCTTTATTAAACTTGTCCACACCTGTGGGTGGTAAATTGTATCACTCTCTTGTCAGGAAACTGTGATATTTGCTGGGTGCCCCAATATTTAAAACATGGCTATTCTAGGAAGCAACCACAAGCTGCCTGGTCATGGAAGACTCAGAACGCACTGGAAGTTTGAAAGAGTTGTTTCTGATCATAGTGGATGTTTCTGGAGGTAGAGGCAGGACTCAGGTGTTAAGTTTCCTTGGTCTCCTTCCATGTCACTTAAAGCAGGGCACTGTGCACCCCACACCCCCACTTTTAGTAAGTCACCCACCAATTCACTTGACCTTTGCCCAGAAACTGATGTGGACATCCCAACAAATTTCCACCTCCTCACCAGGAGAACTAGGGTTTAAAAATCGCAAAGCCTTCTGAGTCACTGGAGGGGTCCTCTGACCCATGGGTTAAATGCTGTCAACACCTGCCATAGGTAGGCCTCCCTCTTTGTGGTACCTCAATGTTTGGTTCCAGGTGATAGCTGACAAAGATGCTGCAGGCTGTCTTCCACCCTACAATCTGTCTGCTTTCCTGAGCACTGGGTATTGACTATGAACATTTCTTTGAGAAGTTACCACAGGTCCCTCACACTGTCCCCTGAGAAATGCTCGTCCTTCAGTGCTTGTCATCTCAGTAAATGCCGCCCTCCCCCCTTCCTCTGCCCTGTCACTC
This sequence comes from Myotis myotis, assembly GCF_014108235.1. Taxonomy (NCBI): domain Eukaryota; kingdom Metazoa; phylum Chordata; class Mammalia; order Chiroptera; family Vespertilionidae; genus Myotis; species Myotis myotis. The sequence continues at coordinate 15,392,731 of NW_023416346.1, forward strand.
AAATTGAAGACCTGAGAGTCATCCTTGATTTATCTCTTGCCCTCTTTTCCCACAACCAACCAGTCACCATGTCCAGTCCATTTTACTCCCTCACATCTGGGAGCTGTCTCTTTCTTCCCAGGCCCACTGCCACCACCATCTCTGGCCTACAGTAAACTCCTGACTGGTCTTCTGCCTGTGGTCTCTCTCCTTCTAATCTATCCTCCACATTTCATGACATGACCTTTCTAAATTACACATATAATCATGTTACTCCCTGGCCTGAAACTCTTCTACTCCCTGCTGCTCTCACTCTCCCTGAACAGTTTCATCCAGTCCCATGATTTCAGTTAACACTCCTCTGCTTGTTGATGACCCCCACATCTTTATCTCCATTCTAAGTGTCAGAGTTTGTAGAACCAATTTTCACCTAAACATCTTCCCTGGATGCTCTACAGATACTTCAAACCAACTTGTCTCAAACAGAACTCACCATCTCTCTCTTCCCTTTCCTTAGACCCACCTCTTCCTCAGTGCTCCCTATTTCAGCATGTGGTACCATCACACCACCAGCCCCCAGTGGGTCAAGCCAGAAAGCCAAATCATTGCTGACTCCTCTCACCTTCCACGTCTGGTCCTTTCCATTCTCTATGTCCTAGAAATCTCCATAATACATTCAATTCCCCAATACTACTATTCTGGTCAAAGGCATCATCATTTTTGCCTGGATTATTCCAAATCCACCACATTCTCTCATCTTTATAGCAGTTTATGTGCTTTTTAAACACAGATTTCATGTTACTTTTGCTTTAAAAAAGTGTTCAAGAGTATTCCATTACCTATATGATAATCTGCATACATTATCTCCATTCTTTATAACAACCCAGGAAAGCAGCTATTATCCCAGGAAACTGATTCTTGGGAAGAAAATAATAAAGTGAGTGCAGAGCAAAGTCTGGGTTTGAATTCAGCTGTGCTTGGCTCTAAAGCCCTTACCAGGTGGGGGTAGTGGACATTGGAAGTTTTCAAAAGCAATGCAATCTCTTTCCTAAACTGTATGCAATCCACCTCATCCACTGGGTACCCTGACATGTCATAAACAAGGAGGAGACTCAAGCCCTAGATGGGGGCTCCCTAAGGGCTCTTCCAGCTTGGACAGTCATAGCAAACTATGAGACTTGGGAGGTCATTAGTCTGCCTATTTGTCTTCCTTGAGGTTCATTTTTATCCCTGCTAATACAGAGGCATCAAAGGCTCTCTATGGAGCATACCCATGCCTTTCCCCACTTCCTTCCCCCAGGCACATTTTCCTTGTCTCTCTCTTTCTCCTAAGCTCCAAGGGCCCTTCTTTTGCTTCTGTAACTTGTTTCTTGAGCCCATTTCTTCTACAGCTCACTTCTTCTACTTCTGTGACTTTCTAAATAAGTGTTCTCTTAAAAAAGTAATAATACTGAGGCATCAATTATTTATAATGAAATGTGAGTGCATTTACCAAAGGTGCACGGTCAAGGAGGCAACTTTTGCCCTAAACTCCTTGTTAATGAGATGGAAGATGATTTCTGGCTTCATTCCCTCTCTGCGTTGTTGGATCAGTCTAGGGAAGGGGTGGGGAACCATTTTTCTGCCAAGGGCCATTTGGATATACATATATATAATACTAGAGGGCCAGTGCACAAAATTTGTGCACTTTGGGGGGGGGGTTCCTCAGCCTGGCCTGCACCCTCTTACTGTCCAGGATCCCTCAGGGGATGTTCGACTGATGGCTTAGGCCCGCTCCCTGCGCAGGGAGCAGGCTTAAGCCATCAGTTGGACATCCTTAGCGCTGCCGCTGAGGTGGGAGAGGCTCCCGCCACTGCCACTGCACTCACCAGCTGTGAGCCTGGCCTCTGGCTGAGCAGTGCTCCCCCTGTGGGAGCACACTGACCACCAGGGGGCAGCTTCTGCATTGAGTGCCTGACTCCTAGTGGTCAATGTGCATCATAGCTGCCCGTAGGTCCAATGTTCAGTTGATTTGCATATTAGCTTTTCATCATATATGAGCATTTGCAGGCCATAGAAAATTATCTATTTAAAAATTAGCTTGCTGTATTTGGTTAAATATTTAATTAAGTCACCTTTAATGCCTTGGCAGGGCCTGACCAAATGATTTCAGCCAGCGGACTGGATGTTCCCCACCTCCGGTCTAGGGAAAAGTGAACATGAACATGCTTTGCAAACTATGAAGAGCTTTATAGGTGTGTGGGTTTATTAGGCAGAACCTCTTGTTTTTCTGTTGGTGCTGAGTAGACAAGGAATAGTCCTCTACAGCCAGAGAGCTGAACACTCTGGTATGGTACAAGTAACTTAAAAATTAGCCTGCTATATTTGGTAATATTGTCCCTTGTCATCTAACGTTTCAAGCTAGACAAAGCATGGGCCTCTTGGGCTAATTCTCTAGTGGATTTGTGCTCTGAACCTCAAACCACAGCTCAGAGAAGGGCAACTTACCTGATGCTCCCTCCAGGGGAGCAGTGGGTGCTTCCAGCCCTGCCCCTCTAGAGCCCAAGGTAGGGATCAAATTGACTTGAGTTCTAGCCTCAGTTTTCTCTTACCAGTTATACAGCCTCTACTAGTTAGTCACACAAAGCCTCAGCTTCATCTATAAAATAGACTTAATAATTGTTTTGACACAGAGTGAGTTTTAGCTTCAGATTAAATAATTAAAATTATTTCAGCATACAATGACTAGACACCTACTCTACTAACCAGGATGCGAGAAATAATAATTGTTAGCATTGATTGAGCACCAGCTGCTTTATGTGTCTTCACCAGTGCTATGAGGATGACACTGTTGTTGCCCCATGTTATATATGGAAAAGGAAACTAAGGCTCCAGATGGTGACTTGCCCAAAGTCACACAGCAAATGGGGGTAGAGCGGGACCAGAGACTCTATACCACAGAGCCTGTCCCTGTTTCCCTGTAGACTCTTGTGGCTTGAGGAGGCACCAACTGGCCACAGGTCACAAACAATATGGCTACCCTGACACTTAGGAAGGAAAGAGGCATGGGGAGCGTCTCTGTGACAAATCCATCACCAGCCCAGTGGACTGAATGATGTGATCCTTCTCAACACCCTTGAGGACTGTGGGCAAAGGGACAGATAGATCTCAGGATGGCTCCTGGCCACCTCCTACTCCTGTGGCCCCCCATTTAGGGCCCTCGTGGTGACCACATTAGTTATAGATAATAAGATTGTCCACCCTTCCCCAGCCTCCTGGTTGCTGCCTGGCAAGGCCTATGTCCAACTCGGTGTTAAAGATTAACACGCAGTGGTGGGATCACAGAGTTGCTGAGAGTCCTGTGTCCAAGAATGAACTGCATTGCTAAATCAGCGAAGACAGTTGCCAAGGTAACCTCCATGTAATCTATTTAACCAGCTCCCCAAACACCAATCAAGGTCAGATAACGCACTCAAGCACCATATGAACACACTCAGATGGCATCAAGCTTTGTAGCAAGACAGCAGGGAAGGAAGAAACCTCATTAGGAAGAAAGAAAAAAACACACCCTAAATTTCATTTTGAAAAGTGTTAATTGGGAATGCACTAGGCTGGGTAGGGGCCAAGTTTACCACTTGGGGCATGTTCTGGCTACAGAGGAAGTTATTGGGGGCCATTTGTTAGGAGCTGCCACAGTCTACCCACTTAGGATCAAAACTAAAGGCATTACTAAATTATTCGTTTAATTTAGTGTTTTACTAATGCAAGGCTTATATTTACATTTAAGCCTCAAAAGATGGTTTTTACACTTTTTAGGGTCCCCTTATCTGCTTTTCCCATTGAAGCAGTAGCCTCTTCTCCAGCATTTCTCAATAGTTGTTTTAAATTTCTTAAAAGACTCTGAGGGGCCACTGAAATTGCATTTCCTCTTCCATCACTCCGTTAGCCTCCCCAGAGAGTGACCAAGAAGAAAAGTCCACTTTGTGGGCTTGCTGTATAATGCCATTTTATTTCTTCCAGCTCCTACAAAAAAAAGTCTAGGACAGGAGGTGAGGAAAGATGAGGTGAAGTATGCAGTGCGAATAGATGCCCATGTCTCCAGAGGAGATTCCCAACAGTAGGCCAGAGTCATATCACTCATCCCTGTACTGGGCAAGCACTGGGCCAGAAAGAATAAAAGTGGTTGGCCTCAAAGAGCAAGCCTGAATCAAATCTCCAAGGTTCCTGTCCCCATCTTTGGGCTGACTAGGGTCCTCTTCAGAGTCCCTGGCCCGTTACAGCATTGGGGTCCCTGCCACACTCACTCATCTTCCAATCTTGATCCAACCCATCATGGTGACCTTATCTCCCATAATCCTATCATGCCACTGGTACCACAGTAGGATCTCAAGAAGTATTCCTGGGTTAAATGGTATACCTCTTTATAGAGCATATCCTGAGATCTGGCTCCCTACTCTTGGCCTTCATTGCCTTTCTCTCCTTCTAGCCCATTCCTGCAGGAGACCAGTCCAACTGAACTACTAGCCATGGGAGCAGTTGATGGGCATGACCATCAAGAATTTTCCCTGGATTATTTGAGAATGCAGGAACCAAGATGGTGGCATAGATAAATGCCAGTACTCACTCCTTCCCATAACCACATCAAAATTACAACTGAAATACAGAACAACCATCATTCATAACCACCTGACTAAATGGAAGTCCTACAACTAGAGAAGTAAAGAAAGTACATCGGGACTGATAGGAGGGGCACAAGTGCAAAATGGCTGGTCCCACACCCATGTGTGACATTTTTCCTATTGGGATGAATATTTCGGCCCCAGAGGCCTCCTGTGAGAAGCAAGGGGTTCAAGCCTCACATCAGACCCCCAGTCCAGGGTTCCAGCACTGAGAAGAGAAGTCCCCATAACTTTGGGCTGTAAAAACCAGCAGAGATTGTGGCTGAGTGACAAGGAGGCTGCCGGAGACCCCAGCAGTTCTTCTTAAAGGGCCAGCACATGAATTTACACTTCTGAGCTCCAGCATTGGGTGGCAACTTTAGGGGATCCACAGACATACAGAAAGGAACTGGATTGTCTGGAATCAGGGCAGGAACTTGGGCTGCTTTCTCCCAGATGAGAGTGCTTGCAGGGGTCACTGTTCCTGTGATGGGACCTCCCCTGTCACAGAGCTAACTGGAAGCTATATCTGAGTTTCCATCAGTATGGCCTACACTGTTTGCTCAGCCCTGGTGATTCCTTGATACCCCATCCTATCGAATTTGCAGCCCCACCCAAGCTGTTTGTAGCAGCATTTCCATATGAATGGCCTGTCCTGGCTCAAGCTTCAGACCTTCCTAAAATCTCTCAAACAAGCAGCAGCTGATATCAGTGTGCCCCAAACCTATCAATCAGAGGCCCAAGGCCCAAGTCCCAGTACTAGCAGCACCAGCCTGCCTTGCTTCACAATTAAACCTAGCCTAGGCACTTCCAAGCCCAATACAAATAACAGCCAACTGCAGATCCCTTTGTAGCTCCTGCTGGCTGGCCCCAGGCAGTGGCTGACTTTGCACCTCACAGGAGGCCACAGAGCCAGTGTATCTGGGGAATAGCTTCAGACCATACCAGATTACAACTCTACACACCCACAAGCCACAGACTCAAGGGGCAGACTCAGTGAGCACCAAAGCCCCATTGAAGGAAGTTCTGCTCCATAGGGGTGTCTCCTGTACAGCAGCTCTTCCACTGTAGTCATAGCTGGTCCTCACAATCAATTGGCCTGGAGGTCAACTCCTCCCAGTGATTCCAACATCAATCAAGGCTCAACTCCAAGACTGTGCACACAACCCATACAGGAGCACACCTAGAGTACTCTGCTCAAGTGACTGGGGTGGCTGAGCCACTGGGCCCTACAGAACACCTACTACACAAGGCCACTCTACCAATTCCAGGAGATACAACAACTCTACCTAATTTATAGAAACAAACAAAGGGAAGCAGCCAAAATGTGGAGACAAAGATATATGTCACAAATGAAAGAATGGAAGAAATCTCCAGAAAGAGAAATAAATGAAATGAAAGCAAGCAAACTACTGGATACAGAGTTCAAAACAATGGCTATAAAGTTGCTCAAGGATCTTAATGAGAGCTCCAAGGGACTCAAAGAGAGTTTCAAAGGACTTAGTGAGACTTCCAAAGATCTTAGTAAGAATGTCAAGGACATGAAAAATGACCAGTCAAAAATTAAGCATACACTAACTTAAATAAAGACTAATTTACAGGAATTCGATAGTAGCGTAGAGGTTTCTGAGAATCAAATCAACAATTTGGAATATGAGGAAGCAAGAAACACCTAATCAGAAGAGCAAAAATAAAAAACAATTCAAAAATATGAAGATAGTGTAAGGAGCCTCTGGGACAACTTCAAGTATACCAACATTCACATTATGGGGGTGCCAGAAGGAAAAGAGAGCAAGATATTAAAAACCTATTTGAAGTAGTAATGACAGAAACTTCCCCTACCTGGTGAAAGAAATAGATTTACAAGTCCAGGAAGTACAGAGAGTCCCAAACAAGAGGAGCTCAAAGAAGCCCACACCCACCAAGACACATCTAATTAAAATGCCAAGGATTAAAGACAAAGACAGAATCTTAAAAGCATCAAGAGAAAAGCAGTTACCTACCTATAAGGGAGTGCCCATACGACTGTCAACTGATTTCTCAACAGAAACTTTGCAGGCCAGAAGAGAGTGGCAAGAAATATTCCAAGTGACAAATAGCAAGGACCTACAAACAAAATTACTCTACTCAGCAAAGCTATCATTTAGAATTGAAGAACAGGGAAAGATCTTTACAGACAAGAAAAAGCTAAAGGAGATCATCACCATCAAACCAGTACTACATAAAATGTTGAAGAGCATTCTTTAAGAAGAGGAAGAAGAAGAAAAAATATATATATATAAATGTGAACAATAAAATGGCAATAAATACATATCTATCAATAGCTGAATCTAAAAAGCAAAATAAGTGAACAAGGAATCTAATGAACAAAATAAAATGATGCATACAATAGAACCAGAGGCATGGAAACATGGAACAAACTGACGAATCTTAGAGAAAATGTGGGGAGTGGGAGTGGGAAGAGATTAACCAAAAATCTTATATGCATATAAGCATTATTTATGCACACAGACAATAGGGGATGAAGGCCTGGGATGGGGTGGGAACCAGGTGGAGGGAGGCAACGGGAGGAAAAAGAGGGGACACCTTAATGCTCTCAACAATAAAGATTTAAAAACAAAAAATAATTTTCTCTGAAGAAGAGAAGCATTTTGCTTTTTTCACCCAAAGGTCCAGCACAGCCTAGATTTGTCAAATTTGTTTGTTGAACCCTCTTTTTAAAACATGATTAACTTGAAGAACTCCATATGGGGGTTCTGAGAGCTAAGAGAGCTCTCAACACTGATGGTTTCATCATAAAATTAGCAGCTTGTATCTACATTTGGGCCCATCAAGCAGAATGCTTGTGTCATTCACAGTCCATGATATAAACTCTTCCTAGATGAACTGAAGTACCCCAAGATGGAAAAATTGTGCTTTATGAAAACATGGGCTGTAACTCTGAGACCTTTGAGCCACCACTTCCCATCTGTCTTGAATAAGAGAAATGGGGGCATAGGGAACAGGACAGACCCACTGAGGGCACACTCCTTTAGTTTAAGAATTGTCAGCAAATGCTTCAGAAGAACCCATCAGTTGTGGATATTTGGGCACCAAGATTTGCTGGAAGGGAACCAGAGCATAAGAAAGGTTGAGTGATTTTGTGATTCCATTCATGGTTCTGGGAGAATAGTTTTAGAGGAGGCTGTCCTTCAACAAAGGTACATATAATCAGATATTCAAATTTGGCCAATGGGCAACATTCAAAGTCCATTCCAAGTTGTATAATGGCTGTGATGTATTTAACATGCATTGACCTAGCAACCATTGTTATTCTTTTACTCTCAGCACTAGCCCAGCAGATTGCTAAATTCTAGAGCCTTTTGTAAAGACATATGTAAATGGAAGCCTTTCTGTACTCCCAAGTTGCTTTATGATTCACAGGCAGGCCACTATCCTAGAAACTTCCAGATCAAGTGTTGAAAGGGTGGGTTTTAATGTAATTGTTTCCAGAACAGGGAGAATCACAGTAGCCCTCTTTCAAAAAGGTTCCCAGAGGGAAGTTCACCTCAGTCACTGTTGCCTGGTTGGGTAGAGATGTAACAGGGCCCCCTAATTCTTAGTTCAGTGTCCTTCTCTTCCAAGGGCTACTCAGCTTTTCTTCCTCCTCACTTAGGACCAAGCTTTGCAAGGAGACAGAGAGGCAGGGGAAGGGGATGAGTCATGGGGTAGGCTGAAACCCTATTTCTTAACCTTCCCCTTGCCTGTGTCTGTCCCCTTTCTCCTCCCAGGATTGGACTTCTTATATCAAATAACCCCACTTGGGAAACAACTCAAATGTCCATGGATTGATGAATAGATTAACAAAATATGGAGAAACTAAGATGGCGGCATAGATAAACACTGGGAAATTGCCGCCTCCCACAACAATTGAAAAATACCGCAAAGGACAGAGCGGACATCATCCAGAACAACAGGAAGGCTGGCTGAGTGTAAATTCTACAACTAGAAGGAAAGAAAATCACACTGAGAGCCAGAGGAGCTGCGGAGGTGAAGTGCAGAGGTGTGGCGGCTCGCGGAAAGGGGGTGGCACCTGAGGACGCGGCTGTCTTTTTGAATCACAAGCTCCCGACTGCTCTGAACTCCGGTTCCGGGAAGTCTCTAGGGACCCAGGACTCATACGGGGAGAAGCTGGTCTGTCGGGCAGCGGGCGAACTTGAGGGCGGCTTTCCCTAAGAGGTGCTTGCAGCAATTATCGGGTCACTGAGACGCGGGACTCCTTAGGCTGGGCGGAGAATCAGCCATAGCTGCTTGCTCCGCCCTTTGATTCCCTGAGACCCCGCCCCACCCAGGCTGCGGCAGAGGCTTTTGCATGTGAATGTACCTAACTGCAGCCTAGCCAGGCAGACCCGGAACTTCCAAGAGAAGGCCCAAGGCCCCGCAGCGGCTTGCATTGCTTCACAGCTGAGCCTCTTCGTGGCTTCTGCTGTGTGGCCTCAGGCAGAGGCTGAATTAGCACCTCCTTAGATCCAGGAGCCACTGTACCCAGTGGTCAGAGGGGGACCATCCAGATTGCAACTCCTCAGATCCATAAGGGACACACTCAGGGAGCAGACCCAGTGAGCACCAAAGCCCCACTGAAGCAAGTCTTGCCCCAGAAGGGTGTCTTCAGCACAGAAGTTCTCCCACTTCAGACACAGCTGATTCTCACAGCCAATTGGCCTGGAGGTCAATTCCTCCCAGTGATCCTACAACAACCAAGGCACCAAGAGTGCACCAAGAGTGTCCACCCCAGGTAACTGGGGAGGCTGAGCCACTGGGCCCTACAGGACACCTGGCGCGCAGGGCCACTCTATCAACACAGGGAAGCAGCCAAAATGCGGAGACAAAGAAACAGGTCACAAATGGCAGAAATGGAGGAAAGCAAACGACTGGATATAGAGTTCAAGGCCACATTTATAAGGTTTTTCAAGAATTTTATGGAAACCACCGATAAATTTAATGAATCCCTCAATAAGTATAGTGCGACCATGGAGGACATGAAAAAGGACCAACTACAAATTAAGCATACACTGACTGAAATAAAGAATAATATATGGAGATCCAACAGCAGACAAGAGGATCCCAAGAATCAAGTCAAAGATTTGAAATACAAAGGAACAAAAAATACCCAACCGAAAAAGAAAAAAGAAAAAAGATTCCAAAAATATGAAGATAGTGTAAGGAGCCTCTGGGACAACTTCAAGCATACCAACATCCAAATTATGGGGGTGCCAGAAGAAGAGAGAGAGCAAGATATTGAGAACCTATTTGAAGAAATAATGACAGAAAACTTCCCCTACCTGGTGAAAGAAATAGACTTACAAGTCCAGGAAGCGCAGAGAACCCCAAACAAAAGGAATCCAAAGAGGACCACACCAAGACACATCATAATTAAAATGCCAAGAGCAAAAGATAAAGAGAGAATCTTAAAAGCAGCAAGAGAAAGACAGTCAGTTACCTACAAGGGAGTACCCATACGACTGTCAGCTGATTTCTCAACAGAAACCATGCAGGCCAGAAGAGAGTGGCAAGAAATATTCAAAGTGATGAATAGCAAGAACCTGCAACCAAGATTACTTTATCCAGCAAAGCTATCATTCAGAATAGAAGGTCAGATAAAGAGCTTCACGGATAAGAAAAAGCTAAAGGAGTTCATCACCACCAAACCAGCATTATATGAAATGCTGAAAGGTATTCTTTAAGAAGAGGAAGAAGAAAAAGGAACTCTTACCATTTGCCACAGCATGGATGGAACTGGAGAGCGGATAAATACCACAGGATCTCACTCATTTGTGGAATATAATGAACAACATAAACTGATGAACAAGGACTGATCCAGAGACGGAGAGGCATTGATTGGACTGTCGGGCCTTGGAGGGAAGGTAGGGGAGGGTAGGGGTAAGGGGGAAAGATCAACCAAAGGACTTATATGCAAGCATATAGGCCTAACCAATGGACACGGACAACGGGGGGGTGAGGGCATGAGCGGGGGGGGAGGGGGTAGAGGGTAACGTGGGGACAAGGACACATATGTAATATCTTAATCAATAAAAAATATATTAAAAAAAATATGGTCCATCTGTGCAATGGAATATTATTCAGCCTTAAAAAGGAAGGAAAATCTGACACGTGCTATAGCATGGATGAACCTTGCAGCCATTATGCTAAGTGAAATAAGCCAGCCACCAAAAGACAGTACTGTATCAATCCACTTTTATGAGATACCTAAAATGTTCACATTCATAGTAACAGAATGTAGAGTGGTGGTAGCCAAGGACTATGGGGAGGAGGAAATGAAGAGTTGTTGTTTAATGGGAATAGAGTTTCCATTTGGGAAAATGAAAAGAGTTCTGGAGATGGATGGTGGTGATGATTGCACAGCAATCTGAATGTTCTTAATGCCATTGAACTTTACACTTAAAAATAGTTAAAATGGTAAATTTGATGACATGTATGTTTTACAACAATAAAATATTTAAAGAAGGAGCCCCACTTGGATCTGCTTGCAATCAAGAAGAAGGGACTGGCAAATCAAACAATATTTAGGTCAATTTCCCATTATGCTCACTTAAACAGAGGATGACCTTTTCTCTAAAAGTACTTTGAGCAGGGCCAAAAAGCACTCTTTGATGGTGGTGTATTGGTTTCAGTGATTCATGAGCGGGGGGAAATGGTGAGTGTTCATATGAGAGCTGCACAAGTGGGATCCTCATCACAGACTGGGAATCAAAACAAACAACAGAGAGGCTCACCTGTGCCCTCAGACCACCCTTCCCATCCAAGGGAGGGGAGGCAGGAGGGAATGGTGCACACCAGAGAATAATTACTGAAGTCTGACCTGGACAGACCCTAGACACCATCCAGCCCAGGCTCCTCTCTGACAAGATGGGAAAATGGAAAACATGCCCAAGACCACAAAGCCCATGGCGAAGTTGGGACTGGAACCCTGGTCTACACCACCGGGCTGCAGCCTTGCTTGGGTAGAGTGCCCTTCCTTGGACATTTGGGACATGCACGGTCCATTAGAACAGAGTGTAGTTATAAAAGAGGGCAGGTGCTGGCTCAGGAGGTACCATTTTGAGACATGTGGAACCAAGTTCTCTGAAACAGAAACGCCCTCCCCCAAAGCCAAACAGATCCTTTTTCCTCATTAAAAAGGCTTCAGAGGCAAGCTGGTATAGGTGAAAAAGCAGGAAAAGTAACCACTTTTATAGATGAAGAAACTGAGGATCAGTGAGGGTAGGTGATTCCCCAAAGTCATAGCTAGTAAGTAAGAGAAAGGACTGGAACCCCCCTAAATCAAGCACACTGGTGTACTTTCCACTGTGGTGCCCTCCCTGCAACCAAGCCATCTGGTCCATGTATCAAGTACTAATCATATATCAGGCACTATGCTAAAGGTTGTATATGCATTTAATCCTCACAACAATACTGGGGAGGTGGGTGCTGAGATTACTGATTTTATACAAGAGGATGTAGTGGCTCAGAGAGGTTAAATGACTTGCCCAAGTCACATAATCATAAAGTAGGACCCTGGAATTCCAACCCCAGACTGTTTAGCTCCAGAACACATATTCTTAACTATGACATTAGTCAGTCTCTATAAAATTCTTCAGATACATGTTTCTCTCAGCATTGGGACTCCTTGAGAATGAGGAATTAAGGCCCAGTCCTATATGTTATTCCTGCCCCTGCTTGCAGCTTATCATAGAGATCAAGGTCAAATAGGCCTTAGCAAATTTTAGAAGGCGGAAAGAACAAAGGCTAAAGTGCATAGATGCCAGATCTCACAAAGGTTAATAGCTAACATGCATTCCTTTGATAGGCAGTGAGGAGTCCCAACTCATCTTTTTTTTTTTTTAACTGTTTATTGCATTTTTAAAAATTGGGATATAATTCATATACCATAAAATTCACCCTTTGAAAGTGTAGTTTTTAATATATTAACACAGCTGTGCAACTATAACCACTATCTAACTCCAGAATATGTCCATCAACCCAAAAAGAAACTCTATAGCTATTACCAGATAGTCCCCCATTCTCCCCTGCCCCGGGGAACCACAAATCTGCTTCATGTTTCTATAGATTTACCTATTGTTGACATTTTAGATAAATGGGATCATACAGTGTGTGTCCTTGTGTGATTGGCTTCTTTTACTTAATGTTTTTAAGGTCCATCCATCTTGTAGCATGTATCTGTACTTAATTCTTTTCATGGCTGATTAATATTCTATAATATGAATATACCACATTTTGTTTACACAGTTATTCATTGATGGAAATTTTAGTTGCTTCCATTTTTTGCTATTATGAAGAACACTAATATATACATTTGTATACAACTTTTTGCTTGGACATATATTTTCAGTTATTTGAGGTAGATACCTAAGAGTAGAATTGCTGGGTCATATGGAAACTCTATGTTTAACTTTCTGAGGATCTATTAAACTATTTTCTAATGTCTCTACACCATTTTGTCTTCCCACTGGTAATATATGAAGGTCCCCGTTTCACCACACCATCACATCACTTATTTTCCTTTTTCTTAAATTATAGCCAAGCTAGTGGCTATGAAGTGTTCTCTCATTGTGGGTTTGATTTGCATTTCCCTAATGATTAGTGTTGTTGAGCATCTTTTCATGTACTCATTGGCCATGTGTATATCTGATTTGTAGAAGTGTCTATTCAGATTGTTTGCCCATTTTTAATTGGGTTATTTGTCTTTTTTTGTTGACTTCTTTAGATATTCTGGATAATTCCCCTATCAAATACATGATTTGCAAATATTTTCCCCCACTAACTGATCTTTGATTTATATAGTTTGGGAACATCAGAGCTGGGAGTATCCTCTGGGATCACTTGGTCTCTCGATCCCCCTGTACCCGAATGTTTCTTCAAGGATACCGGCTGCTGTCATGGCAACCAGGTGGAAGAAGGGCGTTGATGGCAAAAGCAATTTGCTCCTAAAAAACCTTTTTAGTCAAAAGTAACCTCTCCCCAATCTGCTATGGAAAATAATTTAAAACAAAACAAAGTACCCATCCAGAGACAGCCACCTTCAACTAACAAACAGCCCATCCAATTCTGCAATACTCAAAGCAACAATTCCATTCCTCACATAGGGTATGAACCACCTCGTTTATCTCCTCAGTTTGGAAAGTCTTACCCACGAGACACTACTAATGAGATTTAAATTTAAATTAAATCTCATTCCAAACACACATATTCAATCACAGCAAAGCCCCAACAAATTAGCCTACTCCATTTAAACAGAGCATTGACTCCAGCTGGGCAGGTGTCCTCCTGGAGTTCCTTGTCTCACAAGTGCAAGCAGCTCTTGGCAGGGTGACTGGTAGCTTGTTATACAAGAATGACCAGGCTGTGATAGAGCCTGCCTTAAGGTAGAAATACCTGCGTTGAAAATGAGTTGGCAAACAAGCCCCTGAGTTGAGAAAACACAGTGTGATGCTAATGATAACAAGAAGATCCCACCAGAGTGCCCAAAGCCCAGACTCTGGTCAATGTCAAGGGTAACTAGCAAGGAGTCCTAGATATTGGGAGAATGATCATATTTCTCTCAGCTTTGCGCTGCAATCTGTAAAGCAACTGGAGTGCCTGGGAAATACCTGTTAACCTCAGTCACTGCTGCTTTTTGGCCCATTCTCACCTTTAGCCAGATCTCCCTGGCTAATGATAAGATTGGAAAGCCAGTGTCCACACCATCTAAAAACTTGGGCCTTTTGCCACCACAGACTGTGCCATGGCCTGGATCCATCCCTGGAGTGTGCATAGTATGTGTTTTTGCTTTGAAGTGTGTAGAGCCACCCCATCTCAGCCAGATATGAAGGCATACTAAAGCTGGTGTTTTGCCAAAGATGCCTCCTAGATCCTCTATCTAGAACCATACCATTGCCACTGATAGACAACACTTGCTGGTTTAATTTTAAGGTGCCATGGTCATCCTGTGCCATATTAAATGGCCACACCTTGAAAGGACAAGGAGAGCTTCTTCATGAGCCTCTCCCAGAGGGAAAAGCAACAAAAACATGAGAAACATTAAAGTCAGAGTTAAGCTGTTACTGAGGCTGGCTACGTTCTGAATTTAAATCAAATTCTTGCCAATAAGATCTCAACACTGTTATTGGTGATGGAATAAAACAAAACATCATCATTTCAATCACTGTGGAACAGCTTTGGAAGAAGCATTTTCAATTTCTTTTCAAAACTCATTTGCAGTATATTTTTAAAAATCACATTTTACTATTGCTGCCTCTGTGTTTTGGGTCCTATAATATGGGCATAATGACCTAGCAACACTATAAACTTAACTCAGGAAGAGCTCAAGTCCCAGAAAGAAACCGTGTTCTCCAAGGAAATAGGGTTGGCAGTGTCTGGGCCCGTCTTGGATAGCTTGTGTTTCTTGGTTTCTCTCGACCAATAGACCAATAGGAGGCTATAGACTATTTCTCCTCCCCTGAGAAAACAGGCTGGATATCAGGTTTGCCTCATGCGGGGAGTAACCACCCCAAGGAGACCCCTCCTCAGTTGTTTCCCAACAGATAGATACCACACTAAGCATCTCACCCAGCCTGGCTATTCTGTGCTCAAGCCAAATCCATCCGCCTTGGCCACAGAGCACAGGAAGGCCAACAAGCTGTTCAGAGCTCTCCTTCAAATGTTTGCAAGGCATTTGTATCTGAAGGGATTACAGTTAAACTTTCTTTGTAGTTTCATCACTCGGTGTGATGAAAAACAATGGAGTCCCCCAGATTTTTATTTTTCACAATTTTCAAGTTTAACCCAGTATTCTCCATCTTTCCCCTGGTTCCAAGCCCCTTTTTGCACTGCCCACAGACTGTTTTTATCCTTTGTTTTCTCACTCAGAGCCACTCCTGGGTCCCCAAGAAGAGACAGAGGCCCCCGCCATCTGAGGCATCAGCCCCTTGATGAACTTCTGTGCTTTCCTCAGAGCCACCTCTAGAGTCTCCTCTTGGGCTTAGAGAGCAGTAATGTCCTTCCCTTTTCTGGAGTTGCTGCTCAAATTGACATCATAGCTACTCTGAGAAGGAAGTGAGCCTGTAGTCTCTGAGCTAGGGAAGGCTCCATCTGGGCTAGGGATGCCTGGACTCTGAGAGCCATTCTTATGGATTCAATTGCACCCCCACCCCACCCTCGCTTCCCTGAAAAAAAGATTTGATAGAGTCATAACCTTTGGCACCTCAGAATGTGACCACATTTGGACATAGGGTCTTTATAGATAGAAGTGATCAAGTTAAAGTGAAGTCATGACTCAAATGAGCCAATAGCCCAACCAAAATCATGCCCTCTCTGCAGGATAGCAGAAGGCCTATCCTGATGGATCCTAGAAGGTCAGGCCCAAAACATAGTTGCTTCACCTCAAGTGAGAATTATAATGAGCAATAACAACAAGCAAATCTAGGTGTGACTATGGTTTATAGCACTCTTGCACCTGGATTATGTTGCTCAGCCCTCCATGACCCCTGAGGGTGGTTACTGTATGTTCATTGCCTTTCCTAAGATCATAGCATATGTGATAGAATCTGAACTCAAACTCAGTCCTTTTCATGGCTGCCAGTGCCATTTTCCCCAAAGCCCCAGAAAAGTGGAAGATGTTGCTGTGAGGTTAGAAAAAAACTAGAACAAACTAATCAATATAAAACAAACAAAAAAAAAACCCAACCCTGTAAAAGCTTCACAAAAATGGCTGTGGAAGAAATGTTTGCCTTGGAAACAGAAATATTTGTTCAAGCTACAAAAAGTCAGGGGTTCAAATGGGCATGTTGACTACATTTCTAAGAGTGACACCATGGAGTAGGAATGGCTGAACTCTTCCTCCTATTGGCTTCCCTTTGTAGGCAACAGTAAGGGGGAAGTAGCACACCATTACAAGCCAAATGACTGGGCAACAAGTGCCAAACCTAGGTGTGCAGCTCTGAGCCTTCCCCACAATAGCCCTCAGGGCCCAAGCTCCAAGGTAACACTAAGTGATGAAAAAACAGGGCCAAATGGCCAGTGACACTATGGAGTGATATCAGACCATCCAATCTACCCAGTGGAACCCCACTGGATGGTAGAAGTAGAGCAATATAAATAATAAAGAGAAGATAGAGAAGGATCAAACCCATAGCCAGTTTTTTTTTTTTTTTGATTGATTGGGTGTGCAGTGGCAGAGGAAGCCATCACATCCATTTAGCCTGCAGATTGGAGGGCTGTGGCAGAGGATGGTGCATTGGAGTAGGAAGATAGGCAGCTGCCAGCCCATGAACACCAGAGATGCAAAGGCAAGGTTGGCTGTGTGTGTATGCATGTGGGCATGTGTGGGTGGGTGTGCACATGTGCATGTGTGCAGGTGCATGTGCACATATGAGCATGTGCATGCATATGTGTGAGTGCATGCATGTTTGCAAATGTATGTGTGTGTGTGTGTGTGTGTATTATATATTCCACCAATGAACACTTAGCTGGGGTTCCCTGATTCCCTCTTTCCAATGCTGCACCCTGCCTTGCCAGTGAAACCAATACTAGTAGTTTTTACCCTAGCTGGCTCAGCACCACTGGAACAAGGGAGATAATGGAAGGTGGTGCCCCAGCCAGGAGGGCAGAGCAAGTGGGTGGGCTCTGTGTGCAACCAAGGAAACAGTTTAATACAAGGATGGGAGTGGTCTAAAGTTCATAGACCCAGCAGCATTTCATCTTAAGCCAAGCAGACTGGGTCTGTCTCCCCAGCTCAGTCCAGTGTCTTCAGTCTAGACAAGTTCCTGCCAAAGGTGTCAGAGGCCCAGGAGAGGGAAGAGAGCAAGCCATGCTCATACTTGTGCCTGCACTGTCCCAGGAGACCTCACTCACTCCACAACACCCCCAATGAGCGAGTTGTCAGCTACATCTTCAAGAAAAGACCTTCCATAGTGGCCCAGAAGTGGCTGGGTCATAAGAGGAAGCCAATTTTCCTGCCAAGGGGCTGTAGTGAAATGATGGGCTATCCAGTGCAGCATGTGATGAATTAAAAGGATTTGCAATGAAACAATAAGGTCTGACTACATGCACAGGCAGAAGCTGAATTAACAAAAATGTAGTATAAAGTAAATGGGGAAAAAAATCCCTGAGGCTCAGCAACCATTCAAACAAATGTTCCAGGAAGAAGAGTGGGCAATGCTCCCTGTAAGTAAGTATTGTTATTGCATTCGATTTTACAGATGAGAAAGAAGAGGAACAAAGAAGGGAAATAATTTGATCAGTGTCACCCCCTCAACACGACTCCTCAAGAGTTACTTGTAGAGTGGGGACTAGAACCCAGGACTTTTGACTTCTATACCAGGGCTCTTTTTTCTTTACCCACTGCTTCAGGACCATCAAAGACTTCTGAGCAAAGTTGCAATGGCCAATAGAGGGGCTGTTCCAAAAGAGCTGAAAGGGACCATCCAGCTTCACTCATGGTTTGTTGTGATCTGATCAGCCCCCTCCACACCCCAGTGGGTGGAATAGATAAAAGTCATGGTCCCAGTGTCCCTGTGGGGTGCATGGTGACAGGCGGTACTCAGTTGGGACAACCTTGAGTGACTGTGGCCAAGGTACCTAAAGGTTCACCTCTGTTGCAATCAACATAGGAAAACAAAAAGGTGTGGCCAGACTGGGTGACTGGAATTGGAAGGACCCTATGTGTCAAGTTTGGACTTTATCCCATCCACAGTGGGAGAGTTTTAGACAGGGAAAAACATGGGTGGATGTGGGCTGAAGAATCTTTGTTGTCTGATTGCCAATCTGAACCTATAAAGACCAGTGAGGAGGCTGGAGCAGTGGAAGAGATGAGATAATGGAGGGTTGACCACAGGGGGTACAGGGAAATTCCAGGCCCCAACCCCCACAAGAAATGCTGTGTCCACAAAGCCGAATGCCACCTCAAAGAAAGCAATGATCATATTGATTTATTACTGTTTTTTTTCCGGTTATTTAACGCCCCCCCCTCCCCAGGCAAAATAGGTATCAAGAACACAGCAAACTCTATTGTGCTAAAAAGTCACTTTGACAGGTCTAATTACTAAGATTTAATTGCATGAGAGTATAAACAAATCTTTCTTGTCAAAGTTCATATTGAAAGTGGAGAAAATGTATTGTAGAATCGAGCACACTAATAATTTGAAAGGTATTCTTCTTTCCTTTGGAAAATTATAGCACTATTTTCATATACATGTGGCCCCTAATCCCCCAAACCTGTTTCCCCAACAGAACACGCCAGAAATATGAGTTGCTCCATAGGTGGCATCACCCTTGCTACCAGCCATGAAGTTCTTATGCAAATAAGTTCCACAACCTTCACCAACAGAACATGAAAAAACTTGGGGACCTTGGGACAAACATCCAAAGAAGAGCATGACCTCCTTAAATAGAATAAAACAATTTAGCTCTGGACTATGCATGCTAGTTTCTCTAATGTTTCATAATCCCTTTGGCATTTTAAAACAGAAGAAAAAAACAAAAACAAAACAAAACATAAGGAAAGGAAATTGCAGTGTCCACGTTTCTTTTTGCCACATTTAATTCCACAATCAGCTGGGCCCCTCTGCCTCAGCTTTGAGTTCATTTACAGTAGCCATTTCTCTCCTCCTTTCAGTGCTCCCAATGCTCCTAGCACCCAGGAAGCTGGGCTTCTCTGGCCTTCCCCATCTAATGTTCTCCTGGTTGGCCCTAGTGTCTGGACATGCAGGTGGTGCTGCCTGACCCAGTTTGAGCTGGTTTGGGTTCCACCCTGATGTCTCTACCTCTCCCTTCTTGGGCCTCCCAGAGCAAAGAACACCCTAAGCCTTCTCACCTTGTTGCTGGGACACTCATGGACACCCCAAAGAAATGCTTGGTTGCAGTCCCCTTGGGGTTAAAAATCAGGAATGTCCAGGAGCCACCACCCTACTTCACCTTCCCATCCAGCCCAAGGTGAGAGGGGATCCCTAAGGTACCTGTCATCACCATTTAACCAAGGCAAATAAAGATCACTAATTTGCTATGTGAAGCAACTTAGGGAAAGGCAAAAAAAGCAACAATTGCAATCTGACCTTTTAGTCACTTTGTATAAGGTATTTCACTTTTAAGAAGAAAGCAAAAAGTATTTGACATCTCATAAGTTCATGAAGCTCAGACCTTCAACCTCAAGGCTTCTGGCCCTGTCAGCTCAGTGTCCACACTGCAGGGACATCAGAGGTGATGTGTAAAAATCAGAGATGGAAAAGCAAACTTTGAATTATCACCAGGCACCACTGAACTGCAAACTAGCCCATCTGATCTGATGCATAGAGCCAACCCCCTTATTTGTAGCAACCCCAAATAAGGAAGTGGGAGATTCTGAACTCTCAATTTAGTACACATCCTTGAATTAACATTGGTCACTTTACAGTAGTTCCCCTTGATTGATTAAAGTAAAGGATGCCAAACAAGTGCTTTACCCTGTTTGGAGAAGTCCCTATTAGTACACATTGTGGATCTTCTGGGATGAGACATGAAGTACATATCTCAAAAGTGGCCCAATGGCTTCTGAATTCCTGCACAAACACACTCATCATTCCACAGTGGGAAGAAGACTCATGGAAATGTGATATGTTAGACACTTTCAGAAAGCAGCCCCTTGCTTACTAGCATTAACAACCCACTCTGACCCCTGCCCCCCACAGTCAGCCCAGGATACCAAGCCAGCGGTTTCCAATAGCTTCAATCAATTATTTATTCAGTGTGTCTGCTCCCCAAGTATAAATCAAACGTCAGCTTGCTTCCTCACCAATATCAACTCCACATCAAATCTCATAAAAGAAACATTTACAATATAAACAAAGTGAGTGGTTGAAAAGCCAGATTGCCCTAACACCTGACCAAAAAAAAAAAAAAATTGATTTTAGTCAAGGTTTTTCCTCAGCACACAGGAAGCACCAAGTAACCTGAAAATGAGGCAGCATGTTTGGGGGAGGGGGAAGGCCCTCACACTGAAGTTCTCCAGTGCTCCTCATTCACACTGTAGGGGAGGAAAAATAATTTTTTCTCTACCCTTCTAGGTTCTTGGTGGAGAATGACCCTCCCCCCATAATAAAACACAGAGTAACAGACAAAAAACCAATTTATTAATATGAAAACATCCTGCATACATGGGAGAGACACAGGAAAGCTTAGTAACCCCCCAAATGGCCCAAGCCATCACCTTAAATACCATCTCCAGCTAAAGACAAAGAAGATGGGGCAGTGGGGGGGGGGGCAGTTAAGGGAGATTACCAGGATAAGTAGAGTAAACAAAGGTATGGCTATTATGCAGATTTAGGTCCTGTGTTCTGCCTCAATAAGAGTTTCCAAGGAAAGAGTGACATCTTTACAAATGGAGATTTCCCTTATAAATGTAAATGTCTTACAAAAGGGCAACTTCTACTCAGTCTTCAGGGCTTCTCCTAAAACTGCAGTTTCTTAAAAATAACCAGTCTAAAATAACTCTTATGCCAAAGAGGCACAATTTGGGGTTGGCAGATTTGGCTCCCCTTCAATGACCTGTGCACTCTTAGGCTTTGGAGCCTGGGTGTCCCTGGGGAGGGGAAAAGACTCTATCCCAGGAATGCTGTCTCAGAGCACCCAGGTCCTGGATAAAGCAGCTGCCCAGGACTCTGTGTGGCTAGACTGCCCCTGCCATAGGGCCCTACCTTAGAGACCCCAAACCAACCTGGGCTTTACCACAGATCTGGTGGGTAACAGTGGGGGAAGTTTGTTTGAAGAGTGCTGAGTGGGGATGTAGAGTTTCAAGTCACAGAAGCACTCAGACAAGATTGCCAGCTGGCAGAAGTCATTAGAAAGCCCTCTCCATGCCATAGTGTGAAGCAGGATCTAGCTTCTTAAAGAACATAAGAATTTACAAAACTAATTCATCATTCTCAAGAGAACAAAGCTGAGGCTAGGAATATTCTGAAACTGAGAACAGCTTGCCCAAGATCACACACTAGGAGAAAGAGAAACCAGACTTACACCCCAGCTTTCTGACTCCCAAATATATGGTCTTCCTTGCTCTGCCCAGTGTATGACCTCATGACATTTAGCTCTAAACTGGCCCTTGAAGTCCAGGGTGTCACATATCCTCAATCTTCAGCAAGAGAAGAGAGGCACAGGATTACTTCACTTCTTTATCTGAGGAAGTGAATGGAAGGCTAATTCTGATGACCACTATGAAGGAGTGGGCTCCAGGTTCCCTCAGACTTTTCAACCCACCAAACATAGGTTGAAATCACAGCCCCTCATTTCCCAGTTGTGTGACCAGGGTTGAGGGATTAAACCTCTCTGAGCCTCAGTTCCCTCATGGGGAAAGTTGGTTTGGAATGTCTATGAGGCTCTAAAAGGATGGAAGGATGGTAAAGCACTCTAGGTGTGTCTTACGGCATCCTGACTGTTAGATGTGTCATGAGTCTACGGCTGTGTGTGTGTGTGTGTGTGTATGTTTCTTCCCGTGGGACTCCCTTCAGCTGAATTTAGAAGAAGGGTGTGATGGAGGCAAGATCTGCATGGGGCACTGGGCAAGGGGTGGGCAAGAAGTACAGGAGGAGGAAGGTTGGGAATGGCCTTGTTCGATCTTCACCTTGTCAAAGCCTTGCTTCTTGATCTTTGAGGCCCACCTTGTTTGGGATT
This sequence comes from Myotis myotis, assembly GCF_014108235.1. Lineage (NCBI taxonomy): Eukaryota > Metazoa > Chordata > Mammalia > Chiroptera > Vespertilionidae > Myotis > Myotis myotis. Next base: position 15,415,023 of record NW_023416346.1, read on the forward strand.
TTGCCTGCCTTTGCAAGTATTTACTGAGTTCCTACTTTACACCGGGATCCAGCAGACCTGGACTCTTCCTTTCCAGCACTTCCAAGCTTGTGGTTTCTGGTCTCTGGCTGCTGCACACCATGCTGAGATTGGGGGGCCTCCCTACCAGTCTAAAAGTTCTCAGGTCCACAGCTGTGCCCAGTGAGCACTCTGGGCACTCCATGCCTTATATTAAATGTATGCTTTACATAAGTCTCTATAAGAGATAAAGTGCCCAGTCCTTCTTTTTAGGAGGTGGATGGCTAAGGAAAATTTGTCATCAGCAAATGAATTCCTGCTCTTGACAGTGTCTAAGCTGGGCACCAAATGTGGGCCCTGAAATGGAAAACATGTGTGCCTTGTCCATACTCAGGTCAAGAGATAGTGGAGCAGGTGGAGAGCAGACAGAAGTATAGTTACAAGAGAGGGCCTGGCAGCAGCAGCACCAGTAAAGTGCCAGCAGGGCAGTGGCAGGGCTGAGGTGGATGGGGGCACAAGGTGTTCTGACTTTTGCAGGGTGGGAGGGGGACACGGGCCAGTTTTGCCATAAGCCCCCACAAAATGCAAGCTATTTGTCTTTGAACTCATTGATTATGAAGCCCACTTTTCAAATTTTATGTATTTATTTTTTGGCAAGGGTATTTCTACCATAGCCTGACTTATCCCTTACCCAGTGTAGGAGTCCAGAACAAGTTACTCCAAGATGTGCCTCTGTGGCATGCAGATTATTTTGAGCTAAAGGCAACTTTAGCCGTAGGCTCAGGAAAAACTTCTGCCCCCTTCCTGCCCTGACTCTTACCTACCTAGAAAAATTTGAATTAGAGGCCTGGCCCATAAGAGATTATAGAGATGACCTTTCCAGCCCACCTACATGGGAGGGCAAACTTATTTACTGAACATCTGCTCTTCTTATCATCCTGAAAGGACTCTTTGAAGCCCCCAAGGTGCATATCTCATCCGTAGCTTAGGATGTCTTATGTACCTCAAACCCCCTTTCTATTTCTGAACCTCTCCTGCATGTGGGGTCCCTGACTCTCTCATGTTTGTGGGGTTCACATACATATGCATGCATTACATTTGGTTATTTTCTCTTGTGTAACTGTCTCAGGTCTATTTGATTATTAGACTAGCCAGAAGAACCTTGAGGATAGAAGAAATTTTATTCCTTCCCCACATCAGAATGCTTTGCCACCACTCTCTCGAGAAGCTTGGGAATGCAAACTTAAATAACAATAAGAATGCCCCGCTGCCTAGCTCACTGTCTTCCTGGTGGGCCTGGCCTGATTTACCCCTTGGGCCCCTTGAAATGGCAAGCTCCAGTCCCACAGGAGTTAGACCTCCTAGAGGTGTAGGAGCTGCCCTCAGAGACCGCGGGACTAAACTGGGGCTATACCCCCAGGTCACAAGGCAATTTCCTGGACCCAACACTGCACCCATAAGAAAAGCTGAAACTTTTTTCCCCATAGACATCCAACTGCTTAGAAGGTAAAGAGTGTCCACTCAAAGGTACCTCCTGCTCTTGCCCCCTCCACACAGAAGCAGGAAGGAGCTAGCCTCTCACTTGGCTCTACACTGCCTCTGGAGAGGTGGATCAAGGGGGCAAATGTCCAGGCCCTTCACACACTTAGGCAAGAGTTTAGGCCAAAAAAAGCCACATTCCTCTCATTGCCATTTGCATCCCTTTGGTAGCCCCATCTATTCTATGACTCAGTACTATGCCTTTGAAGTAGCTGATGTGTCTTTTCCTGGTTGTGTTACTGGCAAGCAGGTTTATGGCCTGGGGAATCAGGGGCTAGGCTAGAACAGGAGTTACAAATAAATGAGCTTGGGGGAGGGGAAGGTGAATGGACATTTGAGCCGTTTTAGAGTGCCCTGCATTCAGTTCTCAGCCATTCTGCAGTTGTTATTAACTCCTCTTCCCAAGTGGGATATCTGAAGCTCATGGAAATTCAGAACCTTGCCCACAGGCGCAGAGCTAGTAAGTGGCCAGAGGCTGGAATCTTACCCAGACTATTTCACTTCAAAAGCCCATGTTCCTTCCACTGATTTACCCTATATCCCTGGGTGGATAATTCAAATGCTCCCCATCAAATCTCCCCTGGGAGTCAGCACCTATTTACCTCGCTCAATCCAAGTACACTGACTAAGCCACTACACCAGCCAGGTCGGGAACTGGGGAGCAATATTAGACCAAGACTTGTTCATTATCTTCCTGCACTAGAATATGAGCCCCAAGACAACAGCGATTTTTGCCAGATTTGTTCATTTCACTCTTTATTGTTTAGAAGTGTGCTGCCCCATCTTCTAGCCACTAGTCACATGTGGCTATTTAAATCTAATTTAATTACAATAAATAAAGTTAAATATTTAGTTTATCAGTTGAACTAGCCACATATCAAGTGCTCAAGAATCACATGGTGGTTACACTACTGGACAATGCAGATGAGACATATCCATCACTACAGAAGGTTCTATTAGACAGCACAACTCTAGAACAATGCTTGATGCATAGTAGGCAATCAATAGATCTCTTCTGAATGTGGACTTAATAAAATAATTTTGAAGGATATGACTTTGAAAAACAGTAACTGGGGGAAGCATCATTCCAGGTCGAAGGAACAGCATACCAAAAGCTTTATTGATTTTTACTTCTGATAATGGTGGACTAGGTAATTTGGATCATTCTTCTCAATGAAAACAACTAGAAAAGCTGGATAAAAGGGTAAATTTATAGGCAAACCTAAATGAACACAGGTTTTGTAAAACAGTAAGAATGCTATTTATGGTTTTTTTAAGTATATATAGAATTAAAATGCACTAGTACAATAGCATATAAGTTGGAAGAGGAGAGGTAGAATTAAATGCTTTCATTGCCTGGGAAGAGAGTAAAGATACAAATTGACATTAGACTTTGTTATAAATCAAGGAGGGATGTGTTATTGAAACCTATAAAGAATTTTTGTAAGTTTATTTGAGCCAAACAGTCTACATGCAAGAAAGCAGAACCTCAACGAATTGAGATAATGCTCCGGAGAATGGCAGGGTAACATTTGTATTTATACATTGCAATCAAAGGAGAGACATAGGTGGGTTACATGAAATTCATTGGTGATAGATTAAGGAGGAGGGATAAAGCAAAGCAGGGGAAACCCCTGGAACTGGATAAAAAGTAAAATGATGGACACATACTTAGGTGAGTGCAGGCTCAATTAACATGATAATGAAGGAATTTGTGGTATCTGTCCTGGCGCCCAGCACATTTGGTTGTACCCCAGGGGCTCCGGAAAAAGGGGAGTTATAAGTTACCCAGACATTTCAAGGGTATGTTATCATAGACGCAAAGAGACAGGCTCAGTTAAGGTAAAGGTTGACCTTGTCAGTGAAGATACTGGCCTAGGACATAACTGCCTACCATAACTGCTTTTTAAGTTTAATTTCAGACCATCCTTTGTGGTTACTTTAGGTCTCTGAGTTTGCAAGAATGCCATGCAGGCCTCTCCTGAGCTTGTCAGGTCAGCATGTGGCCCCTTTGGTCCACAAATGTTATAATATCTAGAGCAGTGGTATATGTAGTCTGGGGACACCTGGAGTCTCCAAGAACCTTTCAGTGTCTGAGAAATCAAAACTGTTTTGTAATAATACTAAGATGTTAGTTGCCTTTTTCACTCTCCTCTTAACAGGCTATGTGCTAGAGATCAACCAATGAACTTGCATGCATAACGCTAGGACACAGACAATGGGGTGGTGAGGGACTGAGTGGGGGGGACAGGAAAGAGCTGGAAAAGGTTAATGGGGGGAAGAAGGAGGACCTACATAATACTTTCAACAATAAAGATTTTTTTTTAAAGGCTGTGTGCTACATGACATCACAACAGATTGAATGCATGAGCAGTTTTCTTCTATTAAGCCAGAAATTAAGGAGTTTGGCAAAAATGTAAAACAATCCCTAGCTGGTTTGGCTCAGTGGATAGAGCATTGGCCTGCGGACTGAAAGGTCCCAGGTTCGATTCTGGCCAAGGGCACATGCCTGAGTTGCGGACTCGATCCCCAGTCGGGGGTATGCAGGAGGCAGCCAATCAATGATTCTCTCTCATCATTGATGTTTCTATCTCTCTCTCCCTCTTCCTCCCTCTCTGAAATCAGTAAAGAAATATATTTTTTAAAAATGTAAAACAAGATCACTTCTCATTACATTTTTTGTTTAGAAGAATATAGTTATTTTTCATAAAACAAATGTTATTTGTGTTGACATGTAATGGTGTATTAAGTTTTTGCAGAAAAACAAAAAGACGAGAGAGAGAAAGAGAGAGAGACTGAGAGAGGGAGAGAAAGAGAGAGTAGATTTACTATAAGGAATTGGCTCACATGGTTATGAAGGCCACCAAATCTCAAGATCTTCAGGATGAGTTGGCCAGCTGGGGACCCAAGTGTAATTCCAGTCTGAGTCTGAAGGATTGAGAACCAGTAGAAACGATGGTGTGGTTCCAGTCTGAAGGCCAACAGGTTCAAGCTAAAAAGAACTACCTTTAAAAAGACACTGCTAAAAGAAGCAAAGATAAGTCACCAACCAGGAGAAAATATTTGCAAATCATTTATCTAATAAGGGATTTATCTAAAACATATAAAGAAGTATTACAAGTTCTTTTTCTTACCTTACTTTAAATTAATTGTTTTCTTATTATTCCATTCTCTTTCTCTTATCCATACTTGTCAATTGGTGGTTGTAGCTCTATATATTTTTACTAGTGGTTATTGATGCTTCAGTTTAAGTTTGAAGGCAGGGGAAAGCCTGTATCCCAGGTCAAAAGGCAGTCAGGCAGGAGGAATTTTCTTACTTGGAAGAGGGTCAAACCTTCAACAGATTGAATGAGACACATCAACATTAGAGAGGGCAATCTGTTTTACTCAGTCTACCAATTTAAATGTAAATTTCATCCAAAATCACCCTCACAGAAACACCCAAAATAATGTTTGAAGAAATGTCTGGGCATTCAATGGTCCAGTCCAGTTGACATAAAATTTAATCATATATGGATTTATTTTTAATATTTAAATGAATTGATAAATATTTTTTAAATTATCTCAGTTGTAATTTCTGTCATATTAAATATCAATAGATATGATGCTCATAGGAATGTAAAGGGGATCCAAAAACCAAAATATATGAGAATCTCTACTCTATGGTAAACACTATTATTTGGAGATGGGGGGACATCACTCCCCAACCCTGACCTTTGGCTCCTTCCCATCAATCTCAGCCCTAGAGGCACAGCCTTATTTCCTGTGAGCATGATGCTTTGTCCTACCACTCATGATGGCAAGATAGGAGGATGAATGAGAAGTGTTGAGAAAATATCATGAACCCCTACAGACATTTTCCGAGGTGCCCCAGCCCAAGGGAGCTCTACTTGCTGCTGATGGGTCATGACTATTTCTACTAGAACAATCACCTTCAATTCTCTCTCAAACACACACACACACACACACACACACACACACACACACACACACACACACACACACTTAGAACACAACCACATGGAGCATTTCAATCAAGTATATACACAGTTTGAAGGTTGATGTTTCCAAATGGAGGTAGCAATGTGATAATTTGCAATGGTACAGTGGGGCCACAAGTTTCTTACTAGCCTGGTATATAATTGTACCAAATGTAATATGGGCAAAAAAGTAAGCATTCAAAATGGCTGCCTCCCTCAAGCCTTCTGAGCAATGTAAGAGGATTTTAAAGTGTTATTTGAAAAAGGGAAATGCCACTGAGATATAAAGATTTGGGAGACAACATTCAAAATGGAGCCAGCTGTTTAGGAGGTTCCAGATTACACAGTAAAATTCAGGCAAATGGTACCTGGACATTCAGTTACTTGGGAGATGAAAGAGACATAAGAAACCCCATGCCTGTCTACCAATAAGCCCTGCATTAGACTTAGGAATATTTGCTTCTTTGGGCTTCATCCTTACTTCTCCAACATCGTCATTTCCATTGCAAACAACAAAAAGTCCTTACGTCTGCACAGAGCTCAGGGTTTCACAAAACACTTCTCCAGCCCTCCTTACATCTAGCCCTCCCAACAACTGTGGGAGTTGGATGGCCCAACTCTTACAGCCCCATCCATGGATGGGAAAACTGTCACAGCTAGGTCCTATGACTAGAGAGAGACCCCTGAGAAAGGATTTGTACCCAGGCCTGTCCTCTTCTTGCCCTCTACTCACTTCTAGGCAAAGTCCATAGTCCCTCCATTAAAGAGAAAAATGAATGGTGGCTCTAACCACTTAACTCCTATTCTCACTAAAATGTGGTCAACAGGCATGAACTGACTCTCAGCTTTTCTAGGGACAAGGATTAGCAGAGGAGAGAGACCTGGGGTTGTCTCTCTAACTCTGACTCTCTATCTGCCTCAAGCCTGGGCTGACAGACAGGCAGCCTGGATCTTTTCCACCTCACTGAGGAAGCAAGCCCCGCACTGCCAGAGGACTGCTAGATGCCCTGAAACCGGCTCTGGCAGCCTTGGCCACCCCTGCCAGTGCTGGCCATTTCTTTCCTAGACCCCAGGTCATGGTTGGTCCCAGGTAACGCCTAAATGAGCATGTGCAGTTTAGCAACCAGACTCTTTCTGGATTATGAGTGAGAGAACACATAACAAATAAACTGCTAGCATGTGCCTGACTGAAATGTGGCTGGCAAAGGCTTAGCAACCACACGCACAAGTGGTTGGGGACCCAGCAGGGTTCCTGCCAGCCATAATAGCCTGCAGAGGAGATATATCTAGGTGAGATGAAGTGCCAGAGACCTGGAATAGGAGGAAGTAGATGGCTAAGGGGCTACACAGGAGACCACCTGAAACTTTTATGAGGAGTTTAAAGCTCAACTTAGCTGCAGCTCAGATAGTAGCTTCCCTGCCAACCTTCTCTGATCACCTCCTGCCCATCACGCACACATTCACACACAACACACACACACACACACACACACACACACACACACACACACAGAGGCACACCCTCACAGACACATGTGGTCTTGTACAGGTGATATTCTAGGTGTAACAGTTAATAATGCAGATTTTTTTCAATAGATGAGTTACACATATGTTGATATATATGTGATTTGATATGTATGCTGTTTTGTTGTATTGATAACAAGCTTCAAAACTTCATATGTCAAATTTGCTGAAGGTGTTAACATCATAGATATTTTAAGCTTAAAAATGTCAAATTTTGTGCCCAAAAAAGAGCATTTGTAGGAAGTTTTAATTCATTACTTTATTTTGAAGAAAAAGTTATTGTATACTTTGAGAAGCTTATGGTGAATATGCTCCATCTCAAGATACTTGTGAACACTGGTTAAACGCTTTAAAAGTGATGATTTCGATATGAAAGACAAAGAACGTCCAGGTCAACCAAAAAAGTTTGAAGACCAACAATTACAAGTATTATTGGATGAAGATGCGTGTCAAACTCAAAAATAACTTGCAGAAAGATTAAACGTTGCTCAGCAGACAATTTCTGATCATTTAAAAGCAATGGGAAAGATTTTAAAGGAAGGAAAATGGGTGCCACATCAACTGAACGAAAGACAAATGGAAAACCGAACAGTCATCAGTAAAATGTTGCTTCAACGGCAGGAAAAAAAGTCTTTTTTGCATCGAATTGTGACTGGCGATGAAAAGTGGATTTATTTTGAGAATCCCAAATGCACAAAATCATGACTTGATCCAGGTCAACCATCAAAATCGACTGCAAGGCCAAAACGCTTTGGAAAGAAGACAAGGCTCTGCATTTGGTGGGATCGCGAAGGTGTATTATGAGCTTCTAAAACCAGGTGAATACTGGTTTTCCATTAATACTGATCGCTATGGACAAAAAATAATCAATTTGAATCACCCTTTGATCATGAAATGACCAGAATGGACCAGAAGACACGGCAAAGTAATTTTGCTTCATGATAAGGCACCACCACACACTTCAAAACCAGTTAAAGACACGTTAAAAGATCTTGCTTGGGAAGTATTAACCACCCGCTGTATTCACCAAACCTTGCTCCTTCAGATTACCACTTGTTCCAATCAATGGCACACGCACTGTCTGAGCAGCACTTCAAACCATACGAAGAAGTGGAAAATTGGGTCTCTCTGAATGGTTTGCCTCCAAACAAGAAAAGTTCTATTGGGACGGTATCCACAAATTACCTGAAAGATGAGGTAAATGTGTAGCTAGCGATGGACATTACTTTGAATAAAGCACTTTTTATGTTTCTCTTGAAATTATCGTGTTTTCTTTGATTACAAAATCCACATTATTAACCGGCATGTCCCCCAAAGTGTACTCCCCTTCACAGGGATACACACAATCACATGTACCAGCACTGTTCCTTCACAACCTGGTCTTCCCTCTTACTGTGCCCATAGCCCACTGGCCTAGAAATGCCCATTCCCAGCACAGTGCCCTAATTCCCTTTAGAGAAGGCCCAGTGTGGGAGGGTCAGTGCATATCTCTCATGGTCCAGCTGCCACTCATTCAGCCATCCCCACTTCTGAGTCCCTCTCTTCCCCCAAAGGCAGCCCCTGACTCCCAGTGCTTTCCTGGTAGCCTCTGTACTCCCTCCACACTATCTTTATGGGAGGCCTGTCCTGCACTGGGGTCCCAGGCCTCCAGTGAAGTTCTGTCCCAGGCAGAACACTGTACATTGCTTCCAGGCCCAGCCTGGCTGAGCAGTTAGCTTCCTTCCACTGTTGCTCTCCAGACCCAGTAGGGGTCCTATGAGCGTCTGTTGATAATTGAGGCTAGATGAGTGTTATGTCTGCTCCAAAGATATTGGAGTCTTGACCCCCAGTAAATGCAGATGTGACCTTATTTGGAAACAGGGTTTTTACAGAGGTAATCAAGTTAAGGTGAGGTCATTAAGGTGGGCCCTAATTTATGATGATTGATGTCCTTATATAAGAGGGAAATTTTTGATATAGAGACAGATGCACATAGAGGGGAGACCATATGCATATGAAGACACAGGGAGAATACCTTCTACACGCCAAGGAACACCCGAGGCTGCCAGAACTAGAAGAGAGGTCTGGAGCAGATACTTCCTTGAAACCCTCTTGGATTTAAGACATCTAACCCCCAGGTGGAGCTTGGTCAGAACTTTCTTGGGTGTGCCACCCTGGTGAGTTGCTTTGAGGTTCAAGGCAGGGACCAGTTCTACTGGCTCTGGTCTGATAGTTCCATCCCTCCCTCTAGCTGGTGCAAATTGTTCCTGAGGGACCTGCCTACCTTTCCCCATCATCACTCTGGTCCCTCCAGTAACCTTCTGATGTTCATTAATGCAACACAACTTCTTCCTCAGCTTCCAACCCTTCAGTGGCTCCTCATGGCCCTCAAAGCCCCACCCCTGCCATGGCCAGTGAAGCTTGCCTGGCCTGGCCCCAGCCCACCTCAACAGCCTCACTCAGTCACCTCAGGAATCTCGATGTCATTCTTCACTTTTCCCTCCCACTCCTTTATGCCCCCAGTCAATCCATGACCAAATCCTGGCCAGACTCTCTCCAGCCAGCTCACTGACTGCTGCTCTTCACTCACCACCACTCCTACTCTGGCCTAAGCTCCCTCCTCTGCCTGGATAGCTGTACCAGATTTTGCTTTGGCCTCTTCCCTCCAACTGCATGCCTATCATTCTGTATGGGGTAGCCAGAGGGATCCTTCACAAACACACATCTAATCACCTCTTTCCCTACTTCCAGCTTCTGGCTGGCACCTGGTGGCACTGAGCTCAAAGGCCCAGCTCTCTATCAAGGCCACAGGCTCTGTATCTTCGCAGTGCCACCATCCCCCTCAGAGTTGTTTTCTGATTTCCTGCCACCTGTTGTTGTTGGTCCAAGAAAGCTCTTTGAACACTCTGGAATGGTGGCATGGGTTCTTCTGGAGGAAGTATTGTGGCTTGACAGGTTGGCTGGGTAGCCAAGGGAGCCACTGATTCTGCTGCTTTCTCAGAAAAGAAGGGAAAGGACCATACAGCTTGTTGGCAATTCTAGGTCATTGCTAAAATTTCCAGCGCTGAGTTGAGTAGGGAGCATGTATTATGCTGTCTTCTCCGGACTATCCTTAAGTTACAGAGTGCTAGAAAGTGCTCACTGTTCCTGGTATGAAAAGATAGCCTGTGGAAATGAATGAGTGTGAGTGTGTATGTATGTGTTCATCATATACGTGTGTCTAGGTGTGCAAGTGTGCATTATATGGGTGTGTGTGTGTCCCGACCAGCGGGACAACAACAGGGGAACGAAGAGACACCCTAGGAGAATGAGACAAACAAGGGACACGAAAGAATGGAGGCAAGACAGTGTTCTGATCAAGCCTCAAATTTTATTCTTACAGCGGCAGAATATATATTGTTTTAGGGACGGGGGGTGGGGGGTGGGGGTGGAGAAGCCTATTAGCTTATCAGCAGGGTTGTAGCAGGCTCCGGTTGTGGCAGTAGTTGCTTCAGGGTATGAGATAATTATCTTTAGCTGCTGACCAAACCTCAGGACATACGTGGTTTCTGGTAACTAGGAGTTTCCAGAACTTAATGGCCTTGACGTGGTTACTACCAGAAACTTATTGTTCTTAAGATGGCTTTGTCTAGGCCGGTTTCTCCAATGGCTCCCAACATGTGTGTGTGCTTGTTTATGTACATGTATGTGTGTCTATGTGTGTGTTCATGTCTGGGCATGGATGCATGTATAGATATAGTGTTTATGTATGGTGTGTATGCATATATAAACAATGTGTGTGTAGGCATGTGCATATGTAATAGTATGTATATGGATGTGTGTGGGTATGTATATAGAGTGGATATCTATGGGTGTGTGGATGTGTCTGAGTTTATCTGCACAGGTGTCAATGTGTGTCTGTAGATATATGCATATGAGTACATGGGGTGTGTGGGGGTGTATAGATATGCAGATATGTGTTTGTATCTAGATGTATCTGCATGGTTAAGGGTGTGAGGAAGAGATGAATATGTGTCTGCATCAAATTTATCTTCATAAGTGTGGGTGTGGAGTAAACACTATGTGTGTGTTGGATGTAGATATGTATATGCGTGTGTATATTTGTTAATAAATCAGTGTATCAGCACAGATATTAATGTTCGCATACATATGTAAGGAAGTATGAATATGTATATGTGTGTAAATGTATGTCTATGACTGGGAATATCTGTTCAAATGTGATGTGTGGAGTGTGTGGAGTTATGATGGGTGTGGATATGTATGGCTGTGTGGATGTGTGCCTATATCCAGGTTTATCTGCACAGGTATATGTATGTATATTTGACTGGGTGTATGAAAGTTCTGTATTTCAGTGTATGTATGTGCACATGTGTGATGGGAATGCAGTTGAGTGTGTAGGTGTGTGTCCATATCTGGGTGTATCTGCACAATGGTGTGGGTGTGTGTATATATGTACATGAGCACATATTGGAAGTGCAGATGGGTATGTGGCTATATGTCTGTATCCAGGTGTATCTGTTCAGGTGTAGATGTGAAGAAAGTACATCTGTGTGTGTATGGAGAGCATGTGTCTGTTTGGTAGTGGTGTATAGATTGTGTCTAACAAGATGCTTGCAGTCAACAGCCCTCTGGACCACTCATTACCCCTTTTTCTTCTTAGGTTTTCACATGTGCAAAATGGAAACAGTAATAGTTCCTATCTCACTGGCTTTCCCAACATTAGATTTCTTCTAAAGGACCAAAGTCAGAGGGCTCAAGGAGAACCCTGCCTTGGACTTGCAACAGTGAAGACTCTGACTTCTTGTAGTCTCTTTAGAATATGATGTATGCAAAGGCAGGGAGGGGATAGGGGCCTGGGTCCCCTGTTCTGGGAACCCTGCCCCCATCTCCCTTCAGCATTATCCGCCTAAGGCCCCAAAACTAGGTTTATTCCATAGGTACAGTGACAGTGTCTCAGCCATTGGCTTTCATACTTAAGCATGTCAGATGAGGCTGAGAAAGATACACTAAATTTAATAAAGCCCAGGAACTGGGAGAGCTCTCTAACCCAAATCAATCCTCGATGTGTTTTTAATTAAGTTATAGCCCTTGTGATTAAAGAGTGTGAATTTCATTACTGTGACCATTTATCAAAGAGTGTACCTGCTGAACCTTTCCAATAGACAGGAAAGAAGGCTTTTTTATTTTCATCAACACCAAATGCCCTGCTTGTATCTCAACTGGTTGACTCATCAGGAAGAATTGTCTCCCCTCTCAAGCTACCACCCACTTGGTAATGACAAAACCATGGCTGTGTGTCCCCCCTCCCTCCCCCCCACCTCCTTGCTCATCAGTAGGCCAAGGCAGGTGCGTTTAAGCTTCTGATTCAGTTCCCATGCCCCTCCAACCCACAGCCAGTCAGCTGCCAAAATTGAGCTCAGGCTTCAAGAGTCAGGATGCATAGAGCAGGAAGCCAGAGCACTCTCAAATGTTGGGCCTGGCCTGCCCTGAAACATAATCTGTTTCAAATGTTGTCCTGGCCACAGCTCATGTGCCTACATCAGTGAATGAGGACTGAAGCGGGGAAGGAGAGGGGCCATCACACTGAATGTTAGCAATTGAAAGGCCAACTCAGGGACTGTGCCTGAGGTGAATAAGAAGCATGTAGTTTCCAGATGTTGGTATGTGTTCTTTATGTTTTTCAAGATTGTTTTGTTGAAGTGTTATATACATAAATGTGCCCAGATTATGTGTGTATAGGAATTCTTAACATTATATATATATATACATATACATACATATATATATATATATATATATTAGTATTCTGAACATATATTGCAGAGAACCATCCAGAATATAGAATATATTAAAAAAAATTTCTACAAATCACTATGAAAAAGACAGACACTTCAATAACAAATTTAGCAAAAGACCTGAATACATATAGATTGCAATTATCTTTCTCTCAGGATTGTCTTTTCCCATTCAATGTTTTTTGATAACTTAAAGTTTTAATTTTAATGTAATGTAATTTAGTATATTTTAATATGGTTAGTACATTTAATGTTCCATTAAAGTTATCTTTGTCTACTATAAGCTCATGAACATCTTCTCTTATGTTCCTCTAAAATATTTATTTTTTTACCTTTCACATGTCACCTAGAATTGGGTTGAGTGTATGACATGAAGTAGGAATCACAGTGTATTTTTCATATAATATTCAATTGATCCGTAATAATTTATTGAAGAGATAATATTTTATAAAGCAGGTAATAATATACATGTGTGTCTGTTTCTGGACTCTTTATTCTATTTTTAATTTTCAATTTATTTTTGTACTGTTCTTTGTACCAATATCACATTGTCTTAGTTATGATAGCATTCTTGATGTCTAGCAGTATAAAACATTTTTTTAAAGCCTGCCTGGATTTTTATTGGGATTGTGTCCAATCCTCAGATTAATGTGAAGAAAATTGATATATTAACAGTAGTTGGTCTGCCAACCCATTAATGATGGCATATCGTTCCTTTTATTTAAATGGTCTTAATTTCTTTTGATAATGTTTTCTTATTTTCAGTTTAGAAGTTTTGCACATCTTTTATTTATTTCTAGGATTTATTTTTAAGTATTTTATGATTTTTATATTATAAATTGTATCTTTTCTAATTTCATTTTCTATTTGTTTATTGCTAATATATAAAAATGTAACAATTCTTATATATTGACTTTGTATACTGCTACTTTATGAATTCTAATAGTTTGTCTGTAAATTTTACTGGATTTATTACATACCCAATTATGTAGTTTGTGAATAGCAGACTGATTTATTTTCTATTGAACTAGATTAAATCTCTGGTACAGTGTGGAACAGAAGTGGTGGTAATGAGCAACTTTTTTCATTCCCAATTTATGGGGGGAAATTTTAATATTTTAGTGTTGATTATGACTGTTGCTGTAGTTTTTTGTAACTTCATTTATCAGGTTAGAAAGTTTCTTTCTATTCCTAGTTTGCTAAGAGATTTTTGTTTGCATGTGTGTTTGTTTTACGATGGATGGCTGTTGAATATTATCAAATGCTCTTCTGCATCTATTTAAATAATTTTATGGTTTTCTCCTTTTTCTCTGTTAATATGATTAACCACATTGATTTTTCTAATATTAAACCACCCACTCATGCCTAGAATAAACCTCAGTTGGTTGTTGAATTAGGTTGTGTTTCCCCAGAAGACACTAGGTGAAAAACTGGAGTACAAGGTGATTCCTGAAAACACCAGAAGGAATATGAATGTGAAGCACTTTCTCTTTTTCTCTCTCTCTGTGCGTTCACACACACACATACACACACACGTACACACACATGAATGGGCAATAAGTATATATAAGTATACATCTATGGACATATATATGAATTTAATTTAAATGGGGGAATATAGCTATATGTATATATTATGTATGTGCATATGAATAAATATATATTATATGTATATGTACTGAATTTAATTAGCTAGTATTTAGGGATTTGTGATACCATGCTCATGACAGTGATTAGTCTAGAATATTCCTTTTTTGTAATATCTTGTCAGGTTTTAGAATCAGGGTTATCATAGCCTCATAATAAAAAGTATTCCCCCTTTTCTATATTTTGTAAGAGCTTATATAACATTAGTGTTATTTCATCCTTAAATGTTTGGAAGAATTCTCAAATAATTCATCTGAGTCTAGGGGGATGCTTTGTGGGATGGCCTATAACTACCATTCAATTTTGTTAATAAATATTGGACTACTCAAATGTTCTGTTTCTTCTTCTGTCAGCTTTGGAAGTTGTATCTGTTTTTGGTTTTTAAATATAAGAAAGAATTTAATTTAAATGGGGGAATATAGCTATATGTATATATTATGTATGTGCATATGAATAAATATATATTATATGTATATATAATTATATGTGTATATATATACATATAATTATTAAATGTGTCCACCTACAGAGAGTATCTCATGGTATGAGAGTGTCTGAAACCTCTAAGCACACGAAAGCATAAACTTTGAGATACCATGTGGGATAAATGCTTGTGCAGAGATGTGACTGTTTTCCCTGCTTTGTCCAAGGATGCAAAAAGTTAAGTATATTTACGATAGGAATGGACTTGTCAAGTCAGAGCATAAAATGATCTGGAGGCACATGCTCATGCATTG
The DNA here is from genome assembly GCF_014108235.1 of Myotis myotis. Classification (NCBI taxonomy): domain Eukaryota; kingdom Metazoa; phylum Chordata; class Mammalia; order Chiroptera; family Vespertilionidae; genus Myotis; species Myotis myotis. Next base: position 15,430,221 of record NW_023416346.1, read on the forward strand.
ACTCTAAAGCATTTCTGTGTTATCAACAGCCCTCTGTGTTTATGTAAATTTGAAATAAATGATTGGCACTCACAAATGTGCCTTGGAGCACACATAGATAATTAGAAAAGCATTGAGGAAGCCAGTTGTAGAAGGCAATTGTGACAAATCCACAAAATAATGATTCTCAATTAATAGTTAATGATATATGTCAGGGGCAGTAGAGAAATTGGGCCTCTCCTCTTCCAGAGGTGCTCTCCCTTCAGCCAGTCCTCCATGAAATGCTGAGCTCTACCTGACTCTCTCCCCCTTCCAAGACTGGGAAATTGAAAACTCCAGACCAGGATGCCACAGAAGTCTATCTCAAAGAAAGATTTAACAGTTCCCTTCTCAATTTGCAAATAGGCTGGAAGAACACCAGCACCAATGCTTGAGTGTCAATCTTGTTTAAAAGCCACAATGTTTAATGAGTACTCGGCTGCGGTTTCATTACTAACACAAACCATTAGTAGTACCCAAGTTACAGTCCCTTCCCTCTCATCTTTTGGTAACAATTCATAGAGAAATTGCATGTCAATTCTGCAGCTCCGACAGTCTGATTCTAGAAGAATACAAGGCATCAATGTTATTAAAATCAAATGGGGTTTGATTGAAGGGCCCACAGAACACAGACAGCCCTTTTTAGCAATCTGTGCACACAGATTACATGATGGTGGTATGGAAATTGATGAAAGAACAAAGGAGTTTAAAGGAATTATCTGGTGTGTTCAAATTTCAGACACTCTTATGCCATGAGATACTCTCTGTAGGTGGACACATTTAATAAACCTCCACACCTAGAATTAAGGAACAATTCAGAGCAGTGAGGTAAGATGTAACTGAAACCTTTTGTAAATGGAGGAGAGGGCTGAGTTTTCAAGAGTTTACAGAGTTTAATGATGAGCACTGGCCAATTTTAATACTCCCCTCCCCCCGCAGGAAGGATCTTTCTACTGGCAAGGGTCTCCAATACAACCTCCACTGATGGAGTTTTGAAGTCTAGATCCTGGTTCTGCTGGACAAGTGGCTTCTTGCATGGCCTATGTGAGACTCCCCCAAGCATACTTCAACAAGGTGGTTGGTGGGTAAAAATCCCCTTGTGGATGAAGAGGTGAGACTCACTGGAGGTGCAAGTATTTGGTAGTTGTGGAAAGTATGGCATTGATAGTTTATTTAGGCATTTGCCCTTGAGCCAAGTCACTAAAGTTTTGACAAAAGAAAATAGTCTAGAAATTGAGACTTGCGTTCTCAGAATACCTGAATTGAAGTCCTGTTTCTGTCAATAAATCACAGGTTGACCTTGGGCAAAATCCTGCCCCACAATGTGTCCCTGAATGTCCAATGAGAGGGTCCCCTGATTCCTAATACAGCAATTCTAAAGCTTTTTGGCTCAGCGTTCTTTTACATTCTTAACAGTTATCAAAGACCCCAAAGAGCTCTTGGTTATGTAGGCTGTATCTATTGGTATTTAGGAATTTAAACTGAGAAAACTTAAAAATATTTATTAAGTCATTTAAAAATAACAGTAATAAACCCATTACATATTAACATAAATAACTATTTTCCAAAACACAAATGATCAATGAGAAGAGTGACATTGTTTTACATTTTTGCAAATCCCTTTAATGGTAGGCTTAATAGAAGACAGCTGGGTTCTTAAATCTGCTTCTGCATTCAATCTGTTATGATGTCACATGTCATGTTGTCTCTAGAAAAAAATCACTGTGGAATTGTGGAGAGAAGGAAAGAAAAGACAAACACATCTTAGTATTATTATGAGAAGAGTTTTGATCTTATTGGCCCCAAAAAGGGTCTCAGGGTCCCTCATTAGTCCCTGGACAACATTGGGTTCTATAATCATCAGTATTGTGTGTACATGTTACTATATTATTGAACTCTGGACACCCTACTCTATATCAAGTCCTGGACCAGGTATCCTGCTCCCTGTAAGGTGACTACACATTGATGCTTGAATTTTTCCAGGGAGGAGACAGCTTCCCCACCTCCAAATCTTAAGAGAAGTAAGTCATTTTATTTACAGGATCCTTAATCCTTACCGGCATTGAGATTGGGCCACAATGTTGAATGTGTCCACCTACCAACTCAGGGTCTGTAACTGGTGCCAAGCTGTCTTATGCAGTACACACACACACACACACACACACACACACACACAAATACACAAAAAGTATATTCAGTTTCTTGTTAAAATAAACAGAATGCCTAATTCATACATCAAGGTAATTTGGCACGTCATGTAAATTGCTCTAGAGTGGAATTGTATTCAGATTGCCCGCATAAGGAGAGTAAGCTGATAATACTCAGCCAACACTGCTGAGTAGCCTCATGCATTCAGAGAAACAGGGAGTACTTCATCAAGTGCTGGACTATGATCCAAAGACTCGGGTTTGGGCAGGGGGGAGCATGCTGCTGGGTCCAAGTGTTTGTATTCTGAGCAACTTAATTCCCCTGGCTCCAGACCCCCATTTGTAAAATGGAAAGAGTGTCACTGTGCTGCCCTTATTTAGGATTGTAGGACACCCCAGCAGAAGAGCTGGCTGGAAAAGACCCTGGGAAATGGTGGCATTCTCTGCAACCTCGGAAAGAGGCTGCAGACTAGGACTGGGAAGGACAGCACCCATAGTGAAAGCTGCCAGCCTGGCTGTCTTGGGAAATAAAAGCCAAGTTCCCCCCACTAGTTCTCCTCCCCTCCTCCCCTGTTTCCCATGAATCTGGTCTTGACACTGGCATGATGAGGGGGTGAGAAGGCCATGTTGGAAAGGGCCTTTCTATTCATAATTTCTCACAAGCTTAGCGAAGCTCCCCGCACCCCAAAGTAGTAGCAGATGCGACATTCCTGGGTTTGGGTAGTGAGACAACTGATTCCCTTTGAAAGGTTTCTGGTAATCTACATGGTCTCTGCCAAGCCCCAAGAGCCAGATGTGGCCTTGCACCCAGGTGATTTTGCCAATCTCTGCATTTGCAGTTTTGCTGTCTCTTGCCTACTTCCTATCAGCTTCTGGACAAAATCTGTGAACTGCCCACAGGTAGGCTGACAATAAGACCTGATCCACTAAAGTGAATGTGGACAGCAGCTGGCAGAGGGCTGAAATGGCACCAATGCTAAGGCTGCTGACTGTGATCTTACGAAACCTTTCAGAGGAAGAAGTAAAGAATGGTTTCATAGACAGCAAACAGTGACAAACAGACTGATTTAACTGCTACTTAGAGAACAATCACTATGTGCCATTTCCTCTGTGCAAAGCACTGTGCTGAGGTTTTTGTAATCATGATCCTATTTATATACACGTGGCTCTCACTGGACTCACCACACAACAGAGTGGGAACAGAAATTTTGGCCAATTGAGATGATCACTGGCCTGTGCCTGGGATCAAAGCCAGACTGACTGCCATCCACCCAGGGACTTCCCACCCTACACTGTCACTCGCTAGGGCAGGGTATGGGGAGACAGCCAGCTTAGCAACAAGTTCAGCTTGGACAGCATTTATCAAGACATGCTGGAGAAGGCAGTGGAGGCAGAGTTCCTGGATTGTGGGTGACTGAACTAAGGGGACCTCGATTTCAAAGGAAGGGCAACAAGAACTAGCCTCAGTGCTGGTGGTTTTCACTCAACAGTCTACAAAATGCTATGACATCCACCACCCCACCTCCCTGGAACCTCCCATTAAGCCCAAGAGGTCAACAGGGCAGAGTCCTCATCTGTTTTGTAAAATGAGGAAACTAAGGTTTAGAGAGGTGGAGTGACTTAGTTTCCCAAAGACCCATATCTGAGATAGGAGGCTAAATACTGGCCCACCAAAATATCCATGTCCTAGTCCCTGGAACCAATGAGTGTTGTATGACAAAATAGACTCTGCAGATGTGATAAATTAAGGATCTTGAGAAGGAGAGATGATCCTGAATTTTTCAGATGGGCCCTAAATGCCATCACAAGTCTTTTTACAAGAGAGAGGCAAAGGGAGATTTGCTGCAGACAAACAAGGAGAAGGCAGTGTGATGTTGAAAGCAGAGATTGGAGTGATAAAATTAGAGGATGAAGGAAGGAGCCATGAGCCAAGGAATGAAGGTGCCTGTAGAAGCTGAAAAGAAGAAAGAAATAGATTTTCCCCTCAGAATCTCCAATAGCAACCAACCCTGCTGACACCTAGACTTTAGCCAAGTGAAACTGACTTGGGGTTTGTGTCCTCCATATCTATTAGAGAGTAAATTTAGCTTGTTTGGTTTGTTTGTATGTTTTTTAATATTTTCTAACCATTTTCTTATTATTTTTAAATATATTTTTATTGATTTCAGAGAGGAAGGGAGAGAGAAAGAGAGACAGAACATCAATGGTGAGAGAGAATTATTGAGCGGCTGCCTCCTGCATGCCCCACAAAGGGGATGGAGTCTGCAACCCTGGCATTGCCCTGACTGGGAATCCAACCATGACCTCCTGGTTCATAGGTCAATGCTCAACCACTGAGACATCCCGGCCGGCAAGACCTTATATCTAATGGGCACTTCCATGTCATTTCCTTAGTCTCCTACTGTATTTCAAACTAAGATCAAGTTACTAGTAAGTTCTGTGAAACTCAAACTTTTCATTTTGGAAATCTTTTATCTAAATTTCACAATGTAGGGAAAAGAGTTTACTTCCACTGAGCATTGACTGGAATTGAAACATCATGGAGCTTGCCAAGCAGGTCCTTGGAGTGTCTCAGCACTTGGTATGCATGCACCCACTGGACAGGTTTCAGACCTTCTGAGTGCTTATCAGTGGTTCTCAACCTGTGGGTCGCGACTCCTTTGGGGGTCGAACGACCCTTTCACAGGGGTCACCTAAATACATCCTCCATATCAGATATTTACATTACGATTCATAACAGTAGCAAAATTACAGTTATGAAGTAGCAACGAAAATAATTTTATGGTTGGGTGTCACCACAACATGAGGAACTGTATTAAAAGGTCGCGGCATTAGGAAGGTTGAGAATCACTGTATTAGAGGGATGCAGGTCACGACCCCTCCCTCCATATCTCCAGTATCTGCAAAAGGCACAATTTATAAAATACTTTCAGAAACACATTTTGTTTTCCCCCTCACCATTATTCTGGGCATTATTCAGGGCAATGTCCCTATCCCACTTCATGGGTTTCTCAATCTTTGGAGATCACTGTGTCAACCCTCCCTTGCTCTATAAATGTGGCCACTTAGGCCCCAAATAGGAAACAAGACCAGAAAGTTGCAGAATAGGAGCTCAAGTCTTGCCCGCCTCACTCCTCCATTCTCCTCAATACCCTTCCCTTCCTGGGCCCAGGCACTGGGCCACTGTGTTCACCTTCAAAGCTAGGTGCCAGTCTGGGGAGCAGCCGCAAGTTCTGCTTTTGAAAATTTGCCAAGGCACAGCAAAGAAGGGGTGTGTGCTTATGAGCTGGCAGAAAGATGGTTTGGGTCTTTGGCATATAACAAATCTTGGGGCTGGGAGGCAGGTCAAAAGTCAATACAGATGCACTGGTTTTACACAACAGAGCTTGCTGTGGATGAGTTGTGGGCAAATCACTGTTTTGTAAATTGAATCTTTAACCCCCACTGGGGCTCCATTTATTGCAGGCCCCTGAGAACTCCTTTTATAAGCAAAGGGTTTTCTTGTAATGCAAATTACTACCCCTAATTGGCCCACTTGGTAACTCCTGCGCCTTCAGTTGCTTAAGGGAGCCATGTCCCTTTGTCACCAATAGTACATTTTTATTATTTTGTTTTGTATAAAACTGGGAAGGTGCCATGGTCAACTTGGACCTCACTGCTGCTGCCTCCAGTCCCATAGAAGGCCCACCTGGACTCAGGGGCAAACCCCGTTGGCCCGCAGCCTCCCCTCCCCCACCCTGTGGAGGTTGGTGTGGAGCAGTTAATCGGGAAGCTGGGAGTGCAAGTGGCACTCCACACCACCTGGAGCCATCTTCCAGAGTGTGCCTGCATCCTCAGAGGCTGGCAAAGAATACCAGTTGCATGGTTATCGGGCCCCTTCAGGAGCCCACAAGAGGAAATTAGAAGGCATATGCATGCCTGAAATAAAGAGCCCTCTTCTTGCAGCTAATCACCAAAATTGGTCACTGGGTTGACCCTCCCGCCTTTGGTGAAAGAACATGGTCTTTCTCCTGTTCTGTTCCACCACTGCATTCTCAGAAATGTGTGAGGGAGGCTAAGCTTTGCATGGGCGCCTCTTCCCCTCCGAACTTTGTCTCCAGGTCTTGCTGTTCGCAGCAATAGGGCATCAGTTTGTCATGTCTGACACAGAAGACAGATCAGTTCCAGTCCCAAGACCACATAGGTGTGAGGAGTGGCCTGACATTTCTATGAATGCCTCCATCAAGGTCCTTTGCAGGTTTCAGAAAAACTTCTACTTCCCTCTCTGCGTGTGTTTCACAGGTTCATTTTACCTGGATGAAGTGACAGACGTGGTAGTCAGGGCACAAACCTAGGACTTTAGTTTCAGTATCAGGGTAGAGTCTGTACTGCAGGGCCCGCAGCCTCCTGCTGGCTTGTGTCTCTTTAGGGCAATAGGAGGACCTCTTTGCATCCTCCTAGGGAAGTCTGGGCAGCCCCAGGGCAGGAGCCAGAGCAGGAGCTGAAAGATTCCTGTGGCTGCTGGGAGAGGCCCTGGGGGCTTTACTTAACACTCTGTCCCAGGGACAAATTCTGACAAGGCACACAGGAGATGCCTTTCAAAGCCTGTTGAAAGCAAACAGGAGGGAAGCCTCAGGGAAGAGCCTGCTCTCCCCCAGGACCTCCTCCTGGGGCCTCCCTTTTTCCTGCCAGACTAATTATGGGGTTGAGTCACCTAATCTCCAGGGATGCTTTCCCCTTGAGTTCTGGAAATGTGATGTAAATGGTGGTCTTGCCCCCAGTCATGGCTGTGGGAACTTTCTCTGGGACAGGGGCCCAATCCAGAGAAAATGCAGGTGGTGTGGCCTGTGATCTTCGGGTTGGTGGGAAAGCCTAATATTCATCCTATAGTGTTTTGAATGGTAGCCCCCAGAAGATATGTTCATCTGGAATCTATGAATGTGACCTTATTTGAAAAAGGGTCTTTGCAGATGTAATGAAAATGATCTGGAGATGAGAGATTTTGGATTATCCAAGTGGGCTCTAAATCCAATGATATGTGTCTTTATAAGAGAGACGCAAAAGAGACTTGAGACACACAGGGGAAAAGATGATGTGAAGATGGAAGCAAGAGATTTGAGTGACACAGCTGTAAGCCAAGGAAGCCTTGGGTCACCAGAAGCAGCAAGAGGCAAAAAAGAATTCTACTCCAAGCCCTTGGAAGGAATGTGGCCCTGCTGACACCTTGATTTCACACTCTGGCATCCAGAATTCTGAGAAGATAAACACATGCATACATACATACGTACATTTGTGCATAAATTAATATTGTTTTAAGCCAAGGTTGTGGTAATTTGTTATGGCCGTCACAGGAAGCCAACACATATATCATAGCAACAAGCCCAAGGAGAGGAAGGAGGAGAAGAAAGGAAGAAGAGAAGAAGAAAGAAGAAGTCACCAGCAGCAGCAAAGCTGCCACTTACTGAGCATCTACCAAGGGCCCGACAGGCACTGTTCTGAGGCAATCAGAGCCGGGCCCCATTCCACAGTTGTACCATAAGAAGCAAGCCTTTTCCCCAGTCTCTTTGCACAGGAAGAGATGGAGCCAGGTTTGGAACCCCAGCAGTGAGACTACAAGCCTTCTCCTACCCCCACCCACAGGTGTGTGTGTGTTGGGGGAAAGGGGGGCGGTCACAGAAAGACTGCTGGGAAGCCTTACCAACAGTCTGCATAAACTGCATACTACAAATGGTGAAGGGCAAGATCAGGGTTCTAAGAGAAGCACAAAGAGCACAAACTCTCTGAGAGTTCAGGAGAGAGACCTAGAGGAGATAGCACTGGAGCTAGCCCTTCAGGAATAGAATATGGACAACCCAGCTCAGCTGCCCCTCCTCAGTCCCTCTGCAAACACCACAGAAGTGGCCCCAGAAGAAATTGGGAACCTAGGGCACACTCAGTGCTCTGATGGATCCAATCCTGAGGTGAGCCTTCTTGACATCATATTTTTCTCTCCTGTGTGGTGAGTTGCGGGGGGGGGGGGGGGGGGGCATGTCTAGGTAATTGGCCAGAAACCTGGGTACAACACTGAACTCCCTAATCTTATTTTACTCCACAGCCTCTCAATAACCATTCCTGTCCATTTGCTTCCTCAGTATACTTCTCATGGGGCTAGCTTTCCTGCCACTGCAGTCTAGGCCTTGGACCCCTCCCAGGGACTAATGTGCCTGCTCTTTTCTCTTGCCCCTCTTTGCACACAAGCATTTCTCCTGCTGTGACTCCCATGGGACAGAAAAGCATTACCAAGATGGCCCAGTTGCATTACCTACACAGTTAGCTCTACGTGATGACATGATGGGAGTCCGGAATGGGCCTACAACGATGGGGAGGGGGAAGAAGTGTTGCCTGTGACTGATGGATGAAGTGGGCTGTGATAGCAGAGTAGCTGGCTGCACCTCATCCTCTAGTGATTGGGAGCCAGGCTGCAAAGAGGCTTTTCAGGCAGCATGCTTTCTCACATGTTAATGCTGATGCTAGTTGTTCTCCATGGGGCACTTTAAATGAAGTTTGCTTCCTTTTTTATGTCTTTCTGAAAAAAAAAACACCATCATTAAATTGTTTGCATTTTATCAATTACACCATCTTAAAATCGAGGACACACAGTATTTGGGTGGTCGAGAACCTTGACTTTGACTTTATGTGCTGTTCAGGACATTTGGAGCAGCTGATTATCTTACCCTGTAATAGCCGGATAAATCCAGAGCTATTTTTTAATCTTTCTTATTAAAATCCTTGCAGAAAAAAATGGCATTTTATTCCAAGTCCAGAATTCCCTAGCCCTGACCTTTTGCTGTGTTTTTATAATATAACTAGAGGCCCCACAAAAATTCATGCACTGGGGGGCGGGAGTCCCTCAGCCCAGCCTGCCCCCTCTCACAGTCTGGGAGCCCTCAGGGGATGTCCTACTGATACTTTAGGCCCAGGCCCGCTCCCCATGGGAGGATATTTTTCACCTGAGGATATTTTTCCATTGATTTTTAGAGAGCGTGGAAGAGAAAGGGAAAGACAGAGAGAAACATCAATGTGAGAGGGACACTTTGTTTGGTTGCCTCCTGCATGAGCCCTGACCTGGGCCCTGACCAGGAAGGATCCTGCAACCTAGGTACATGCCCTTGACCAGAATTGAACCCGGACCCTGCGGTCTGCAGGCCGAGGCTCTATCCACTGAGCCAAACCAGCTACGATAGGATATGACATTTCTTAGCCCCTCCAGCAGTGGACCTTTGTGTTTTTCCTCCAGGAGTGAGGTGGAAAAACCCTAGATCACCTTTTTGGATTCTTATTACCCAAGTTACCAAGAACACTGCAAGTGGCATACAGGGAGCTTAGCCAATGAGCGTTCAGAAAAGGTGTTTCCTCTGCAGTTCATGCTCAGAGGCGGGACTGCTGGCGTGCTGTGGCTGGCAGGCCCTGTTCTCTCCAGGCATATGCCATCAGTGGCTTGCCTCACTGAGCACACAGTCCTCTCCTGTTCACCTGAGTGCTCAGCCTCCTCCTGAGTGGTTGTGGCATTACATCATCCTGGCTAATTTGCATATTCCTTTATTATATAGGTAGATGATTGAGAGGGGGAAATGTTTAGGAGCTCAGCAGTCACATCAAAGCACAGCACTATCTGACATTATATCCTTGGTTTTTCTCTATTATGCTTATTTGCTTGGATAGCACCTCACCCAGGGCCAAGCAATGAGTTCCTGGAGGGCAGGGATTCTGTCCTTTACAGGGCTGTATTCCAGGAATGGCTAGAACATAGTAGGCCTGGAATCCAGTAGGTGCTCCATAAAGATTATTTTTACTGAGTAAGTGACTGCATAAGTTCATGGGGAACTGAGGTTCAGAGCAGGTCACAAGCTAGTAAAAGGCAGAGCTGAAACAGGACCCCAGGCAGATGTCAGAGTTCATACTTTGTGCCCTCTCCCATAGCAGTGATGACAGGATGGAGTCTTTGTGCTGACACTCAGGGAAAGCAAGTGTAAAGAGCCTGAGGGGGTGAGAAAAAGCTGTAGACAAAGACAGCAAGTCTCTGTCTCTAGGTAAGATGAGAGCCAGGCTTTTTGGTGCCTGGGGGGCTTTGCCTGGTCACAAGGGTAGGTAAGTCATAGAAGATCTTGGGACAAACTCCAGGGATGCTGTTTAGGTGGTTTTTGGATATGATGTCTAGCTGTGGACTAGGGGGTGAAGCTTCCTTTCCCAACAGCCAGAGGAGCAGAAAGGAAGAGGTCTAGCCTTGGGTAAAGGAAGGAGGAAGCAGGAAGGAGGTGTGGAGGACATCTGCAAAAGCTGAAGCAGTCTGAGTAATATCTACACTTATCTCAGGTACCACAGAATGAACCCCAGGTTCCTATTCCAAAACAACTCCAGGCCTTCAAAGAGAAGGCAAGGGTGATGCCAGAGAGACAGTGGACCAGGGAAATCCTGCAGGAAAGGGAGAGCAAGAGAGGCCAGGGCAGGAGTCAAAATCTTTGGATGCTCTCTGCTGTGCTGTGTGACTCTGGACCCCTTCTCTCTCAGCTGCTTTTCCTTCCTTTTTTTCCCCATTTGGAATTGGTTAATTTCCTTGCCAACTAATGTGTACATATCCCTTCAATCCCATTCAACAAAAACCCATTGCATATTTTATCATATGCAAGGTATGAGGACTCGAGAACAAATTCAGCTCCATTCCCTGGAAGGAGAAAGAAACCCCTGGTTAAGTGAATTTGCCACAAGACAAACAATCTTGATATGGACCCTCTTGAAGGGACGAGAGCAGAGGGAGGGTGTCATTCTCAGCTCTGCCAGGCTGAGAAGGCTGTTAGAAGGTGGTGGAATTTGAGCTAAGCCTGGAATGATGGAAAGAAGGTGGGCATGTGTGGAACATAATCCTAGGTAAGGAAGAAGTGAGCAGAAGCTTGGGGGTAGAGGAGGGCAGAGTATACTGTGAGAATTGGACAAGGCTGGGATACAGATGTGTGTGAGGATGGATGGGGGGATGGGGAGAAGACAGCTGCAGAGGTAGGCTGAGTCCACCTGACTGAGTGCAAGAAGCTCAGCAGCATCTCACAGGCACCAGGCTTTCCATCAAAGGCCTATCGGCAAGGGTGAAAGCCAAGCTGACCTTTGGGAAAACACCTCTAGTGGCTGAATGGAGGAATATGTACTCTCCAGATGGAACATTTTTCTTCTCTTTCTCTCTCTTTTACTTTTGTTTTCCCTTTTTCCTTTTGCTGGGTAGTGGCTGAGAGAGAGAAATAACCAACTCAGAGGAAATACAGATTCCAGGACCTAATACATGAGAATTCAGGTGATATATGGATTGCCCATACCACACCAACTGTGTGGCAGGAGAGCCTGGTCAAACAGTAGCAGCAAGTTCTGTGAAGACTGAGTAGTGGAAACTGTGTGCTTCCCAATACTCCTAATGTTCTTACTGCAGTGCAGTGAATGGTGGTCCCCAAAGATATGTCTACTGGGAACTTTTGAATGTGGCCTTATTTAGAAAAAGGCTCTTTTCAGGTGTAATCAAGGCAGGATTCCAAGATCAGATCATCCTGCATTATCCACGTTGGCCCTACATCCAATGACAAGTGTCCTAAGAAGAGGAGAACAAATAAAAATAAAAAAAGAGGAGAAATGCAAAGGAGAAAGGCATGCTAAGATGTAGGCAGAGATTGGAGTGGCACAGCCAAAAGCCAAGAAACACCTGGAGCTACTAGAAGCTGGAGAAGATGCAAGGAAGAATGCTCCCCTAGAACCTTCAGAGGAATCACAGCCCTGCTGCCATGTTGATTTCAGCCCAGTGATACTGACTCTCTCAAAGGCCGTGCATCGTTCCCTATCTGCATCCCCCAGTAGACTGTGCACTCTGAGAAGCCAGGGACCATGTCTCACTCATAGTTGTAGCCCCAGCATTTAACACAAGGCCAGGTATGTACTGGAACTCTGTAAAAATTAGCTGAGTGAATGAATGGGGGTAATATTGTGGGAGTTCATTGATCCATGTATATACCAAGCACTGTCTGTAGATGGATATGCCTTCCATATTCATATGATTGTTTGTCCTTTTGTGTTCTCTGATCAATAGATTATAAAAGTATCATTAGTTGCTGTTATGTGTAGTCTGCAAAACATTTTGATATTGGAGCAGAGAGATGACTATGGCAGATGAAGAAATGAGGCCCAGACTGTGATTCTTTCTTCCATCACAGCCTGTTTCTAAGCCAAACTGGAGAAGTACCAAGACAGCCTTCTTCCAGTGCAGTATCTATTCAACCTGGACCCTGACCAGGCACTCTTAGCCAAAGGCAGCGTACCAGGCAGGCAGTGGTAGTGTTGGTGGCAACTGGGAATTGCAAGCAATCCTTCTGCAGACCCTTGCCAGCAGGGGCCAGGGAGGAGCCCAGCCAACTAAGAAATGTTCAAGGAGTATTCAGTCCCATCTGGCCATTTCCTCACCTTCAGTCCTCTGGCAATAAGGCAGGTTTATATTCTGTCTGGGTGGGAAGAGTCTAGTGGAATAAGCCTGTTCCCAAGAGCTTTTCCCGTAGTCTGTCCAGAGGTGTCTTTGCCCTCTGCCCAGGGTAATAATTTGTAATTTGCTCGTTAAATCCTCCTTACAGGTACTAGTCTTGGGAGAGATTCTGAAGACAGGCTTTTGAGAGCTTCTGGGGTCCTTTACAGGCCCCCAGGCTAATGTGCTGGCTAAATAGAAATGGTTTAGAGAACTTGCCTTAAATAATCTGGCAAGTGAATCTCTTTTCTTTATTCATTAGGAATATTGTGCCTAAATAGCCTCTTTGTTTCTTGGGATTTGGGTGCCCACCAAGGTGGGATGTGGAGACTGATAGGGCTGGGGTTCAGGAGGGAGGGGAAGGTAGCACAGGTTGCCAAATTAAGATGTCTGCAAAGCCCAGAGACACACCTGAACACACTGATGTTCCACAGCTTTCCTCTGCCTCCAGCAGGGCTCTTACTTTGGAGGTGCCCCAAGGTTTTTTAAGCTCCAGACTGAAGTCTGAGGGAATTTTCCTTGAGCCTTCGAGCCCAAAAGGATCAGTAAGGTAGCTCTCTGATCACCTCCTGGCTTCTTCATGAGCCCTCAGAGGAGCCTTACACAAGCCCTGTCCAAGGAGAGGATGCTGAGAAGAAAGGCAGCCTCACAAGGCGGTTGGCAGGAAGATATGTCAAGGAGAAGGGAGGCTTGGGTCATGAGGACGCTGGTTCTCCCGAGCCTGTGATTTGTGCCCTGAGTTGCCTGGTTGCCTGGTTCTCGCCCAACTGTGCAGGGTCCAAGGAATCACCTCAGGCAAACCTTTTTGGAATGAAGGCCAGAGGGAGAAATATGTCCCTCCTGGGCACTAACACTTTCCTAGGGCAGTAACACTTTAACATACCTCTGATTAGAATTTTATTCATTTTCTTTTTTAAAATTTATCTTTATTGTTTAGAGTATTACAGATGTCCTCTCCCCTTTTCCCCCCATTGTACCCCCTCCAACCGGGTCCCACCCCACCTTCACCATCCTATTGTCTGTGTCCATGGGCAATGCATATATGCATAGAAGTTCTTGTTTCAGTCTTCCTATTCTCACCATGTATTTCCTGATGTAATGATGAAAGAAAAAAAAAACTTATATACAAATTAGCTACATTTTCATTCAGTTTGTTTTATGAGTGTGAAAGGTTTAAACAAGGTATCCAGATTACATGGATTAATCAGATGTTTTACATTAAAAAACACACAATAAAATAAGTTGCAACTTATAATATAAACCCAGCAAGCTTTGATTTTCTGCCACTATGCTATTTAAATAATAATAAAGACATGAACAGTAAACTGACGCTATGCATAAATTAAGCTATCAAATGTAAATGTTTGCCTTTAGATTGTGATGTATGGAAATTTAGCCATAAACTGTGGGCTGGAGATGTTAATAGTGCTAAACCTGAGCTTTAATCAGCCGCCAGAGCAAGATGGGCAAGGGCGGCAGTTCCTTCTCTCCCAGCGCCATCAGACTAGATGGAGCAGACTGAGCAAGCAAGACCATTAGAGTTGTCAGACTCTCCAAAAACCCCTGCCAGGAATTGAAATGCATATTGTTGGGTGCCATTAGCAAGGCAAAGAGCTCTCCTGGGAGGGGTGCCAGGGTTGGGTTGCTTTTCTCCAGTTATGTTCTGAGGTGCCTGCAAGCTAGTCTTGCTCTAGGAAGAACATAGTTATGTCTATACACGTCCTTAAACTGTCTCCCCTTAGTAAGCTATAGAGACGGCAGCCAGTTCTCCTAAAACCGCAAAGCAGGCCGCTGCAAATTGTAAACATGCTTATTGATAAGCGTCCCCAAACATTGCCATTATAGCAGACTAAATACAAGGGCGTCTAAGAGGCAAACAGCTTGCAGTGGGAACATCTTAATATTTGGAAATTTTTAGTTTGCTTAAAAACACACACAAAAAACTAGATCCATACCCTTGACGATGAGCTGGGCTGGAGGCAGGAGTCTGCCATCCCTTCCCAAATCTCTGCTACCCACCCCCAGCCTGACCCCATTGTAGCCTCAATCCCACCTGTCAGCCCCTCTGGGAAAGCAGCAGCAAGATTAGGGTGGATTTGAGTTGGAATGGCCCTCCCTCAAAGAGAGGCTCATCCACCCATCCCCCGTCTCCCTGCACAACTCCACAGGGGCCTGTGAGGTCCGGAGACTGAGTGGCCTTGGCCTGGCAGCTGCACAGAGGGAACTGAGCCAGGGTGGTCTACTCCCCAGGAATGTTTCCAGGGGCTGGGGCCAAGGGGAGATTGGACTTCTAGGCCTGGGAAGGCCACCTTCCTGCATATAGGGAAGGAACCCTGGCCCTGGCTCTGGCCCTGGCTCTGGCCCCAGCCTGGCCATTTCACTTCCCATGGAGTCCCCAGCAAATTCTGCAACTGCTGAGGTAGGGGAAGTGGAGGAGCCGCCCCCTTACCCCAGGTGATAAACCCTTTTGTGATTGCCTGGTCACATTTTTCACAGGCTTTCTCTGTCCTTTGTTTATCTTGATCCTCACCACCAACAGCCCAATTAACATGAGAGAACACAGACCTTGCAAGCTGTCTCATAGCTCCTCTTCCTGGCCTCTCAGGGCTATACCTCCCTGCTTCCCTAGCCTCTCACCCCTGGCAGTCTTGGGGAGGTCTGTGACTACTGATTATTTCTTACTTTCAAGGCTGGAAATACACCAACTCTTTTTATCCAGAGATTCATGACTGTCCCTGGAGGGTTAAAATACAAATAGTAGTTTCAGAGCATGCTAATAAATAGAGTCAAGCAAACAATTTCTTTGCTGGCCTCCCAGCCCCTCAGTGGACCCGTTGATCCACCCGCCTCACTAATGTGCCCACCAGTTTCCCTTGGCATGCTCTCATTCTGCCAATGCTGCCAGAGAGCTGGCAAAGTGGTCTAAAAATAACATGAACAAGAGACAGAAAACAAGCAGCCACCACCCAAGCAAGACACTGTCTGCTCTTGGACCAGCCCTGTGCCCCAGGATCCCACACTGGGTGGTCTCCCTGGGCTCTCTAGGTGTGGCAACACTGGCATTGCCCTGGGGAGGAGGGAGGATGAGGTGGAGATAGTACTCTTTATCATCCCGGTTGTGGGAGAGCACGCTGTCCCTGGAGTTGTGATGGGACTGGAGGGGTGGGGACAGAGGGGCCCAAGGCTGGCATGGTCTGCCATCCCTGTGCAGCAGGCAGCCAGTGCTGACCCAGGTGGCCCAGGGGGCTCTGGTGCACCTGAAGCCCAGAGGTGGTAGGTCCCCCTGAGGGTGTGGGAGAAACAGGCCCTAGGCCCAAGCCATTAACAGGTGGAGAGACCAGGTCTACAGGAGGCAAGGCTGTGTCCAAGGTTCCGTAGAAGTCAGGGCTTACCTGGGGTCCCTGTGTCCTTGGCCAGGACTCTCTGCAGGGCCTTTCCAGGCTCCCATGGGCTCTGGAAGACCCAGCAACCACATCCAAGATCACCTGGAGTAACAGGTCCAGTGCAGGTTCTGCCATGAGATTTTCTTCTTGGGGACTCATGGTCTGGTCTGGTAACTCTGGTCGCCTTCTGAAGTGACATCCATTGAGCACATGGTCCCCAAGAATACAGGATACATCTCAGAAGCAGCTACCCTGGCCCCAAGATGGCCCTGGAACTGGTAGATGGGGCATTTATAATGGGTACCCAAGAAATCTGCCTCCTTCCTCCCCTTCCTCTCTATTTCCCTCCCTCCCTCTTTATTTCCCAGGTTGTCAGAGGGGGAGGGCACTGCCATTTGCAGGCTGGTAGCTTTCGCAGCCTTCTCTGGTGCTAGGCACCTCTGCAAAGGAGAGCATGGTACACTGGTTGCTGGTATACAGGCAGATCCAGGTTTACTGATGGTATTCATGGTGCTTTTGATGTAACCACTAGCAGCTCTAGTGGCAGAATCCCATAGCATCACATTGCAGAGACAGCTCAGCTCTGTCCCCAACATGGCAGGCATGCACTTCAGCAACATGTCTTATAGTCCAGGCCTTTTCTATTCACCGAGCTCTCACCTTGCAATCTGAGGGGAGCCAGCAGGAAGCAGGAACCACATGCCAGAGGACTTGGAGAGTGAGACCATCATAGGATGAGCCTGAGGATGCAGGCCCCTAAGGCAAGAAGAGACCAGCCTGGCAGGGGGTCCTGGACCCCAATTAGGGCAGGCAGTGGGGCCCCCAAGGCTTCGCCAGAGCAGCAGTGGGACCTGAAGCCCCAGGCACAGGGCTCCAGTGATCTGGAGAGGTTTGGTTGAACCAGAAACCTGGTGGCCACATTGACAAAGGAGAGGTTGAGGTTGAGAGAGGGGGCCACCACTCCCTTGGGCTCCCAACACAAGCTTATCAGCCTTCCCTCTCTCCTGAGCACTGGAATTGAATATGTCTATCTGGCTATTCCTTAAGCTCCTCCAACCAACCATGGCCAACCATGAACTTCAGCCTCTCTGCCCTGCCCTCCAAGACCTCTGAGATGGTGCTTGAATGGAGTCCCCCAATCTCTGTCTGGACCCGGGACCTATCTTCCCAACTATTTCCCAGCTTCTCCCCCAGGACGACTCATGGGCTCCACAGCTGGATTTTTTGCTTTTTACCTCGGACCCCATTTCTGCTCCCCATCTAGCAATGGCGCCACCAGCACCAGGCACCCAGGTTGATCCCCTGTTTGGTCTTGGCCTCCTCCCTCTCCTCCCCCCATCCACATCTTATCTCTCTGCACCAATGGGAAGCCTGGATCTTCCATCTTAAATACATTGAGTAGCGTTTCTGGGCCTTCGTGGGATTGGTGCCCAGCTTGGACGATGCTACAGCCACACTTTTTAGGCAGTGGAATTCAAACTATAGAAATGGCCAATTAGAGCTCATTTGATATGTGTGTTTATTCTGTGTGTGTTTTTCATGACTACTTCTGATAATTTTCTAGTAACCAGTTGTTTGACTGGCCATAGACCTTTTCTAAGCTGGTTTCTTCGTGCAGATATAGCTTTAGTGTCAGGAATGATGCTCAATGCCACAGGCCTCCTATGGGCCCCCCTTGCTTAGACCCAAAAAGGGCAATCCAGCTGAGCCTTTTGGAATGGGGACTTCCCTCTCAGCTGCCTGTGGAATTGACTTCTGTGAAAACTAAGACTCGTTTATGACAAGAGTGGTCCTATAGTCCATTGGACCACAGCTCTACCTTTCTTATTTGCTTTTTGGGAAGTAAAGCTTGAAGGAATATGGTCTTTGATTTCTTCTTTGCCTATAGGACACGCCTCCTTACAAAGCAAAAAGAAAAGATCAGGAACCAAACACCAGACCCTTGTGTCTGTGAAAAGGCTGCTGTTTTGCATTCATGAAAGAGCTGCTGCCGTCTAGAAGCAAATAAGTCCGGTGCAAGACAATTAGGCTGATGCAGGCTCTCAGGATTTCCAGTCCATTCCTTTTAAACTGCCTCAGTGCCAGCTGAACTACCAGCACTGGGAAGTGAAATTGAACCCATGGATTTCCCCAGCTATCTGGAATGAAACTTTCACCTCTATAATTAGAGTCCCAGAATGTAAGGGCTGTAGGGGCCTTTAGGATCAGCTGGCCAGTCCCCATCATGAGACTGACAGGCATACTTGGGAGGCGCAGCTTGAGGCTTACCCCCTACTTCCCTCCCTGATAGGGCCCTTCCTGCTATAGCTTCTGTTACCAGTTTGTCTTTTCTCACAAATATAGTAGGCACTCACTAGGTCCTCGGTAAAGGAAATGAGACCTCTTTTGCAGTCTCCCAAGGTACACCAGGCCTTGGATCTGCCAGGATATTAGCCTTTTCAGTAAGTGGATGTCAAACTTTTTCTCTAGAGACCCCAACCCTTACAGAATAACACACAGTACCTCCACCTGACTTTGAATGCTCTTGGTGATCTGGTCTCAACCTTATCTGGCACCTTTCTCACCTGGTGTCTTATAGTCCTCTATGTCTGACAACTCTGTTCCCTGAACATACTACACAATTTTCCACCCTCCCAACTCCAGCTGTTCCCTCAGACCAAGATGTTATTTGATTCTGGTTGTCTACCAAGACCCTTCTCTTTTATCAAGGCCAATATTCAGAATTATCTCTTCTGTGAAGCATTTTCAAAGAGAGCTTCATCTATGTTTTCCCTCCTTCCTCTACAATTTACTCATTTATAGCACAGATATTTTCACAGGCACCCATCATGTACCAGACACTGTTCTAGGCACAAGTGATACAGAAATGAACAAGACAGAAAAACCTCTGCCCTCACAGAGTTGATTTTCTAGTGGGGAAGAAGGCAATCAAGGAGACAAGTAAACGATGCTGAATTTTATAGGTGAAATTAACTTTCCCTTCTGTACTCCCTTGATATTCTTACCTTTGTGTTGCCCTGTTTTCCTCTGCCCTATGGTGTGGTTACTTTGCACTTATGTCTCATGATCACTAAGGGGTGAGTTCCATGAGAGTAGGGCCAAGGCCTGATCTGCTCTGTAGCCCCCTTAGCACCAGGCCTACAGCAAACACTCAAGATAATGTTTGTGAAATAAGTGAGTAAATGAAGGAGGGAGTGAGTGAATGGATAAGTGGATGTACAGATGCATGAGTGGGTGGGTGAGTGAATGAATGAGTGAATAGGTGACAGAGTATCTAAGCCCAGTACACTTGTGTGTTTTGGCTTTTCTGGAATAAGGCTTCTATGTTGGAAAGTTGGATGGCTTGAGCATAGGATTTCTGAGACCCAGGAAAAATGTAAACATTGGCTCTCACACCACAGAACAAATGAGAGGTGGCTACAGAAACTCAAGATCTCAACTTCATGACCTATACCACACTTGAGCCTCGTTTGACTGTGGACTCTATCTTTCAGGGGAAGATGTCTACAAGGGCCTAGGTTTACTGACTCAGTCCCTCACATGCAACACACAATCGCACACCTTTGATTTCTTCTTCAAACATCAGTAGTATTCAAAATGAGAGGATTTTGTATTTTCATATAGCAAAAAATAAGAGTAAATACCAATTCTTCCCATAACCCATTCTTTAGTCAATATGTGCTGGAATTAACTGGTTATTATTTTGTGAAATTCCTTTTAATTATTTGCCAAAGATTTTCATATCATTTTTAACCAAGTGAATTTTATCCTAAGTCTTATTTTTTTAAATTTTTATTTTATTTGTATTGTTGACATCATTGCAGATGCCCCCCATTTCTCCCCTGCCTCCCACCACTTGCCTCCCTCCATCAAGACCCCATTCTTCCCTCACCACATTGTTGTTTGTGTCCATGGGCTATGCATATATTTTCTTTGGCTATTCTCTTCACCTTTTTTTTTTCATTCCATGTGCCCTCCCCTCCTCCCCTCTGACATCTGTTATACCGTGTATCCATGACTCTGGTTCTATTTTGTTTGTCAGTTTATTTCCTTCATTAGATTCCATATATAAGTGAGATCACCTGGTATTTGTCTTTCTCTGACTGACTTATTTCATTTAGAATTATAATCTCCAGTTCCATTCATGCTGTTGCAAAAGGTAACAGTTCCTACCTTTTTGCAGCTATGTAGTATTCCATTGTGTAAATGTAACACAGCTTTTTTAATCTCTTCATCTACTGATGGGCACTTGGGCTGTTTCCAGATCTTGGCTATTGTAAGCAATGAACATAGGGGTGCATATATCCTTTATTATTGCTGTTTCAGGTTTCTTAGAATATATTCCTAGAAGTGGGGTCACTGGGTCATATAGTAGTTCCATTTTTAAATTTTTTAAGAAACTCCATACTGTTTTCCACAGTGGCTGTACCAGTCTGCATTTGATGTTTAAGTAATTATGGGAATTATTTTATGACCTAAAACGTGAATATCCTATTTAAAAAAAATCCAATTGGTGATGTAATTGAGTTGCAAGCACTATTTAAGTCTTTTCACAACATAATCTGCTATGGGATTGTATTTTCCCAAGAGATTTGGTTTATCTGCTCTTCATACACATTCAGTCTCTGTAAATATGCTTTTGGCTTTTCAGTAATAATATTAGACCTGAATGATTTGACACATATCAACAGGGCTAAGAGATTGAGAGGAAGGTTGCTACATCCATTTAAACATGCTTGGCCAACAGAAAAAAATAACATTTACAAGTATTTACAAGTATTCAGTGTACCTTTTAGATATGTTTCATAGTTTTCCATGAATTGGCCTAGGGAAAACTGTTTTTTTTTTCCCCTTTTCTTAGTTTTTCCTTCAGTTTTGGCCACTATTTTTGTTGTTGTTTTAATATGGTGTTTTAACCATTGTAAAGGCAGTTGTTTACTTATCAAATTGTGTGTTTTAGGATGTCCTATGATCCAACTGCATTCAGATTGCAAAGCAGATCCAACCAACAATGCCCAAGGGAGCCTCAATGTGGATCAAAGTCCCTCTTCAACTCTTAAAAGCCCAAAGCATTGGGTGACATGTCACTGCTCAACAGTCTGACTGAGTAAATCAGGATTACGCTGATTAATTATCTGGAACATGAAATAAGCTTTCAGGATCGAATGGCAGAAAACATACTCCCCCAACTACTTTAACAGCCTCTGTCATCAAACCAGAGTCCTCTCAGTTTCTGGGTTGGAAGCTTGGAATAATTTTTCAGTCTCCAACACCCTCCCTCTTTTTTCTTAAAAAATTATTATTTTTTAATTTTTAAAAAAATGTGTTTTATTGATTTTAGTTAGAGGAAGGAAGAGAGAGAGAAACATCAATGAGAGAGAAATATCAATTGGCTGCTTCCTGCTTGTCCCCCATTGGGGATCGAGCCCACAATGTGGGCATGTGCCCTGGCTCAGGAATCAAACCGATGACCTTCTGGTGCATGGGATGACCCTCAACCAACTGAGCCACATGGGCTGGGCAACAATACACTCCCCCTTCCACTGATTCATAACAAATGCCATTGATTCAATTTTTCTTTAAAAATGTCTCTTGGATGCATCCTTTCCTTTCTGTATCCACTGCTACCTTCTTCATCCAGGACCCTGTGATCTTAGCCTTGAACCCACTCCATTGACCCACAGATTCTTTTGTTGGCCCCATGCTCCCATACTGAGGGTTGACTTCTGGAAATATTTTCCTAAGATGCTTATTCAGAATCTGTCTTTTCTGCTTCCGGACATGCTGGGGAACCCCTTTGTTCCCCAGGTCAAGACCAGGCCTTTCCAATAGATCCTTACTAATCTGACTACACCTAACTTTTACCTTCCAATCCCTAATGAGTACAACCTTGGTCAATACCTATTGAGAGACATCTGCTTGCTGTGTGTTTTTTAAAAAAATATGTTTGTGGTTTTTTTTAGACAGAGAGGAAGAAGGAGAAGAAGAAGAAGAAGAAGAAGAAGAAGAAGAAGAAGAAGAAGAAGAAGAAGAAGAAGAAGAAGAAGAAGAAGAAGGAGGAGGAGGAGGAGGAGAGAAAGAGAGAGAGAGAGAGAGAGAGAGAGAGAGAGAGAGAGAGAGAGAGAAATACTGATAGGTTGTCTACTGCACACACCCCAACTGGGGATTGAATCACCAACCTGGGCATGTGCCCTGCCTGGGTATCGAACCAGTGACTTTTTGGTACACAAGATGATGCCCAATCAACTGAGCCACACTGTCCAGGGCTGCCTGCTGTGATTTTGGTATAATGCTGGATAAATAGACTGATGGGATAGAAGAATGAGCCCAGAGACATACCCAAATATATATAAAATCTGATTTATGATGGAGGACATTGCACAGGAGTGGAGAGGGAATAGTCTTCTCAAACAATTGTGCAGGGATAAAAAATGAAATAGAACTCCTACTTCACATTACACACAAAAATCAAGTCCATGTGAATTAAGGACTTAAATGTGAAAGGTGAGACTATAAAGCTTTCAGAAGATCATAAAGGAGAATATCTTTATGACCTAAGGGTAGGGAAATATTTCTTAAACATGGTATGGAAAACATTAAACATAAGGAAAAGATGGACCAGCTGGACTAAATTAAAATGAAGAGTTTATATTTTTCAAAAGATAGTATGAAGAGGGTAAAAAGCAAGTCACAGATTGAGAAAAGGGATCTGGAACACATAAAACTGACAAAGGGCTTATAACTGGAATACATTTTTAAAAGTCTATAAGTTATTAACAAAAAGATAGGTGACCTAATACAAAAAATTTAATAGGTGATTTATAAGCCAAGAAATCCAAATGGCTAATAAATGTGTGAAATAGTTTGATTTCTAGTAATAAGGAAAATACACATGAAAATCACATGTGATCCACTACTTACCCACCAGAAAGGCTAAAATTAACAAATGTTGGTGAGAATGTGTAGCTCCTGGAACACTCATTCACTGTTGGAGGGTGGGTATACAATAGGACAAACATTTGGGAAAAATTTTTATTATTTAGTAAAGTTGAAGACAGCCATACCTAGTGACCCAGCAATTCCACTGCTAGTTATATATGCAAGGGAAATGAGTACACACATGAACATGAACAACAATGTTCACAGAATCCAAAGCCTGGAACCACCCAGCTGTCCATTGCAGTAGAGTGGTTAGAGTGTGGTACATTCATACGAAAAGTAAACTATGAAAATGAAAATTGAGGAATCTTAAAAGCACAATATAAAGTGAAAGAAGTTGGATGAAAAATAATATAGAGAAAGCTTCAATCTTCTTAGAGAATATCTAATAAACCTGAACAAAATGTTGGTAGAAATACAGGGGGTAAAGGCCATTTCCATGAGGTCTCACATGGAAATGAGGAACATGTTATTGGAAATAGGAGAAAAGGTGATGCTTTTTATAAAGTGGCAAAGAAGTTGGTCAAATTATATTTATATTCTAGTGTTTTGTGAAAGGTAGGACTGGCAAGTGATTAAATTGGGTATTTAACAGAGGCAGAGCTGCCTCGAACAGACTGTCAAACTACAGCAGGAAGGCCGGGGAGGGTGGGAGGGCAGGAGGGGGGTGGGTAAGAGATCAACCAAAGGACTTGTATGCATGCATATAAGCATAACCAATGGATATAAGACACTGGGGAGTAGGGGAGGCCAGGGGATTGTCAAGGGCGGGGGGAAAAAAAAGGAGACATATGTAATACTCTTTGTAATACTTTAAGCAATAAAAATAAATAAATAAATAAATAAATAAATAAATAAATAAATAAATAAATTGGGTATTTAGCTGACACAATTTCTAAGCAAAGTGTTTAAATGTATTGCTTGGTTCCTTCTGATTGCTTATAGTAAAACTAGAGGCCCAGTGCATGAATTTGTGCATGGGTGGAGTCCAGCCAGCCTGCCCCTATGGGAGCCCATTGGGCTGGGCCAGCAGGGAGGAGGGGCTGCAGGCTGTTGGCTGGCTGGCTCCACCCCCAATCAGGGTGGGGGAGGGGGACTGATTGGGGCCTGGATCAGGCTGGTTGGCTGCTGTAGTGCACGTCATGGCCACTGGTTGTTCTGGTCATTCTGATCATTCCACCATTTCGGTTGCTGGGCTTTTATATATATAGATGTGAGAAAAGAGAGATGGCTTACTTAAATATGGAATTGCTACGCAAAAAATGAAGCAGAACTTGAAGATTTGGAAAATTATCAGTCTCTCCATAATGTAGAAAATGAGAACACTAAGGGTGTGGTCAAGCAACCTTTTGATAAAGGGATTAGTGTGGATGTGAAGTATGAACTTAATCAACTGTCTCAACAAAGGCTAGGAATAGAGATGGGATTATACCAACAGAAACACTGCTTACTGGGACTAAAGGAAACAGAAAATGAGGCAAAATGAAGGCAGAATGTTGCACTTCTTAGACTCTATAGGACTGGATCAAAATGCTATTAAGCTACAAATACTATTCCTCAAAACAAGGGAAGAAGTACCTGGCACATTATTCAGAGGTCATTGGGGCTACCCAACCATCATAGGCTCAGAGTATAGGAGGGGAGGGATATGGCTGCCTCCACATAGGTTTCAAAATAGGTCAGCCAAACCTTGGGCCTCCAGCCTAGAATAGCCTGCATGGGGACAGGGCCCAGACAGAGAGCTACTGTGGACCTGAAAGGCAGAGAGCATCAAGCCAAAGAAAATTATTCTGGAGCCTTACGGCTTATTGTTGTTTGCCTTATTGGTTTGGGACTCACTTGGGACCCATTTACCTCTTCCTTCTTTCCTATGTCTATTTTTTAGAATGGGATTGTCTATCCTGAGCTTAACCCACCAGTGTATTATGTAGCACAGAATTTGTTTGGTTTCAAAGATTCATGCTGGAAAGGAATTTACCTCAGGATGAATCCTGCCTTAAGTCTAACTCATAGGTGATTTAGATTTAGATGAAATTTAGGTGGTTCTTGGAACTTAGACTTTACAGTTGATGCTGGAATGAGAAGACTTTTGGGGCTATTGAGTGGAATTGATTTATTTTGCATGAGAAGGACATGAATTTTGGGGGCCAGGAGAGAATGTTATAAACTGAATGTTTGCATGGCCCCAAATTCATATAAAATTCTAACATATAAGGTGGTATTAGAAAATGGGGACATTAGGAAATGATTAGGTCATGAGGGTGGGGCCCTCATAGATGGGATTAGTGCTTTTTTATTTTTAATGATAATTTTATTTATTTTTATTTTTTTCCATCATCATTTATCCCCTCTATGAGCTTCCTCATTCCTTCCACTATGTGTGGACATATCTAGAATATGGCCATCTATGAACGTCACCAGACATCAAATCTGTTGGTGCCTTGATCTTGGACTTCTTAACTCCCAGAACTATGAAACATAAATGTTTATCCTTTAAGCTACTCAATCTATGGTATTTTTGTTATAATAGCCCAAAATGGACTACAACAATGCACTTAGATATTTTCTATTAAATTCTTTTTATTCTGTTGCATGTTTCCAAATAAATCTGGTAAAGACTTGCTAACTTGATTTTAGGACATCTATATATGTGTCACATATAGTAGTTTGAACACTTCTAGATGCTTCCAGTGCATCCAGCCAGCCACTAAGCTCCAGGACCCCATGGGGATTTTAGAGGATTGGGCTGATAACAGACCTCAAAGTGGCTTCCTCTGAGTGTGGACCTCTGGAGGGGCATTCCTTCCCCCCTTCAGGAAAGACAAAGACATTCACTCCATCCCAGGAAAGAGGAGCCCAAGACCATAAAGCAGAATCCTTCTAACTGATCATATCTCACAGCACCTAAGACTGCCAGAAACCTAGGAAGCCAGGACTCCTCAGAGAGGGTAGTAACAGTGCTCACTTTTGGCTAATATGTACAACTGCAGTGACAGGGCAGGGGCTGGCAGTAAGGAGCCATAAGCTGGGCTGAGGAGCCCTGGGGACAGTGTGCCACTATGTCTACCTAAAGGGTCAGATACTGAACTCTGGAGTTCAAGGTCCTTTCTAGCTGAAAACATGACTTGGGCCTTCCTGGCTGGGTAGGCAGGAGAACAATTACAGAGGATTCAAGTGGTCAAATGAGCCAGCAAGGTGTGCCCTCAACCAATGTGGCATAGGTAATATTGTGGTCAGAATATAGTCCCAGTTATTCAAACATTAATCTGAGTGTTGTTGTGAAGGTATTTTGTACTTGTGGTTAACATCTACAATCTACTGTCTTTAATTAAAGAAGACTACTAATCCTCAACAATGTGGGGTGGACCTTACATTACTTGAAGCCCTTTAGAGCAAACAATGAGGTTTCCCAAAGAAAAAGACTGCCTCCAGACTGCATCATCAAACTCTGCCTGAGTTTCCAGCAGGCTGACCTGCCCTATAGATTTGGGACTTGCCAGGGCCCACAATTGTGTGAACCAGTTCCTTGAAATAAATCTATTTCTCTATCTAACCACCTATCTCTGTCTATCTAAACTGATTCTGCTTCTCTGTGGAACTCTGAGCCAGGTGATGACTCTGTGGGCATTCCTAGGGCACCGATTATAACCCCTCGACCACAGCTTCACAGGTTTGGAGGCTTTGGCAACCATGGTTCTAATCAGAATTAGTGGTTAACATTACCTCCTCATTCTACTAAGTATTGCTTTTCCAACACATCAGTTCTCTTCCTGGTGACTTGGAGGTAGTTGGGGAAGATTTCAGGTAGGGATTGTGAGCAGGTGGAGGAGGCTTTTCTCTCAGGCATAGAAGCTCCTCTACCTGAGGTCTCCCTGGCAGGAAAGGGCTCTGAAATGGGCTTCTTATTTCCAAACCTCAGCCTCTTTTTGTGGAAAATGGGGGGAAATTCACCATCTTGGCTGCCTTTGGGACTTGGTGGTAGTGATCAGAATCAGAAATAAGATGACAAGTGGGAAAGAACCTTGGGAAAGGGCAGAGCATATGTCCACATGAGACACTTTCACTGTTTGGTGCCCAGGGCTGCATTATGATATCGGTGGACCATGAGCAATTTTGTCTTTGTGGGCTTCTTCCTTAATAAAATATGATAATTATATTTTGACTAGAGGCCCAGTGCACAAAAATTTGTGCACTCGGGGTGGGGGGGGGGGACCATCAGCCCGACCTATGCCCTCTTGCAGTCTGGGACCCCTCGGCGGATGTCCACCTGCTGGTTTAGGCCTGCTCCCTGGGGGATTGGGCCCAAGCTGGCAGTCAGACATCCCTCTGGCAGCCTGGGAGCCCTCAGGGGATGTCCACTTGCCAGGGGGGAGCAGGCCTAAGTTGCAATCAGACACCTTCAGTGCTGCTGAGGAGGTGGGAGAGGCTCCCACCACCACCGCTGTACTGGCAGCCGTCAGCCTGGCTTGTGGCTGAGCAGAGCTCCCACTATGGGAGCACACTGACCACCAGGGGGCAGCTCCTGCATTGAGCATCTGCCCCCTGGTGGTCAGTGTGTGTCATAGTGACTAGTCATTCCCAGTTGTTCTGCTGTTAAGGTCAGTTCGCATATTACCCTTTTATTATATAGGATAGAGGCATGGTGAATGGGTGGGGGCCTGCTGGTTTTCCCTGAAGGGTGTCCCAGATCAAGGTGGGGGTCCCACTGGGGTGCCTGGCCAGCCTGGGTGAGGGGCTGATGGCTGTTTTCAGGCTGTTCATACCCCCTTTAGGGTGGGGGGTCCCCACTGGGGTGTCTGTCCAGTCTGGGTGAGGGGATGAGGGCCATTTTCAGGCTGGCCAAGCCCCTGCCCACCCCCCACCCCCCGGTGATGGAAGCTCCCAGCCTCTCATTTTTTTCTTTTTTCTTTTTATTCTGGGATTTATTTACCTTCTATAATTGAAATACAGTAATTCATATTAACATATATAAATTCACACTGATAGTATATATTAAAATATTTTCTTCCTTTTAAAATTAATTTCTTTCTTCTGATTTTTAAAGAAATTAAAATTCCCCCAGTGGGGGAAAGGGCCGAGGAAGAGACCTTCAGGGATTCCCTGCGTTCTCATAATTTGCCCTTCTAGAACTACCTTCTATTGATAGTTTAATTAACTTGGAACAACAGCACAGAAGATGCAAAAGTCAACATCTTCATTAACACTTTTCAGGAAAAGAGCCTGCATGTGCCTCTGATTTTCCTCTCAGTGATTTTCATCCCCCAGGCCAACAACAGGAGCAATTAAATAAGAACCATATTTTGTATGTTTCCTGCTGTTGAACTGAATGAGGATGACCCATCTGGAAGTCTCTTGGAAGTCATAGGAATCACAGCCCTTCCTACCTTCCCAAAGGAAGTGAGCCAGGGCAGGGTTTAGTCCACTGAGGGAAAACTGCTTCCTGGCTCAATGGCTGAGAGGCTCCAGGGCAGAGAGGCTTGGCTCAGTCTGATGGGCCTGGAGGTGCAGAGGAACTGGAAGGAAGGCAATACTATTGTTAGCAACTACATTTTACTCATAAGGAAATGGTGGCACTGAGAGTTGAAGTTGGGATAAGGAGCCAGGCAGTGTGACTCCAGAGAGTCCTGACTTGGTCACTTCTTAGTAGCATGGCCATGAATGGATCACTCCACTCTTCAGAGCTGCCCTTTCCTTGTACTAGGGAAGGGAGCCAGCATGCACTGCACACCTACTATGTGCCAGGGCTTTCCTCATACTGTCTCATCGAAGCCCAGTGGGATGAAACCATGGCCAGGTCATGACAAGCAGGCTCTGAGAGCCCAGGAACGTTAGAAGGTTGAGAGAGAGACCCACACAGACACTGAAATGCTCAGAACTGGCAGGAAACCTGTATGTTCTTCAGTCCAGTCTGCCATTTGGTGTTTCTGAACCTTGACTGGCCTTCCTATTGTTCTCCCCCAACTTTTTAAAATTGTGGTTAATGTGTGTGTGTATGTGTGTGGTGAAATTTGCCATTTAACATTTTTAAGGGTAATTTAGTGAAATTACTTACATCAATAAGTAAGGTATGCAGCAATCACCACTGTCTAATTCCAGAACATTTTATCACCCCCAAAAGAAGCCCCATATCATCAACCAGTCACTCCCCATTCCCTCTCCCCCCAGGGCCAGGCAATCACTAATCTGCTTTCTGTCTCAATGGATTTGCCTCTTCTGGACATTTCATATGAATGGAATAATACATTTTGTGGTCTTTTGTGGCTGGCTTCTTTCCACTTAGCATATTTTCACAGTTCATTCTCATTGTAGCATGTATCTGTACTTCCTTCTTTTTTAAGGCTGAAAAATATTCCATTATATGGACATACTGCAATTTATTTACCCATTCACTAGTTGATGGACATTTGGGTAGTATCTACTTCTTGGCTATTATGAATAATGCTGCTATAAACAGTTGTTTGAATACCTGTTGCATCTAGGAGTGGAATTGCTGGGTCATATGGTAACCTCTGTGATTAACATTTTCAGGAACAATTAAACTGTCTTCCACAAAGGCTGTACCATTTTATATTCCAACCAGTAATGCATGAGATTCCAATTTCTCTATTTCCTCACCAACACTTACTTTATGGTGGTCTTTCTTTTTCTTTTTTCTTTTCTCTTTTTTTTGAATCTTAGTGGTGTGAGGTGGTATTTCATTGAGGTTTTGATTTGTATTTCTCCAATGATTAGTGATGTTGAACATCTTTTAATGTTTTTGGCCCTTCCCATTGTTCTTAAGATAAAATAAAGCATCCCTATTAAGGCCTCAAAGGACCCACCCCTCCCCTTTTGCAGCCTCCCTGTGCCCTGCTGGTCCTGCACTTCCAACTGGATGCCAGCCACACCAGCCTCCCTCTTCCTCATGTGCTGCAGAGCCTGCACACACAAAGCTCCCTCTGCCTGCCAATGGTCCTCTTCCCCTGGTCCCACCCCCACAGGCTACCTCCTCATCCTCCTCCATTTGTCCAACTGTCCATCAGACCAGGCAGGCCACTGACTACATGTGTAAAGGCCCTCATGCACTGCCCTTGCTGCACCTCATCTGAGTGATGGGTGTCCTACATCTTGCAGTTTCCTCACAGCATGTGACTGCCATGGTTCCTAGCTGGCTCCTGGAAAAATAGTATGTTTGAGTCAGAAGCCACAGACAGAAGACTCGACTGAAGAACTGAAGAATGTACAGGTTTCATGCCAAGAGATGGCAGCCCTGTCAAATGGGCCCATACAATTCTTTCTTGGGCAGCAGCACAAACAAAGCATTCCCAAACTTCTCCTGTTGATATCTTTGGAGTTGACAATTGTCAGCTGGGCTGTGCTATGACTCATGCCCTTGAATCAGGATGGCTGTTGTCAGCAAGTGACTCATGGATTTAACTCCTCAGCCTTGACAGCCAGCTGGGCCTGATGACATAGAGGAGAGGGACCCACCGTGGGAGCCAAGAACCAGAGTTCCGGTCCTAGTCTGCTATGACTCTCTGTGCGAGCCAGGGCCTTGGCCTCCCCAATCTGCTGAATACATCAGAACCACCTGTAGAGTATTTTTAAAAATGCATCTGGCTCTTCTCCCCCACAGAGATTCAGATTTAGTAGCTCTGGCAAAGGGCCCAGGAAATCTGCATTTGAATCAGCAGCCCCTGGCTCAACCTGGCTTGAAGACTATATAAACTGCTTTGAGGGTGCTGTCCACTGTCCCAGACTTTTGGTTCTAAGATGTCTGTCCATTGCAGTATTTGCTGGGCAAGTTCCAAGAAGTTTCTTTTTCTTTCTTCTTATTTTGTTAATCCTCACCTGAGGATATTTTTCTATTGATTTTTAGAGAGAGTAGAAGGGAGGGGGAGAGACAGAGAGAGAGAAACACTGATGTGAGAGAGACACATCAATTGGTTGCCTCCCACACCTGCCCCTACCAGGCCAGGGATCGAGCCTGCAACCGAGGTACGTGCTCTTGACCAGAATCGAACCTGGGACCCTTCAGTCTACTGGCCGACACTCTATCCACCGAGCCAAACCAGCTAAGGTCCAAGAACTTTCTTGAAGGAAGGACCAGCTTACTTTCTGTTCCTTGGACACTTACTCTGGGCAAAGCCCTGGGGGTATGCAGCAGTGCAGTATACTGATCCAGGTCATGTTGGTTGCTGCCTGAATGCAGATTCTAGACTTCAATGGTATACAGACCTGCCAACTGCAACACACTTTCCTTCTAAGCCATATATTTTGTAACAAGGGCTGGAATACTGAGATGCAAACCAAGGGCCTTGGGTAGGCAGAGGGAAATGGCAAAACACCTCCTGATGAGCACATCAGAAAAGCCGGAGTGGTAGGGAAGCTGCTGGGCTTTGAGCAATCTACTTATCAGCTCTCCCTGTGCTGCAAACCCTCCTCTTCTCCCAGGCCTACTTATGACCTACTGGACTCAAAGGCAACAGCTTCTTCCCTGGGCTGGTGTGAAGGAGACTGTAAATGGCTAATTTTATTTGTCAACTTGGCCAGGCCATGGTGCCCATTTTTTTGCTCAAACAGCATTGTAGATGTTTTTGTGAAGGTATTTTATAGATATGATTAACATTTACAATCATTTGACTTTGAGTAAAGCAGATGATAAGTTGAAGGCCTTAAAAGCAAAGACTGAGGTACCTCAAAGAAGGAATTCTGCCCCCAGCCTGCAGCATAGAAGCCCTGCCTGAGTTTCCAGTCTTTAGACTCAAGACTGCAACAACTCTTGCCTGAATCTTCAGCCTGCTGGTCTGCCAGCTGATTTTTGACTTGCCAGCCCCAACAATGTCATT
This sequence comes from Myotis myotis, assembly GCF_014108235.1. Lineage (NCBI taxonomy): Eukaryota > Metazoa > Chordata > Mammalia > Chiroptera > Vespertilionidae > Myotis > Myotis myotis. The sequence goes on from NW_023416346.1 coordinate 15,462,040, forward strand.
AGCCAATTCCTTAAACAAAATCAATCTCTCTCTGTCCCCTGACTAATACAGTAGACAAGTGGGTAAAGTGTGTTGGCCAGGCTGGCATGTAGCAGCAACCACCATGCAAGGGAAATGTAAACCATCTTGGGGAACCCATGCTTGTGTATAATGATCTGGTCTGCACCCAGGCCCTCCTTACCCCACATGGACCTAAGCCTGTTCCACACACAGCTGGTGCAGGCCACATGTGCATGGTCTTGATAGGTCACCAACCTGTGATGAGGAGAACTGGGTTCCACCTCATCTCTACCACCAGCTGGGCGATCCTGGGCAAGATTCTTTCCTTCCCTGGGCCTCAGCGTCCCCATGTCTCAACAGCTGAGACATATGAGAGTAGTTGTTCATAAGTGCTTTACAGTAGCAACTTGCTGTAAGCCAAAGGGAATCTTATACAGTAGGTCAACTTTTAATGCTGTCCATGCAGGGCTTCTGTGGCTTCTGTGAATATGCTGTAAAGTGATCCCCTGCATCCACTCTTCACTCTTGTTTGAACCCTGGACCTTGAATCCCCAAAGTCTTGCTGCTCTTCTGCCTGCTCTGACATCTGCAAACTGTACTCAGCATGCTTTTGGGTGCAATTCTTCTTCCCTGGTACCTTGCCTAGCTTGATGTGCCTCTGGCTGGTGGAGGGGAAGCTCATTACTGCTTGCGACTCACAAAAGTCTAAAATCAACAGACAAAAGCTCCTTTCAGAGCTCCCTTTGAACCTCAAGGTCTTGTTATGTGACAAATATATTTAGAGGACTGGTATAAGCACAATCACTTATAAGGCAGGAAAATGTGGCCTTCGTCATCAAGGACAAGTGGCAGTTGGAGTCTCCTTTTGAGTCCTCACACTCTGGCCCTGTTATGTACTGAACAGCATAGAAAAGGTGTCCCTGTTCTAAGGCAGCTTCACTCCACTGACTGACAGGCTCAAGAACCCCAAATCCCACCCCCAAAAATTTGTGTGGCCGGAAGCTGGATATTGTTCATTTTTTTAGGCAACCTGTCAGCTCTCCTGAAGACTGGCACATGTACACCTGGAGCACTCCAAAAACGGCATGGGCAGCTAGTCTGAGAATTTGGTAGGTGGCTTTGGCTTCCTTTTCCCTCCACCCTTGAGAAAATGAAAATACTTCCTAGAATGAACTAGTAACACAAAAAAGAACTGGTAAGCTTAATGAAAATGTGATTTTTACCTGGGCCTCAAAGTAATGCTATGCTAGACATTATTCCTCTAATACAGAAAATAACCTCCCTTTACACACCCTTCTGCCATCTTCTTCCCCTGCAGGGGCCTCTGAGGGTTTAGGAATAAAGACAGTGTATGAGAAGAAATGGTAAGAGCTCACTCTGAAGGTCAAAGGAAACTTCTGTGGTTTTGCCTTCCCTGACCACCTGTATGCACCACCAAATGCCAGTGATTTTGTTATGGGTAGGCTCTAAAACGGAATCCCAGGCACCAGTGTGACTCAATCCACAGAGGTCAGAGATGTTGTTTTCAGAACTCAGCTAGTACCAAGGCAGGCCAGGAGCCCTTGCCTCTTTCGTAGTTATGGCTTGTCATTTGGTACCTGTGGCATTTGGTACCCTGGACATCTCTGTATTTATTCTTCCCTGCAAGGAACACCCAGGGCATCAGTGGCCTGTAGACACCATGTCTTTGGTTGGCTCTCAAAGCCAAGGCCTGATCCTGACTTCTGAGTACTTCTGACACACACTGGGCAGCCAGTCTCAGGCAAAGAGGACAGCACGGGGGCCAGGCAAGGGTACCTGGATAGCATCTCTGCTACCACTACACCTTGGGCTAGAACTGTGGCAAAACAAAGCAGGACTCAGGAGTTGGAGGTATAAGGCTGAAGACTGTGAGTAAGGGCTATTGCCAGCCAGCATCAATGAGTTGGTGTGGCACCTAACATTGAGCTAGGAGTTCATGGGCACTGAGCAAGCCTGAGAAGGGACCAAGCCAGTTAGCCTTGAGTAAATCAAAGGAGCTTCACCCAGCAAGGCATGGTCAGCCTCTAAGAGCTCCTTGGGTGCCACCTGGCAGGATCTGGGACCTTGGATGGTCCATGGGTACTGAGTCTCAGGAGTAGCATGCCCCACTGTGTGAGTGTCCTAGGGCTGCTGTAACATGGCATCTCAGTCACTTCTGCCACCCCAACTCAGTGACTTAAAAGAACAGAAATTTATTGCCCCATATTGCCTGAGGCCAGAAGTCTGAAATCCAGGAGTTGGCAGGCCCTCACACTTTTTGAAGGTTCTAAGGGATGATTTTTCCTTGGCCCTTCTAGCTTCTGGTGGTTGCCAGCATCCTTAGCATTCCTTAGCATTCCTTAGCTTGTAACTGCATCACTCCAATCTTGTACTCCTTCACATGTCCTTCTCTTCTGCTCTGTGTCTCTCTTCTCTTCTGTCTCTGTAAGGACGGTTGTCATTGGATTTAGGGTCCACCGGGATAATCTAAGATGATATCATCTTCAGATCCTTAACTTCATTGCATCTGCCTCATTTTCCAAATGAAGTCATATTCAAAGGATCTGGAGGTTAGAGCTTGGACATATCTTTTCTGTGGGCCACTATTCACTATATCCATCCCTATCCATGGATCACAGATCACTGAATTCCTGCAAGTTTGGTTGTTATGCCAACTGCCACCTTCTCCTTTCAGAACTGAAGTGGCTGAGGCCTCAGGGGAGGAAGCTGCCTTGCTTCAAGGTCCCCTGGCAAGTGAAGGATAGAGCTAGTATTTATTACCAAGTCCCCATGCTCCTATTGCCTGGGTAAACCTGCTGTACTCAGGGCCAGGCCCAACTCCTTAGATGGCATGGGAATTTGCAAGAAGAACAAACCCTCAGGGTCCATGGGCACAAGGCAGGGCTGGGCTTGGAGGGGAGTGGCTCTATTCCTATATCTCAATGTGACATTAGGAGGCTTTACTCTTCAAGGGCCTCGGTCCCTTCAGCTGGAAAAGGAGAGGACTAGAGTAAGAATCTCAGGGGTGTATTCCAGCTCAGATAACCATGGCTGCCCAGGAGGACACGGTGGCCCATTGCTTTAAGTATGGCTGCTCACCTGCTGGTTGAGGTGCAGCTTTAAGATCCAACATACTCCAGTAGCTATGGCACCAAGAGCAGACACACTGGCATCCTTGATGCCACTGAAATTCCAACAGGGATGCCCTTGACTGGCGTGTGACTCGTGGGTCCTTAAGAATGGCCTGTACCTTTCACAGTATGCCAATCCAGAGCATAAAACCTTTGGAGTTTTCAGTCTGGGATAGGGACAGAACAAGTTGTGCTCCAGCATTCCCAGGGTTTGGGCCTGGCTGCCACTTAATGCTCCCTGTCTCCTCTGACATCTAGTTTCTTCTGGTATTTCTCCACAAAAACAAACCTCAGTCTTAACCTCCCTCACTCATGAAGCAACCAATACTAGTGTGACAGACTTTTTGAGAAGTCTTCTTCCTATTATGCAGGAGACTGCATCTCAGTCACTTCTGCTACCCTCAACTCAGTCCTCAAGGAGCCTGCCAGCCATATCAGGAGATGCCATATCTCCCACTGGGTAAATGGTACTTCTTCTACCCCTCCGCTAGATATGCTCTAGTTTGTCAGGGTCCTTTAGAGTATGGGGCTAAGAACTAGCCAGAAGTTATCGTTAGTTCCTGGCCACAGCAAAGCAGAACAGAGCAGAGCAGAGGGAGTTGTATATACCAGACATTCCTAACCACTTGACATCTAGTATCTCATTGAATCTGCCTAACAGCACTTTGAGGTAGTTTCTATTATTATGCCCATTGAAAAGATTAAAAAGACAATCTGAGTCTCACAGGGGTTAAGTAATTTGCCCAAAGTCACAGAGAGTCAAATATCTAATCAGTCAATCTGGTTCCAGAGCCCATGCCTTGCAAACTAATTTACTGTTTGCTGAGGAGAGAAGCACATTCACCTCCCTTGTTCTGAATACTTTGCTTCTTTTGATACAGCCTAAGGCCCTGATTGCTTATCTGGGCACTCCACTGTGGTACCAACTCATAGTGAATAACTATTCTCTCCCATCTACATGTATTGCCATATGTGTACTCTGGGTCCTGGTTCAGAGTCCTTCGGTCTTCTCCATAAGCTATCTTCAGCTTGTGCAGGTCCCTCTTCCTCCCCCCTTCATGTCCCTGCCAGCCAATATGATCACCGGGGAGAGAGAAGTTAGAGCACAGCAGGCAGGCGAAAGGCTGGTGCACAGAGCTGTGAGCTGGCAACCACTAAATTGAGAGCAATTCCTGGAAATCAGGAAACAAATATTGAGGCCAAAAGCATAAAAATTAAATCGACCTTTGAAACAAACAAGTGCATCTCTACAGGCATCAAATGTGATCCTTCAAGGTTCTAAGACAAGCGTTAAATGAGTTAAAGTCTTCTAGCCCAGGTTGTGCTGGGCTCATGTGAGCAGAGTGCTGGGCAATTAATGTAGCCATTAAAATGATGTTGTTTGAATTGCAAGCCTTTAAGGAAATTTGGAGGGGAGCATCCAAATTTGGAGGGGAGCATCTCAGATCTTACTTATGGCACAGCACCCCACCTTCCTGCAGGGGCATGAATTATGCCCTCTAAAAAAATATGGGGCAAAAGACAGCACCTTTAGTACAGCTTAGTGCAGTGATGGCGAACCTTTTGAGCTCGGCGTGTCAGCATTTTGAAAAACCCTAACTTAACTCTGGTGCCGTGTCATATATAGAAATTTTTTGATATTTGCAACCATAGTAAAACAAAGACTTATCTTTTTGATATTTATTTTATATATTTAAATGCCATTTAACAAAGGAAAATCAACCAAAAAAATGAGTTCGCATGTCACCTCTGACACACGTGTCATAGGTTCGCCACCACTGGTGTAGTGCCAGGGAGACTGTCTCCTGAGTCTTACAGCCTTAGGAGCTGAGATTCCTGGTGTTGGAGCAGTCTAGAAGTATAAACCCTTTTCCCTATCTGTGAAATAAGATCATTTTAAGGAAGCATAAGCAAATATCCATACCAATGTTGATGTTCCTTTTGGACTCATAAAAGACAAAACATGCTCCATGAGCTTTGATCATTCACAGCTGCAGCCATATGGCATTTTCCAGTTTTACATTGTGGGCACTGGAGCTGAATCCTTGCAATCGAACAAATGGCCCCTATTCCAGTGATAAACAAGACTGTACTGAAGGGAAATGGAGAGGAACGACTCAGTGCCTGCCCTTGGGGAGCTTATAGATGAGGAAACACCTCCTTCTAATATAATATCCAGCCTGCTAAGTGCTAGAGGTGTTCTGAGAGTGGGCTCAGGAAGTTCAGAGAAAAACATGATTGCTTTCACTTAAAACTTGGAAAGGCTTCCTGGAAGAACCAGAGGTTGAATTGGGTCTTGGAAGTTAAGTAATATTTCTTTTTTTACAAACAGAATAGTTTATTGGTTTTTAGAGAGAGAGGAAGGGAGAAGAGAGAAACATTGATGTGAGAGAGTAACATCAATCGGCCGCCTCCTGTATGCCCCCTACTGGGGATCAAGCCCACAACATGGGCAAGTGCCCTGACTGATAATCGAACCAGCAACCTCTCTGTGCATAGGATGATGCCCAACCAACTGAGCCACACTGACTAGGGCAGAAGTTAGGTAATATTTCAATAGCCAGAGATGATGATGAGGGCATTCCCAGTGCAGGGGAGAGCTTGGGCAAGAGCTTGGAAGGGCATATTTGGACAATGGTGACTAGACCATTTGGCTGGAACACTGTCCTGGGGTGACAGTATTATAGACCGAGGTCAGGCCTGATTCTGTGGGTGATAGGACGTCATTATAGTCCTGATTAAAGTGGCATGAGAAGATGTGTGCATAGCCTTATGCAATTCTTCTCAGAGTGAGATCCATGTATCCCTGGACCTCCCCACGACCCTTTTAAAAGATCTTCAAGGTCAAAACTATTTTCAAAATAACACTAAAATGTTCTTTGAGTATTACACTGGGTTGACATTGGCACTGATGGTGCAAAAGCAGTGGTGGGTAAAATAGCAGGCGTCTGGGCATAAATCACGGCAGTGGCACCAAATCATACTGGTTGCCATTGGATTCTCCAACGCCATGCACTTTCAGTTAAAAAACAAAAAGCCAGCTTCAATTAAGAATGCTGTTAGCTAAGCAGTAATAGTTAACTTTATTAAATATTGACTCTTGAATGGGAAATCTGCTTCAAGCACTTCTGCTGAAAACCATAGAGCATTGGTTGACCCAAGGCAGAGCACTTGTGCAGTCATTTGAGTTTTGAGCTGAACTGGCTGGTTTTTCATAGAACATCATATTTACTTAAAAAAAAAAACTAATGTTACTCAGCTTTGGGTATTTGGCAGGCATTTTCTCATAAATGAACAAAGTGAGCTTATTACTTCAAGGAAAACAACTGACAGTATTTTTTTGCAAGTGATAAAATCTCAGCTTTAAAGCAAAAATTAGAATTTTGAAAAGCTTGGATCCACCGCTGTGAGCTTGACAGCTTCCCAATACTTAAAGACTTTTCCAATGAGATGGATGGTTATAGGAACAAATGTGTTGTATTTTTGATGTTGTAGAATGAAAAGTGTCAACATATGAAAGCTCTGCCTCAGTCAGGGCATTTATATTTTCCAAGTGACCAATGCATGATGTTACCAAACCACAAATGGGTAAAAGTTTCATTCAAAGGATAAGAGAGTCTTGTGGAGTTTAATGGAACCAACTATGGAAAGTTCATGATACACATTCCACACAGCACTTAACCTGTAACAATCATGGTTTTGATGTCATACCAAAGGAGAATGTCCACAATTATATGGAAAGCCTACTAATATATCTCTCCCTCTTTCATTTGCATATCTGTGAGAGGCTGGATTTTCTTCTTATACTTCAGCCATAACAAGAAAGGATAACTGAATAAAGAATGAGATGTGAGAATCTAGCTTTCTTCTATCAAGTCAAATATTGGGAAACTTCGAAAAAAAATAAAATAATGTAATTTTTCAAAACAAGGTTTTGTTTTAGAAAATGAGGTTATCTTCATTAACATATTATTCATATTTATGTGAAATAAGTTTATTATTTTAATTTCATTATTAATAAATAACTAAACATTTTAACAATTTTGTTTCTGATATGTTTAATATGAAAAGATGTAACTCACATAAAGAAATGCTCCTTGGGCTCCTCAGCAATCTTTTACTTCATTGTATTCTGATATTTTTATTGAGGTGAAATTCACATTACATAAAATTAATCATTTTACACCACACAATTCATTGGCATTTAGTGCATTCACAATGTTGTGCAACTATAATCTCTCTCCAGTTCCAGAACATTTTCTTCACCCCAAAAAGAAACTCCATACCCATTAAGCAGTCACCCTCCTATCTGTCTTCCTCTTAGTTCCTGGCAACCACTAATCTACTTTCTGTCTCTGAGAATTTACCCACAATATGTTTTAAGAGTACAAAGGGTCTGAGAACAAATAGTTTGCAAACCACTGGCTTAGTGGCTCAAATCCCAGCTCTGCTTTTATTAGCTGTGATATCTTGGTCAAATCATTTACCTTCCAAGAGTCTAATTTTCTTGACCCCTAAAATGGACATAAGAGTAGCATATTTTTAAAAAATCCTCACCTGAAGATATGTTTATTGATTTGAGATAGAGAGGGAGAAAGAGAGGGAGAGGGAGAGGGAAAGGGAGAGGGAGAGGGAGAGGGAGAGGGAGAGGGAGAGGGAGGGGGAGAGGGAGAGGGAGAGGGAGAGGGAGAGGGAGAGGGAGAGAGAGAGAGAGAGAGAGAGAGAGAGAGAGAGAGAGAGAGAGAGAAAGGAAGAAGAAAGAAAGAAAGAAAGAAAGAAAGAAAGAAAGAAAGAAAGAAAGAAAGAAAGAAAGAAAGAAAGGAAAAGAAAGAAACATTGATTGGTTGCCTCCTGTCCACGCCCCAATGGGGGATCAAACCCACAACCTAGGTATGTGCCCTGACTGGGAACTGAACCTGCAACTCTTTGGTGAATGGGATGACACTCCAACCAACTGAGCCACCCAGCCAGGGCAATAGTAGCATCTTCATGGAGCTATTGTGAGGATTAAATGGAAATATTCATATAAAGTACTTGGAGCACTATAGATACTCATGGAGGAAGCATTGATTCCATTTTCATACACTCTTTCTCTAGATGTGACTGGCAATATCTTGAGAACAAGAGCCAAGTCTTATTTATCTCATTACCACTTGCTTCCCAGCTATGAGATACTAGTGAGTAACTTTGACTCTCTGAGCCTTGTTTTTCTCATCTATAAATTGAAGCTAACTATAATACTCATCTCAAAGGGTAGTTATGAGAATCAATGTAGGATTTAATGCTTGCAACATTCTCAGTACACAGGAGGCCCTCAATGGCAGATAGTTGTTAGCGGGTAGTGAAGATGATAAAGACGTTGATGAAAATACTGACACTGTGCCTCTTGGCTCACATACTAGTGTGCAGCTCAGGATCCACCACTGAAGCTTGGTCCTTCATCTAGGCTATTTGGACCCATAACATGCTCTTCCCAGGAGATGATAGGATCATGGCAGCACCATCTGCCAAGTGCCCTTAGTCTTTGCTTAGTGGATTTCTATGCACAGGCTGTTTGGGCTTTGGAAGAACAAATGAATTTACATTAAGCTTTCCTGCCAGAGCCATATCTCAGCTCCAGCTCCAGAGGATATGTCAGTCCCTCAGTTCTGCACTCAGCTAGATTAAAGGGAACTTTGACAACTGGCTGGTGGAAGTTCCCAAGATACTCTGGAAAGACCCTAGGCACTCAGACTTGAGAGGTGTTTTATTTTATTTTTTTAATCCTCAAGAGAGGAAGGGATAGAGGGAAGAAAATGAGAGAGAGAGAGAGAGAGAGAGAGAGAGAGAGAGAGAGAGAGAGATCAGTTGCCTCCTGTATGAGCCCTGACCAAGGATGAAACCCAAAACCTGGCTATGTGCCCTGACTGGGAATCCAACACACAACCTTTTGATGCTCCAACCAACTGAGCCATCAGACCAGGATGAGAGGTGCTTTTATACATGCCTGGTAGTTCCCCATAGCCCCCTTCCCACATACCCTCTTTGCTTAGCCAAGGAAAGAAACTTGCTCTGCTACCAAAGTCCATTTAGATGATTCAAGAATCCCTGGGGTCAATCTGTCTTGACATGTGGATCCATACCTGTCAGGCCTATAGCTGTTGGCTCTGGGCCTTGCAGTTATAGGCTGACCCCCCTTGAAGCTAGAGATACCACTGTTGAGCCACCCTTAACTGCCACATTTACCCTGCTAAGAAAGCTGAGTTCTTGTCAAAGTTATTTTAATAGTGGCAAGCTGAGGAAGGTTGACCCTCTCAGCCACGTCCCCAAAGGGCATGTAGAGTGGTGGGGTGGAGAGAAGATAAGACTGGGAATCAGGAGACTTAGAGTCAACCCTTCTGAGGACTGAAGATATGATCTACCTGGGCCTAAGTTTCCCCATTTGGAGAATGAGAAGGTTGGATTATATCTAGGTTTTTGGATTTTAGTCAGCATTAGTCAAGGAGAAACAACCATTAATGTTCACTTTCCTGACGCCTGAGGAGAGTCTACCTGGTTCACTTTGCCCTGGAGAGGCTTGCTCTGGTCCCAAGGACCTGAATGAAATAGGCAAGGGACAATTTTACCCTTAAAAGAGCACATAACACAGGGAAAACTGGCCACCCCAAAATTCATCCAAATAGGAAGAGAGTATCTTCCTGCTCATAGACAGGGTACCCATGGGGACAGTGAGCCAAAGGCAGATTAGTATATCTGCTGCTGGTAGTAGTAGCAAATGAGTGTAAGGCCTGGAGCAATTAATTGGGTGGTCTCAGAGACTCTGGAAACAGCCTAAGGATAATATGGACTGGATCCCTCACATAATACACACACCATATACTTTGGGTTCTGAATGCTTGTGGTTTTCAGCCCCCTGGCACTCTATCTGATCATTGCAGATACCACCTGCCCTGCTCTCTGCTGTGTCCTTCCTATGGAGTCAGTGGCCTCCAGCTGACCTGGATAGGGCCACAGTTCTAATGGGGTCTACTCTCGAACAACTCTGCAGGGCTGACTTAAATCTGTTCTAGAGGTAGGCAGGGTGGGAAATCGGAGTCACTCACAGGGAACTCTCCAGGCTTCATTCCAACTAGGGCTGAATCCAATCTGGGAGTTGCATGGGATTTTTATTACTTCCTTTCTCATTGTATAAAGAAACCCTCTTCAGCCAAGGTGTGCACTCTAGCTCCCTTGGCTAGCTGCTGGCTCCTTTTTTCAGCTAGCTGGCTCTACTCCCAGCTTTTCTTCTCATCCCTCTCTCTGTCTGGCTCCTGCTCCTCTACTTTGTATCTTCCTTGCTGACTCAAGCCTCTCTCAGCACTTCCTGCTCCTCCCAGCCCATTCTTCTCTCTAGCCTCCACCCTCACTGGCGCTCTTAAAAGCCTTTGAAGGTCAGTGTCTCAGGTGTAGTCCTACATAGCAGAGATGTATGCAGGCTGTGCTACCTGCAGCCCAGACCCTAAGAAGACAGAGGCCCTGAATAGGGACTGAGGCCCCAGTGCTGAGTTGAGCCCACAGCTGTATGAGCAGATGTTGCAGCAAAGAGAGCAGCAGCCTGACAAGGTGGAGCCCAAGCTGCAGGGACCAGGCCACCTGAGCAACCTGGGAGAACAGGTAAGGCAGTCAGCCCTACGAAGCTTGAATCCACAGGTAGTTCCATTGCACAAGACCATGTCTACACAGACTGAGCCTCCATGTGTGGGTGAGAGCTTCACCTGCATGCTATGAGGCTCTGCCATGAGACTCATGCTGCATCTGCATGGAGACTGGACCTCTAAGGAGATGCAGATGGTGTTCACCCAGGAGGAGGGTCCACAAAGAAAAGAGGACTATGCCACCAATGGACAAGACTGCAGAGATACAGGTTGCTTCTACACAGAGCCCAGCTCTGCTTGAAGAGGTAAACACAACAAATGCAGACACGGGCAACTCCAACACCAGGACTGTGGCTCTTCTAGGAGATGCAGACTGCCACTGCATGGACCATAGCCCTATGGAACACAGATAGCTGGTCCATTCAGGAATGAGGCAGTGCCAGGTGGTGCCGGTGGCAGCACCATTGAATGCAGCTCTTTGGAACCTCTGGGGGCTCTCAGTGGTGCACAGCTCTATATGGTGGTGCTGGCTGGGTCAGCACCAAGTGAAGCTTCATAAAGAGGCATAGACATGTACCTGCAAGGGAGCTCAGCAGAGAGGCACATACAACATTTGCAAAAGATGAGCCTCAGCAGGCTGGGCAAGAGGTGTACATGAACTCTCAGTACTACTTTTGCAAATTCTCTAAAATTGTGTCAAATTTGAATATATTTATTTGAATTAATTTTTAAGTCTTTTAAAAATCACAACCCTTAGGGATATTGTTAGTACTGTAGTTGAGTTCTTGACACACCATAGGTGATCAATGAACAAACTGTACAGTTACAACTAGTGCCTGCCTTTGCTGTTAGATGACATGTAAATGTTACATAAACATTATAGAGAAAGCCCCAAAGATGCACTTTTTTCCTGGGTAATCCCATAAAAAATATTGAGTGAGCAGAGAGAACGGGATACAGTACTGCACAAAATCCTTGCCAGGTTTGGGTTGTGATGGAAATAGTTGGTATCAGACACAGACACAGCCTAAGGGGAAAGAAATGTGTGTTCATGGGGAATCTCATTGTGGGGGTTTGTTTGAAGTTGTCTGGCCTGTTATCTTTTTGGCAGGTAGTTGGTATGCCAGGCCTGGGGTAGGAATAGACATCATCCCAGCTGGGGTGGTGTAGCTCTTCTTCTTAGCCACTTGTCCTTCACAGTCTACATCTTGGCAAGAGATAATACTGCAGGTATCATCTGTTGAGGATTCATAGTCAACAGACACTTATTGGCTCTTTTTTAACATAAGCAGTACATCATGCTTTGAGCATTCATAGTCAACAGACTCTTGTTGGCCTTTCCTTTCTTACCATAAGCAGTTCATCATGCAGCTCCCAGAACCTGAAGGGATGTTTGCTCTTAAGCAAGATGCCCTGCTTTAAAAGCCGCATTGTGAACTCAGGGCCCTTACACTATTACAGACTCAGTGTAGAGTTGAACCTCCCAATCTAGAAAGAACTCCATAGGCTGGAAGGCATTCCACAGCCTCCAAGGGAGCTCGAGATTTGTTGGGACTTCCCCTAGATACCAGGGTTTACCAGGTCCTGCAGTGTTTAGAATGCACAGGCCTAGGGCAGCCCTTCCCTCACATTCAGTGCTGCTATCCTAGAGATAATGCAAAATGTGTGAAGAGCTCCAGGAGGAGGGCCCAGGCCCAGGTCTTCTGTGGGGCTGACAAAACCCAGCCTGAGCTGGCTCTGCCCTGTCACTCCACAAAACCTTAGTCACAGGCACACTAATTTGACTGTCCTCCACCCTTCCAGAACCATTCCACTTTCATTATAGCCTGCCCCATCCTTTCAAACACAGGCAAACATAGCCTCCTGATCTGGCAAAGTTCTACTTTTCCCAGGCACCTTTCAAAGTCACCTTTCTCAGGCCAAGTGAGCCAGCCTTCTTTGGGGCCCCCTGTCCCACCTCAGCTCTCAGCATAGTAGACTAAGATTATTTTAAGGCCTGTCTCCCCATAGATGATGGGTTCCTTAAGAACAGAGCCCAAACCTCGGTCCTCAGTTCCTGCCATGGACTGGGGGGACAGGAAATGGTGCTGAAATGGATGAGGGAGCCAGTGAGTGATGCAGGGGCTGAGGGAGTGTTGAGCACCACCCATTGCAGAAGCCCAATACAGTTTTCTCCAGGGCCACCATTCATTTGGCTCACTCATAGGTAGGAAGTCAGGAGTGAAATGAGACAGATTTGGCTTTTACTGTTGATTATAAAAGCAGCCTGAATGTGTGGAGACCCCCCTGGGGATGGATGACATCATGCTGGCCTGTGTAGAGTCTGCTGCTTTTCTTTTCTTTTTTGGGGGGAGGGGGGAGTCACATTGTTATTAGCTATTTTGACTATGCAGAGGAAAGGGTCCTTAGTGAAAGGCCAGCCTTTACCATCCCACCTGCCCGAGTCCCAGAAACTGCAGGCTCCACTGGCTAGGAGTCTGTCATACAGCCTAGTCCTGAGGCCTCTGGGAGTGGTAGGGTGGCCTTTACTTCCTAGCAGCCATGCAATGGCCATCTTGGTACTGACGAGGCTCCCCATCTATCTATGCTCAGGGCAAAATAGAAGATGCTCTCTTTGGGGACCCTCTGAATAGCCTGGAGCTCACTACCCTCCCATAACACACCTCCTCGACATTCTGCACACTGCTAGAAAGACAGGGCAATCTCAGAGAGCCTCACCAAATGCCAGCCCCAGATCCACTATAAAATCAAATAGTCACATGGTGGGGTCTCTGCTTTAAAATAAACTTGGCTGTGACAGGGAATTTGAGACTGCTCTATTTTCCTCCCTCACCAGAGGGCTTAAAAGGTATACCACTCTGCCACTTAAAGTAGATCTGGCCAAGTTGAACATATTTTCCCAGATAAATCAACCCCCAGCAGCCATCTCCCAACATGAAAGGGATGCATAAGATTAAATAATCTCTGTGGGAAAGACAGGAAGAGAGCTTGCTGCCCTAGGGCTACCAGCAGCATGCACATACAGCGGGACCAGGAGTGAAGCCTTGGCCCCTAGTATGGCCAAGGAACAGCCCTGGTGCTGGATAACACTACCCCACCTTTCAGTGTGTCTGGCCTGCTCACCTCCCGCCTTTCTGAGTTGCCTTGTGTCACCAAGAATGAAGGGGGAGACAAGCTCCTGGAGAAAGCACGTGGGGCATGACTACTCTCTATTGGGAGCCTGTAACTACCTGAGGGGTAAAGTTACTTCATTTTTTAAGCCTCAGTTTTCTCATTTGTGAAACAGCAAAATAAAACTACAATCCTTTGTAACATTGTACCAATGTTACATCCCCAAACTCAGCCCCTGTGCTGACAGGCTGAGTGATCCAGGCAGCTATGCTGCCCTTTCTGACCTCTTCCCCACCCTGAAGTGGAGATGCAGTCCTTGGTCATACCCCCTGCTGCCCAGGGCTCTCCTTGGTCCTCAGTGTTCAGTATTCTGGAAGGCAAACCTGGAAAGGCCCTCAGAGATTGGCTATTCCAATAGTCCCATTTTACAAAGAAGGAAGCTGAGGCCCAGAGAAGAAAAGGATTGACCTAAGGTACCTCCAGCCAGAAAACACTTTCTTCTTCCTCTTTAAAAAATTGTTTTTTTTGTTTAGAGGGAGAGAGAGAGAGAGAGAGAGAGAGAGAGAGAGAGAGAGAGAGAGAGATTGATTTGTTGTTCCACTTATTTGTGCATTCATTAGTTGATTCTTGTATGTGCCCTGACTGGGGACCAAACCTGCAACCTTGGCCCTTGGCATATTGGGATGATGCTCTAACCAACTGAGCTACCCAGCCAGGGCTCATCTCTCATTTTTAAATTAAGCTTTTTTATTTTGAGGTAATAGTAGATTCATGTGCAGTTGTAAGAAATAATACAGAGATGTCATATAACCTTCACCCCCAGTGAGACATATTTCATTCTGAAAATGAGTCTGAGATGGGGTAGAGTATGTGCATGTGCTCATATAGGAAGGATGGAATGAGCAAAATAGAAAGTACTATTATTCAATCAAAGACAGGCCTGATATGCTTTATCCCAAGCTGAAACTACAAAAATAATCTTTTCTTTCTCTTTTTGCAGTATCCAAGACAATTGAGAAACTGAATTCTGAGTAGACCGCTTTGCCCATTTACCCATTTGGTTCTTCCCAGACCTTCTGCCACCTCCCATACCACCCTCTGCTCCTGCACTGACTGCCTTTCATTTGAAAAATGGAAGGCCCCATAAATTAAAGCTGCTGGACAGCTCAGAATCCACCCTACATCAAAGACCTGCCAGTTCCCCTCATCAGGCAGCTGTTTGCCCCATGGGACCAGAGGGTTTTACTGGCTGAACCATGTGTGCTGTAAATCACCAGCTTTCTATGGAAACACCACTTCTTTTCTGTACCCCTCCGTCTCCCAAGTACCTACAGACACCAGCTCTCAACTGTCAGGCCTCAATGGTCATCTCATCTTTATTTCCTCTCAAATTCCTAAATACCTGTAAGTGATTTGAGTTCATCTTGACAGACAACAGCACTTAAATACATTTTTTTTTTGGCTTAAAAGTTGTGGTCCTCTTTTCCTTGGGATGGGCAGATAGAGTTCTTGAATAGTGATCATACTTAGATTTGGTTTTCAAAGTTGTGGGCAGTCCATATCTGGATATACTAAGGATAGTTTCTTTTGAACATAGGAGAGAAGGGTAGGCTGGAAAGTGAAGGGCAGTTTGGGCCTGGGCAGGGCAGAGAGGAGAGGATGCCACTAGGGAGTCTTAAGTAGGCCATGGGGAGTAGATTACATTATGAGAGGGGAGGCTGGGCACATTGACTCAACACAGATAACAGAGGGCTTCAGAAGTTGCATTTGGCTATGGACTACAGCCTCTATGGTGTGGGGGCCATAGAACGATTTAAGCAAGGGAGTTGCCCAAGTTGTGTTGGAACAATATGGACAGTGGAAAATCAGGAAGAGGTTTGCATGTCTCATTCTGCCAGGCTCCTGGGGAGAAGCCCTGGGAAATCATAGCCCTGCAACACTCCCAGGGAAGAGGAGCCAAGTGGAGCCTGTTTTTGTGGCTGTGTGCTCAGCCCAGGAGGATGCTGGCACAGCCGAGTGACTATTGGCAGAGAAGAGACACTAGTCAGTCTACCAGCTTCCTGCACCTCATGAGCACTGAAAAGAAGTGCCCTGAAACTCTAACTTCTGCAAGGTTCCTCTTTTGCCATTCAGGGCCTAGCAAAGTCTTTGCAAGCAATGCATACCAAAGGGAACCACAGGCATATGAGTTGCATTGAAGTTGAGATACTACCTGGAGATAAATTCAGTGCTCTCTGTAGCCCTATCTGCTGTAGTCCCATTCCTTGGGCCCTGGCACTGGAAAGAAACAGATGGAGTGGCACCAGGTTCCCAGTGTCAGGCAGTCAGGGAAGCAAGGAGCAAGTTCAAGAATTGGGTCCCAGGATCCATACTCTGCATTCCTTCCTGACTTCTCTCCCATTGGAAGCTCTCTGCTAGTGCTTAGCACCAAAACCTCTGCCTACTGGGTTCTTACTTCCTGAGTGGCAGGCTGATGGTCTTATGACTGAGAGTCCCATCTGACAATATGCTAAGTCCTATGTGCCAAGTGACCTAGGAAGGTTGAAGAGTCTGGGCATGCAGCAGCCTGTATATAGGGCTTAAAAGGCCTCAGCTTATGTGGCAGGAAGGGCAGGGGCCAGGGAAACTGGCAGTGCTTCAGGCTCTAGAAAATATTGAGAATAAATTCCAAACGTCTTTCACCTCACTCCTTTCCCTAAAAAGGCCAACTTTTAAAGAAACAAGCACTCCTTCCAGGCACTCCCATCGGGCAGCTAAAGACAGACCCTTCTGGGGAATTATCTTTCCCTGCACACTCCTGCCTGGGTGGAGGGTTTTTGCAAGTCAGCGTTGGCTTCCTGAAGCAAGCCAGCAAGATCTGGTATCCTCAAGAGGTTTGGCATGAATTCCAAGATGGTACAAGCTCTTATTTTCTGGTAGCAACACAAGCTTATAGGCTGTGAGAGCCAAGAATTTTGATAGGTCACTGGGGAATGGGCCTTACACACATCTAGAACGTTCTGGCTGGCATTGAGCTATTTTGTAATTTTTGTCTCATGATCAAATTATGTAGCCAAAAATACAAACAGATGCCAGCTTCTAACATGAGTATCACTTCACTCTGGTAACAAATATGATCATTTCAGAGTATGATAAATAACACATTTGTGTGTTTTTGTTGTTGTTGCATATTCCACAAGACAGACACAGACTGACAGTTTGTCAGGGGGTAAGAGGTTTAAGGGACCTTGATGCTGACCTCTACACTTTTGGGGTAGGGAAGCTGAGTCCCAGAATAAATGAAAATACAGACAGCATCCTTTGAATTTGGATTGCATTTTATCATTTACAAAATTTCTCGCCATCTCAAACTTGCATTTGCACTGTGAGAGGTAGGATGTGCAGTGGTAAAGAGCAGGTAATCAGTAGCCAACCCTTGAATTAGAAACTTACTCATTGTGTGAGCTGGGGCAAGCCTCTTACTCTCTGAGCCTCAGTTTTCTCTTCTGCAAAATGAGGATGGTAATAGAATCCATCCCTTAGGTTTGTTGTGAGCTCAATTAAATAATCATATAACATGTTTAGAGCAGTGCTTGACACACATTATGGACTATAAAAGTATTGGATATTACTTTTTTATCTTATAAGTATCCACAAGAGCCTCTGGAAGTGGAAAGAGCAAGACCATTAGCCCATTTGACAGAATAGAAAATTGAGGCTTGGGGAGCTACAATGATCTGCTTGGCTCTATATAGTTAGTCAGTAGTAGAAATGGGAATTAATCCCACATCTTTAGACTCTATGCTTAAAACGCTTTCCAAAAGACTGACCTCATCCTGTGAAGACCTCTGCTGCTTGCTTACCCACGTCACTTATAAATAAAGTTAAGAAACCACCTTTTCTATTTTACACCCACGTTACAGTAAGAAAACCACCATTTTATATATGCCTCTTTGAAGATCTGAGGTGGCTTACAATGGAAACACATATTAAATAGGGTAGTGGAACTAAACATTTGAAAAATTCATAAATGTTCAAAGAAAGAGGAGAGGTCATTTCACTGAGACCCAATAATGAGGTCACAGCGACCAAAATATACTTGGCTTTGAGCTTCTTGGTAGCCAGCCCATAGGAACAATGGGGCCAAATTTTGACCAGCATTGTCAATAGGAAAGCTTTTGGATTGAGAAGTGACCAGAGAGGGCAGGGGGTGGGAAGATAGTGCTGCATCATTGCTAAGCCTACCCCATGGCTGGGTTGCACAGACAGAGAAAAGGGAGGCCCATGCATGCCCAAAGCTCTACCCTAGAGATGCCCCAGTCATATAGACCCATACCTGCCCTGGGGACACTTGAGCCAGATACCTCAGCAGCAACTGGGTCACACCAGCTGTCTTCAATGGGAACATTTTTTTGGGAAGGTGTGTAACAGACCAGGTCCAGCAGGGCTACAGAATTCAAGGAGCTGGAAAGTACTCCTTCAGGAGATGGCCAGGCCACAACAGCACAGAGGAGGGGAGAGAATATAGTTGCTCAGAGAGTCAGGAGTATTGTCTGGTTGAGGCAGGAAGATGTGCATGCTATGAGGCTTGACAGTTCTCTGGCCCTCCACATGCCTCTTCTCTCTCTTTTTAAAAATCTATATTTATTGATTTCAGAGAGGGAGAGAGAGATAGAAACATCAATGAGAGAGAATCATCGATTGGCTGCCTCCTACAGGTCCCCCACTGGGGATCAAACCCACAACCCAGGCATGTGCCCCAACTGGGAATTAAACCAGTGACCTCTTGGTTCATAGGTCAATGCTCAGCCACTGAGTCACACCAGCTGGGCCACTTGCCTCTTCTCTCAGCTACATGACTCCTGGTTGGAGTCCAGGCTTTCCAGGGCTAGGGCACTGGGGATAACACTGAAGAGTTGGGGGAGTGAAGAGGCCCCAAAGGCATGGAAAGTGGGAACTTGGGTACACTTTAAAGACAGTGTTCACCAAAATACACATAATGCTATGGGGCAAATTATATCTCACCCACACCCTTATGTTGAAGTCCTGATTCCCCCATACCTCAGAATGTGACTGTATTTGAAAATTGGGTCATCATTGATGGAATTTGATAAATTAAGATGAGGTCATAGTGGAGTAGATGGGTCCCAAATCCAATATGATCGGTAACCTTATCAGCAGGGAAATTTTGGACACAAATTCAGGGAGAAGACGGCACTGTTAAGCTGAAGGCAGAGATTGGGGAGATGCCTGTATAAGCAGGAATGTCAAAGATTGCCCATAAAATACCAGAAGCTGGGGGAAAGGCATAGAACAAATTTTCCCTCGTGGACCTCAGAATGAGCCAATCATGCCAATACCTTGATCTTGAACTTCTAGCCTCCAGAAATGGGAGACAATACATTTCTGTTGTTTAAGCCACCAGCCTGTGGTACTTTGTTATGGCAGCCCTAGGAAATTTATACATCTGAGTGCATGCATGCACATCTCACACCATGCCTATAGTACAAATTCCCTTTTCCAGGTCTGCAAAAAAGAGAAGACATATTCCTGGAGAAGCAGGGCACAGCAGGATCTGTGTGAGAGGAAAACATTAGCTGGAAATTTAAATCAATTTTCCATTTATATTTTATGTTAATAGAGATGCATAATAGAAACAAACCCCTACCTTTTTATAAAATGCACTATGGACTCAAAGGCACTTTCACATTCATAATGTTGCTTAAGCCCCTAACAGCACAGAGTGGTGGGTGCCACTATCCTGAGTTTGCAGATGAATAAAAGGACAACCCTGAAAATTGGAACATAATGTGACTAGAAAACCAGGGGCAAAGAGCAGTCCCCTTTCTGCCAGCCGAGTATGTGAATGTTCTTGAGCCCTGGTGTGGATGCAGAGGTAATGGGCACTTGCTAAGAGATGGAAGGATTCATTGTTAAAGAAAAAACCCACTTGACTTCTTAGCATTTCTCCCTTAGTGTCCTCCATGCCAGCATGATGGCATTCTGTCTATTTCAGTTGTGATCATTTCTTGGCATCTTGGCTCATTGTGCATCTTTTTTTCCACTGTGTCCAATTGTCTTCCTAACTTAATCCTGGGACAATCTTCTCTCCCACTGGGGCAACACTTGACAGGAATCAAAGCTTTTTCATGTTCTTTATTTTATTTTCAACTCACTGGGTTCAAAGGATGGAGGCAGGGTGTGTGCTATTTCTCCTTCCTATTGAACAACAAAAAAAAAAGAAAAAAAAGAAAAAAAAAGAGGGGAGTGCCCTAGCCGATTTGGCTCAGTGGATAGAGCATCGGTCTTTGGACCAAAGGGTCCAAGGTTCAGTTCTGGTCCTGTGTTCGATTCCAGTCAAGGGCATGTACCTCGGTTGCAGGCTCCTTCCCGGCATGGGGAGGCAACCAATTTATGTGTTTCTCTCCATAGATATTTCTCTTTGTCTTTCCCTCTCCCACTCTCTCTAAAAGATGCATGGAAAAATATCCTCAGGTGAGGGTTAACAACAACAAAAAAGAGGGGTGTGATTTGCTTATCATTACTGAGGTAGTTGGAGCTCCAAGTCCAGGGTTATTTTTACAACAACGAGTTTTGATTACTATGAGCAAAGCACTGTCCTAGGTACTCTGTGGACAGTCTCATTTACTGTTTCCATTTCCCAGATGAAGAGATAGAGACTAAGAGAAGGGTGGCAACCTGCCCAAAGTCAGAAGGCAAGTAGGTAGTGAAGCCAGGATGCAACTGCTGATCTTATTGACTCTGTAGCCTGGCTTGACAATCATCCAATGCTATCCCCTCTGAGTCACCTCCATTGATAAAGACTTGAACAAGCAGCCAGGCTGACATCTTGTTCCCAGTTCCCAGTAGATGCTCATAAGGAATGGTCCCAAATGTCCATCACACAGCTGGTAGGCTAGTAGTCCATGTAGGAAGTCCCCTGGCTCAGGGCCCAGTTTCTGAGGGCTATTTAGAGAAAGTCTCATTCTCTCCTTGTAACTTTTGAAATCTGAGGGTCAGGCCTGGTGAACAACAACCACCTAGGAATGCTCCAGTGGTAACTTCCCTCCTGTCCAGAACTGACCTGGAGCCCAGCTGGCATAAACCATTACCCAATGCAGGTAACAGGACCCCTTGCAAATGAGTCATCCTTGGAACCATTCTGGGCTTGACATAAGAGGGTCCATGGAAGCAGCAGTCACTCTGGCCTAGGACACCTCCCTCTGTTGAGGGGAGGGGGGCACTCAGTGGCCCCATCTGCTGGAGCTGGTAGCACAGCTCACCCAGCTGTGGCACAAGAGTTTAGCCCTAAAGGATAGTTAAGGGAATAGAGGAAAAGCTTCCTAGAGATAAAGAAATCATTTCCTCTAAGAATTGTAAGCTCTAGAGATTTGCAAGGGAACAGCACGGATGCTAAACTAACACACTGGGGAAGAAGGCAGGTGCCAGGCTAAATAAAGAAATATGAGTACATACACAGAGAACACGCTCCTCAGAGAAGCACACATGTATATTAATGAGGATGCTGAATGCCAAGAAATCAAATAACAACATAACCATCACATTAAACACCAAAGCCACAGAGTTGGCTGCAATAATTTACTATGGGAGGTGCAAAGGACTTTGACTGTCTGCCCTTCTGTGCAGCCCTTCAAAGCTTTACAAAAAACAATGACTCTGCCTATAGCACTAGGACTTGATGCTCTATAAATAAGAGAAACTCCTGGCTTCAGCCCTTGTTACTGGAGACAAGCCCTAGGAAAGCACTACATGTGCTAAAAAGATATGGGCAGGGATTCATGCTATAGGCAAGGAGCTCTGTATTAAGACTTGGGATAAGTTGACTTCCAAAACCCAAGAGGCACACATACCCTAAGATGTGGCAGAAAATGTGATGGGAAGAGGGAATTTAAAGAGGACAGCCTTTTTGCATGATCCCCACACAAAAAGAGGAAAGATTCTTAGTGCATGGAATGGGAAGGCATGGATATGAATGGCTGCTCCTAATGGCTGCTCCCATCTAGGCCTATGGCCACACAATCCTGACTTGGGCTTGTGGTGGATGTTTCTTTTTGGTTGCCCATCTTAACACCCTTCCCAGGTTTGAAGAAGCTCAAAGCACCAGTTACTCACTCTCCTAGCTTCCCTTTGAATCTAGGGCACAGTATATGAAGCTTGCGCCATTAAATTTTGGGTTGGTGCTAATGATGAAGAGAAGCAGGGCCAATACAGCATCTGCCACAACATCCCATTTACTAGAGCAGTTGTACCAGTGGTGCCAGAGGCCATCAATGGTAATGTTAGTTGACAAACTATAAAGTTTACCTTTCAGTGGTACCAACAGAGGTCTCTCATCAGATGAATTCTCTACCATGATAGGGAAATCAGAGTTAAAAAATTGGGACTTCCATTTTTGATAATGGAAGATTAGATATCACATTACAGAGAAATCAAACTTTTAGTTAAAACGTTAAAAATAGTCTCTCTAAAATATTAAAAATCTACTAAGATAATAAGGAATGTGGCAATAAGATATGTAGGAACACAGATTCAGAAAGATGACTACAACATTTGGGGCCTTTAGATAAAGAAATTTATAGGAAAGATATTGGGTAGCTCACTGGCTGGGAAAATTAGAGAATCAGGCTTATTGGCCATATGACCAAATCCACAGACAAAATCATGGTACAGAATTAGTCTTATGTACTGGTGGATAGAACTTCAACATATGAGTTGGGAGGAACACCATTCAACATAAGAATCAAGGTGGAGTCCCTGAAAGCTTTTGGATGAGTTTGGGTTATAAGTAGGCAGGGAAAGATATCATCTGTGAGATCAAGTATACAAGAAAAATATTATTACACATACAAGAAACCTGAAATTGTAAAATACTGGTAAGCAGTTAACTGAAACCAAATCTTAGATGGTCCAGATGTTGGATTTAGGAAAGGCTTTAAAACAACCATGAAAAATATAAAAATAAAAGGAAAATATGACAGTGATGAGTGAACAGATAGGGAATCTAAGCATAGAAGTGGAAACTATCCAAAAGAAAAAAATGAAACTCTAAAAATGAAAAGAACAATAATTGAAATGAATAATTCACTGAATGGGCTTAATACTATTTTTGAAAAAGGCAGAAGACAGACTCAATAACATTAAAGAGAAATTAACAGAATTTATCCAATGTGAAGAACAGAGATAGAGAAAATTTGGAAAAAAATAACAGAACTTCAGGGACCTATAATAGCACAATATGAATCAAATAGCACAATATGAATGCAACTGTAGTCTCAGAAAAAGAAGCGAGTGAGAATGAAGCAGGAAAATATATTAAGAAATAAAGGACAAAATTTTCCCAAACTTTGATGAAAGTTAGGACTTATAGAACAAAGGAGCTCAGTGAATCTCAAACAGAATAGATACCAAAAAACTATGCCTAGCCACATCATAGTCAAACCATTGAAACCCAAAGATAGGAGAAAAATCTCAAAAAAATAAAAACAAAAAATACATTACATACCAAGGAAAAAGAATACAAACAGTGCTGGAGTAATTGAATATCCATAGAACCCCCCACCCCAAAATCACCATACATATCCTTCATGTTTTGCTTTTATAGCCACATCCACTTCCCTCTTTCCCCACCCCTCCTTAACCATGAAAACAACAAATTTATTCTCCATTTCTAGAATTTTGTCATTTTAAGAATGTCATATAAATGAAATGATACATTAAAAAATCATAAATGGGAATGACAGTTTTCACTTAGCATAATTATCTGGAGATTAATTCAGGTTTATTGTGTGCCTTGAATAGCTTCTTCCTTTTATTGCTGAATAATATTTCAGGGTATGGATCTTTCAGTTTGTTTAATGATTCACTTGTTGAAGGATATCTGGATCATTTCCAGTTTTAGGCTATTATGAATAAACTGCTATAACATTTGTGTGTAGGTTTTGTATGGATATAAGTTTTTATTTCTCTGGGATAAATGCCAAGAGTGCAATTGTTAGGTTGTATGGTACTTGAATGTTAGGTTGTTTTTTTTTTTAAACTGACAAATTATTTTCCAGAATGTCTGTACCATTTTATGTTTCCACCAACGTGTATGAGTGATCCAGTATCTCTGTATCCTCCCCAGCACTGGTGTTGTCACCATTTTTTATTTTAGCTATTATGACAAGTTTGTAACAATATCTCACTGGGGTTTTAATTTTGTATTTCCCTGATGGCTAATAATGCTGAATACCCATTTTGATTCACTGGTAGTGTCTTATGTATCTTTCTGTATAGATTTTTACGTAGTTGCTCTAGGTATTACATTGCACATATAGTAATATAATGGCATTATATAGTCATATAAATATGCAAAAATATATGCACATATATATTATATTGAAATATAATATACTAGAGGCCCGGTGCACAAAAATTTGTGCACTCAGGGGGGAAGGGGGGGCCCCTCAGCCTGGCCTGTGCCCTCTCGCAGTCTGGGACCCCTCAGGGGATGACCACGTGCTGGCTTAGACTCGCTCCCCGGGGGATTGGGCCTAAGATGGCAATCAGACATCCCTCTGGCAGCCCGGCAGCCCTCGGGGGATCTCCACTTGCCAGCAGGGAGCAGGCCTAAACTGCAGTCGGACATCCTTAGCGCTGCTGAGGAGGCAGGAGAGGCTCCCACCACCACCGCTGTACTGGCAGCCATCAGCCTGGCTTGTGGCTGAGCAGAGCTCCTCCCATGTGAGAGCATCCTGACCACCAGGGGGCAGCTCCTGCATTGAGCATCTGCCCCCTGGTGGTCAGTGTGTGTCATAGTGACCAGTCATTCCCAGTCTTTCTGCTGTTAGGGTCAGTTTGCATATTACCCTTTTACTATATAAGATAGAGGCCTGGTGCACGGGTGGGGGCCAGCTGGTTTGCCCTGAAGGGTGTCCCTGATCAGGGTGGGGGTCCCGCTTGGGTGCCTGGCCAGCATAGATGAGGGGATGATGGCTGTTTGCAGCTGGTCACACCCCCTTCAGGGTGGGGGTCCCCACTGGGGTGCCTGGCCAGTCTGGGTGAGGGGCTGAGGGCCATTTTCAGGCTGGCAGGTGACTGAAGCTCCCAACCTCTCCTTTTTTTCTTTTTTTAAAAATTCTTGGATTTATTTACCTTCGATGGCTGTCACTGGAGCTGAGAGCCGGCTTTAGCTCTGAGGCTCGGCTCCAGCTCTGAGACCTTGGCTGCTGAAAGTAGGTACCTGGGTTTGTTTGGCTTCTATAATTGAAACACTGTTGCAGCTCCAGCTCTGATGGCTGAAAGCAGATTTCTGGGGTTTGTTTAGCTTCTATAATTGCAACATTGTTTCTTAGAGTGCAAGCTCAGAGCCCAGCAGCAGCAGGTGGGGAACCTTGGCTTCCTCCTTCACTGGAGCAAGCAAGCCTCCTGTTCGCTTCAGCTGCCTGGCTGCTGGCCGCCATCTTGGTTGGCAGTTAATTTGCATATCTCGCTGATTAGCCAATGGGAAGCATGTCGGAGGTACGGTTAATTACCATGTTTCTCCATTATTAGATAGGATTATATACATTAATATAATATTTTTATAGAAAATATAATATAAACATACAAAATACATAAATTATATATCTGTGTACATATATATAAATTATGTACATAACTAGTAACAGTACATAACTCTGCAGGTGTCAGTATTTATCAGTTTCAGTGAAGTATAAAAACTTTACTTCCCTTTACACTCCTTTATCGTTTCCCATTCATAACATCAAATATTTCCACCACATGCATTTAGCACCACAACAGACCATTATAATGTTTGCTTTAACTCTTTTCTATTGTGCTTTATTCCTCATTGTTGTCCAAGATTCCTTCTTTTATCATTTTCTTTCTGTCTAGAAAACTTTCCTTTAGTCACTCTTTTAGAATAGACCTACTGGTGACAAAATCTCCAGTTTTTCTTTTTCTGAGAATGTCTTTATTTCTCACTTCATTTGCTGGACATAGAATTTTGGGTTGGTAGTTTTTTCCTCCCCACCCATTAAAAAAATGTTGTGCAACTTACTTTTGGCCTCCATGGCTTCTTTTTTTTTAAATTTCTTTATTGATTAAGTTATTACATATGTGCCTTATCCCCACATTACCCTCACGCCCCTGTTGTCTGTGTCCATTGGTTAGGGTTATATGCTTCCATATAAGTCCTTTGGTTGAGCTCTCCCCCTTACTCCCACTCTCCCTCTGAGGTTTGATGGTCTGATCAATGTTTCTCTGTCTCTATATCTGTTTTGTTCATCAGATTATGTTGTTCATTATATTCCATAAATGAGTGAGATCATGTGATATTTATCTTTCTCTGACTGGCTTATTTCACTTAGCATAATGCTCTCCCTCTTTTTACCGCAGCATAGTATGCCATTGTGTAGATGTACCACAGTTTTTAATCCACTCATCTACAGATGAGCACTTAGGTTGTTTCCAAATCTTAGCTATGATAAATTGTGCTGCTATGAACATAGGGATGCATATATCCTTTCTAATTGATGTTTCTATTTTCTTGGGATATATTCCCAGAAGTGGAATCACTGGGTCAAATGGGAGTTCCATTTTTAGATTTTTGAGGAAACTCCATACTGTTCTCCACAGTGGTTGCACCAGTCTGCATTCCCACCAGCAGTGCACGAGGATTCCTTTTTCTTCACATCCTCGCCAGCACTTGTCGTTTGTTGATTTGTTGATGATAGTCATTCTGACAGGTGTGAGATGGTACTTCATTGTCGTTTTGATTTGCATTTCTCAGGTGATTAGTGACTTTGAGCATATTTTCATATGTCTCTTGGCCTTCTGTCTTCTTTTGAAAAGTACCTATTTAGTTCTGTTGCCCATTTTTTGATTGGGTTGTTTATATTCCTTTTGTTAAGTTGTATGAGTTCCCTGTGAATGTTGGACATTAAACCCTTATCGGTGATAACATTGGAAAATATGTTCTCCCATGCAGTGGGCTTTCCTGTTGTTGTTTTTTTTTTTTTTTTTTTTTTTTTTTTTGCTGGTTTCCTTGCTGTGCAGAAGCTTTTTATTTTGATGTAGTCCCCTTTGTTTATTTTCTCTTTAGTTTCCATTGCCGTAGAAGCAGTATCAGTGAAGAAATTGCTTTGGCATATCTCTGAGATTTTGCTGCCTGTGGATTCCTCTAATATTTTTATGGTTTCCCATCTTATATTTATGTCCTTTATCCATTCTGAGTTTATTTTTGTGTATGGTGTAAGTTGGTGGTCTAGTTTCATTTTTTTTTTTTTGCATGTATCTGTCCAATTTCCCCAACACTATTTGTTGAAGAGGCTGTCTTGACTCCATTATATGTTCATGCCTCCTTTGTCGAATATTAATTGAGCATAGTGGTTTGGGTTAATTTCTGGATTCTCTTTTCTATTCCATTGATCTATATGTCTGTTCTTGTGCCAGTACCAGGCTGTTTTGAGAATAGTGGTGTAGTAATACAGCTTGATATCTGGTATTGAGATACCACCTACTTTGTTCTTTCTCAGGATTGTTGCAGCTATTCAGAGTCTTTTTTTAATTCCAGATGAATTTTTGGAAAGTTTGTTCTAGGTCTGTGAAATATGCCATTGGTATTTTAATGGGGAGTGCATTGAATGTATAGATTGCTTTGGGTAGTATGAACATTTTAATGATGTTGATTCTACCAATCCATGAACATGGTATGTTCTTCCATCTGTTTATGTCTTCATCTATCTCTTTTTTCAGTGTCTTGTAGTTTTCCGCATACAGTTCTTTTACCTCCTTAGTCAAGTTTATTCCTAGGTATCTTAATTTTTTTGGTGCAATGTTAAATGGGATTGCTTTTTGAGTCTCTCTTTCTGTAAGTTCATTATTGGTATATAGAAATGACATAGATTTCTTGGCATTAATTTTGTATACTGCTACATTGCCAAATTCATTTATTAAGGCTAATAATTTTTTGATGGAGTCTTTAGGGTTTTATATGTACAGTATCATGTCATCTGCGAATAAGGACAGTTTTACTTCTTTTCCAATTTGGATGCCTTTTATTCCTTCTTCTTGTCTGATCACTATGGCTAGTACATCCAGTACTATGTAGAACAGGAGTGGTGAGAGTGGGCATTCCTGTCTTGTTCCTGTTCTTAGGGGAAATGGTTTTAGTTTTTGCCCATTGAGTATGATGTTGGCTGTGGGTTTGTCATATATGGTTTTTATTATGTTGATGTATGATCCTTCTATTCCCACCTTGCTGAGAGTCTTTATCAAGAAAGGGTGTTGGATTTTGTCAAATGTTTTTTTCTGCGTCAATTGATATGACTATGTGATTTTTATCTCTCAATTTGTTAATGTGATGTATTACGTTTATTGATTTGTGGATATTGTACCATCTTTGCATCCCCGGGAATAAATCCTACTTGGTCATGGTGTATGATCTTTCTGATGTACTGCTGGATCCAATTTGCTAGAATTTTGTTGAGTATTTTGGCATCTATGTTCATGAGGAATATTGGCCTGTAATTCTCTTTCATTGTGTTGTCTTTATCTGGTTTTGGGATTAGGGTGATGTTGGCTTCATAGAATGAGCTCGGAAGTGTTCGTTACTCTTGAAGTTTTTGAAATAATCTGAGGAGGATAGGTTTTAGTTCTTCCTTGAATGTTTGGTAAAACTCCCCTCTGAAGCCGTCTGACCCTGGGATTTGTTTTCTGGAAGCTTTATGATGACTGCTTCAATTTCTTCCATAGTTATCGGCCTATTGAGATTTTTAGAATCTTCCCAATTGAGTTTTGGAAGGTTATATTTTTCTAGGAATATATCCATTTCCTCCAGGTTGTATAGTTTGTTAGAATAGTGTTGTCCATAGTATTTTTTCACTATAAGTGATCACTTGAAAATAGAGAATTAGGGGAGATAAAAGAGAGCATAAATGATATCAAAGAGAGAGAAAAAGGAAGAAAAAGGAGAATATATATATATATATATATATATATATATATATATATATATATATACAGCAGAACCAATAGATAAACAAAAAAAATATACAAACACCAAACCCCCAGCAAAGAGAGTAGGGGCAGAATCTGTAGAGGCTGAGCTTTCATACAGAAAATAAGGTTAAGAATTGGATGAATATGGGGAGGACCTCAGTTCAGTATAGAGGAAGTAGAGAGGGGATGGGTGGATAAGAAGAAAGAGAAAGAGAAGAAAATAATAATTATAATAATAATAAATTTAGAAAAAAATTGATTTCAAAAATGGTATAAGAATAAAATAAAATAGAGTGATGGAAAAATAATGAAAAAAGAAATAGAAAATAAAGCAACAAACAAAAACAGGAAAACAAAGAAAAAAGAAGAAAAAAGATAACAAAATAATAATAAAAATAATAAAGATAAAAATGAAAAAGTGAAGTGTTAGTCCTTTGGCTGGTTTAAGATACCAGTCTACTGTACTGTACTGTTTCTCATGTTCCTGTTGCTGGGACTGAAGGTCTCTCTTTAGGCCAGTCCCTGTGGACTCTCAGGGACTATTTAGATTTTTTTTTTAATCCTTTGTACCATTCAAGGTGGAATCTGGGTGTGGCTGTATTGGTTGCCTGGATACTGGAAGGAGGGGTTATCTCTTCAGGACAAAGTGGCTTCCCAGCTCCAGGGCTCAGGTATGACTCAGCACCAGGCTCATTGCCACTTCTCCTGGACCCCCTCCTCTCCCCAGCCTCTCCCCAGATTCCAAATATCCGCACCTTCTCCTGTTCTTCAGCCAAAGGTAAGTGTCTGTATCCAAAAGGTCCTATGAACTAGGTTCAGTGAAGAAAGGCACAGGCCACAGAGAGGGGAAAGGCTGTGCCTCTGCGCACTCCTCTCCTGCCGGCACTGTGTGGTCTGGTCAGCCCTTCAGCTGCCCTCTCTGGGTTCAACCTCTTCTGACTGTGGACCCCGATCTAGAATCCCCTGCTGTCCAGCAGTTCTGTGGACCTTCTTTCCAGAGTCAGATGCTGTGCCTGTCCCAAGGGACGCGGCTTGGTACTGTGCAGTGCAGTGCGGATTCCCTCTGACACTCTGGGCTCAGAGACCTCTGGCAGACTCTCCTTCCCAGATCCTTAACTTTACCTTTCTCCAGGGATCCTCTGCCCTTCCCGGCTGCAAACTGTCTCCCAGCTGAGTCTCCTTCGCCAATTCAGGTTGGATGTTATTTGTTTCATCTGCTCATTCTATTTGCTCCAGGACAAGGCTCAGGTGTCTGTCTATTCTGCTGCCATTTTGTCTCCCCTCCATGGCTTCTTATGAGAAATACACTGTCATGCAAATTGCCCCCCTACAGTCCCCATAATTAAAGTGTTACTGCTTTCTTGCTTCTTTAAAAATGTTTTCTTTGTATATAGTTTTAAGAAGTTTAATTATGCTACATCTTGGCATAGATTTCTTTGGGTCTATACTCTATGGGGTTTGTGTAGCTTCTGGTGTAGCTTATAGGTTTCTATTTGTTTGATTGTTTTCTTTTTTTTCTGCCAGATTTAGGAAGTTTTCAGCTTTTATTTCCTTAAATACTGTTTCACCCCAGGCCCTCTTGCTCTCTTTCCAGCACTCCTATGATACAAATGTTATATCTTCTGTTAAAGTCCCACAGGTCTCTAAAACTCTACTAATTTTTTTCAGTCTATTTTTTCTTTGTTGTTCAGATTGGGTAATATATATTGCATCTTCAAGTTCACTGATTCTTTCCTCTATCTCCTCTACTCTCCTGTTAGACCCATTCCTTTTTGGGTTATTGTATTTTTCAGTTCTAAGGTATTACATTTGGTTCTTATTGATATCTTATAGTGTTGGAATCAATGGATTGTTTTTTCATTCAGTTTGAGATCATTGTGGTTCTTGGTATTATGAGTGATTATATTTTCCAATGATACATCCAATAAGGGGTTGATTTCCAAAATATATAAGGAACTCATACAACTTAACAAAAGGAAAATAAACAATCCAATTAAATATTGGCGAAGGACCTAAATAGTCACTTCCCCAAAGTGGACATACAGAAGGCCAAGAGACATGAAAAAATAATGCTCAAAATCACTAATCATCCAATAGATGCAAACTAAAATGACAATGAAGTATCACCTCACACCTGTCATAATGGCTATCATGAACAAATGACAAGTGTTGGCGAGGATGTGGAGAAAGGGGAACCCTTTCTGGTTGGAATGCAGACTGGTGCAGTCACTATGGAAAACAGTATGGAATTTTCTCAAAAAATTAAAAATGGATCTCCCATTTGACCCAGTAATCTCACTTCTAGGAATATATCCCAAGAAATCAGAAACACCAATCACAAAGGACATATGTACCCCTATGCTCATAGCAGCACAGTTTACAATAGCTAAGTGCTCAAGTGCTCATCAAGAGATGAGTGGATAAAAAAGCTGTGATACATTTACACAATGGGATAGTATGCAGCAGTAAAAAAGAATGAACTCTTACCATTTGCAACAACATGGATGGGCCTGGAGAATATTATGCTAAGTGAAATAAGCCAGTCAGAGAAAAATAAATATCACAAGATTTCACCCATATGTGTAATCTAGTGAACAAAAGAAACTGAGGAATAAAATAGATGCAGAGATATAGAGCCAAGCAACAGACTGATGAATTTCAGAGGGAATGTGAGGATAGGGGTGGGGGAGATAGATTAACCGGAGATCTTATATGCATACATGCATAACCCTTGGACATAGACAGTAAAGTGGTGAAGGCTTGGGAGGGATGGGTACAGGGAGGGGTTGGTCAAATGGGAAAAACCACCACCACCACCACCAACAACAACAACAAAACAAAGGGGACATCTGTAATACTTTCAACAATAAAGATACTTTTAAAAAAGAATAAATATATCAATATATTTATACCCGTCTGCATCAAAATTCAGCCTTTAAGAAGGGCCAGTGCAGTTAAGTCTTGAAATGGAAACACCAAAGGGCTCAACTTAAGGTAACCAATTGTTCCCCCCCAATCTGTGTGTGTCTGGGTGTAATTGCTTCTGAGTGTGAATTAACATGCTGATGTGAGGGATTGCATGCTAGCTAGTACAAGCTGAATATCTGAAAAAGTGCCAATTATGAAGGAAGTATCAGAAATAAGGAACTGGGGAAATATGAAAGCCAAATGCTTTGAATATTTGCTAACTTCATTGCACACAGTCTCAAGATATAATTACCTATGTGTCAGGGTTGGAGGTGGAGGGCAGTGGTATAGGCTGATATCTGTTTGGCCAAGCAGAGCATAGCACCAAAGGTGTGTGCATAAGATGGAGATCATGTCTGCTGCCTCTAAAACAGCTCTGTCACATACTCTGCTACCTCTGAGCTAAAAAGGGCCCTGTTTTGTAACAGTGTTTGGGGAGCTCTCTCATCAGATAACTTGACAAAACCAATGGACATTCAAACTTGGAACTTGGGACAAGCTCCTTTCTCCTGTTTGGGGAAGAGTGCCCACATCGTTTTGTTCATCTGAGAGAAAGGTTCTGGATTTACCCCCATTTACTGATAGGCAGGAACTATTTGCTAATTAAAGACTTAAGATGAGGGCTGACTGGCAATATAGGAATGGCAACAATGGAGCAGATGCTATAGCCTTATCCATTTCAAAGGTTCATGAATAGCCAGCTGTGCCACGGAAGGCTTCTCTTTAATAATATGCCATGGTCCTGATCATGCATCAAATGATGCCAGCACCTGTTTTTTTCTTGTCCCTTACCCTGTTATATATATATATATATATATATATATATATATATATATATATATATATATATAATATATATATTCTCAAGTAGGTGTAGGAATCACTGCAAGTAGAATGATCTTTGGGGAGAAATTATGTGCTGATTCCCCCAACACACACACACACACACACACACACACACACACACACACACACTTCCATTAGGATGTGTGGAAACAATATAACTCTGATCAAAACATTTTAAAAAAAGAAATCACCCAAATCCCATCACCCTAACAGAACTCTTTATATGTGGGTATTTACTGTGCACAAAGTGTTTGCAAGTTGCAAGATCACAATGTAAATACAATGGCACCTTTCCCTTTACAAAACCTTCTTTTTCTTGTATTTATTCCTTAGGCTGCTGCAGTTTCAAAATGAGCATATTAAATGGCTTCATAATATGCAATGGAATGGATAAGGCATAATTTAATTAACCATTCCTTATTGTTGGGCCATTCATTTGTTCCCAGTGTTATCTTACTACAGTCAATCTCATCATGAACATCTTCATGCATGCATCTTCTCAATTCTGTTGAAATGCTTCCTAAGGAATAAAATGTCAGGAGGTAGAATTATTGAATTAAAGGGTAGGAATAACCCCAGGGCTCCTGCTTCATTCAAATGGGCTGCCTTCCACAGGGTGGAACGCTTTTTGAAATGTGCACACCCTCAACACTAGCCAGCCTTCCCCTTTGGCCCCCCAAAGCTGTCCCATGCACCCTTGGTGCCTTAGTTACTGCCTGTTGTGTGGGGATCAACTTCTATTTGCTCTCTGAGTGCCCTGCACCATGGTTTCAAAACAATGGAGACTTGTTTTGGGAAACAGACTGAGCCGGTGTGGAATAGGCTCTGAGCTCCAACAGCTGGGAGTCCACAGTAATTATCTTTGGGGGGTGCCAGGCTTGGGAACTAAGGAGCAGATGCACTTGTTTCTCCCAGCCTACATGGCAGAGAACCCTCCCCACAGCCTTGACAAGGGAACAACAATGCGCTGACGCATATAGCCCTGCACTGCCTACCAGGCTCCCCTCAGCACCATGCAACAGATCCTGCCACTAAACAAACATAGCCCTTGCCCTAAAAGAGCCCACCACCTCTGGTAGAGCCAAACAAATAAACAACTAAGAGGGATGCAATGTGATATCATTGTCAAGAGTAGGTGCATTGCAAATCAGACTGACTTGGGTTGAATTCCAAGCTTTGCCATCTTCTTGCTGTGTGGCCATGAACAAGTTAATTAATATCTTTTTTTTTTTGCCTTCGTTTTACCATCTACGAAATAGGGATAATATTAATGCTTACTCCTGTTGGGTTATTATGAGGAGCTAATGAGCCAGTGCATGGAAAGCATGCAACATAGTGTCTTACATGCAGTAAAGTAAGTGTTCAATAAATTTTAGCTACTAGTAGTGACATTGTATTACTAAAACAGGGTAGAAAGTGAAATACTTCCTAAGAGAAACTCCAATAAACAAAGCCCCAGTCTTCCTGGTTGGAGGATCAGGAAATGCTTTGTGCCTCCCTCTCTCCAAAGCAGTGAGAGGTGCTAGGAGACAGCTGCAGGCAAGAGGATCCAGTCTCTCCTACCAGCCCCAGGACAGAAAGGTCTATGGGTAAACCTCAGTGAGAAGCCTTGAAGTAGCTGGAAAGGAGAGGGCCTCAGTAATGTGAGGCTGCCTATTAAAACATTTGCAGAAGCTTTCACCATCTCTGCCTACCTTATTTCTACCAGGAAGAGAAATTAACATGGTCCAGCTGACCAGTCTTTCTCAAGTGTTAGACTGGACTCCTTGATTAGAAAAACACAGCCTTGGACCAACAGTCTTGCCAACAATCAGTGCTAATGAAAGGCCCAGCTGAGGAATACAGCAGGTCAGGCCCCATGCCCAGTGCCACGAAGCCTAGTGCCTTGTCCAAGACATGGTTCAGAGGCATAAAAGAGCTTATTTAATAGTAGAGTTACTTAGAGTCAATATTTACAAGTGCCAGCAATGCCTTATATGCAATGAAAGAAACATGAGTGGGATAGCTTCTCTTCCTGTCATCTCAGAGTCCCTGGGTAAACTTTCCCAGAGGAACTGTCAATTGAGAATGGTCTTGAACTGACAAGGCCAGCAGCACAGCAGATAGGCCACAGAAGTGTCCATCATTACTACGGTTAACATGCTTTCCCCATCAAGCCTGGTACTCATTTTTTTTTTTTCTGGAGAGAACAATCTGCTCTCTTCTCATAGCTGAGAATCTATTGTCTGCATCCAAAACTAGCTCTTCTTCCTTTTTTTTTTGTTTTGTTTTGTTAATCCTCACCCGACGATATTTTTCTATTGATATTTTAGAAAGAGTGGAGGAGAGAGGGAAAGACAGAGAGAAACGTCAATGTGAGAGAAACACACCTCTTGCAGGCGCCCTGAGCAGGGCCTGGGCTGGGAGGAGCCTGCAACCAAGGTACGTCCCCTTGAACAGAATCAAATCCAGGACTTTTTGGTCAGCAGTCCGACACTCTATCCACTGAGCCAAACCAGCTAAGGCTAAATTAGCCACTCTTTCAATCCAATTTACCATTTCTTATTACACCCCCAGTTTAATATCCATTGTCAGAGCACAAGCTGTGGCAGAGGTAGACCTGAGGCAGATATCAGTGATCATTTCCCTCGAAAAGTAACTTCAGTGGAATCACCACCTATCAGAGCAAGGTGAATGCTGGGTAATCATCCACTCCAGCATTTCACAAAGCATGTTCCACAGATGGTGGTTCCAAAGAATCTAGTAGATTCCTAGCTCCAAAAGGGATATGTGGTGACAAAAGTTACAGTAAAGCTGAGTAGAGGAAAGTTAGTGAGGCTTTTTTGATTGTCAGGCTTCCTAGAGCCTGTGACACGCCAAGGTACATTGTGACTCTCTGGTGGGGGCTTGAGAACACAGCATGCCTCAAACATAATAGTCTCCAGACTCATATGGAAAAAAGCATTTCATGAGACTATCAGTCCAAACAATACCTGTTGGAAAACACAGAACTATTCCAACTTGTGTTTTAGATGAAAAGACTGAGGCCTTGTAAAGGAAAGAAACTTGCCTAAGCTCACCCAGGGAGTCTGGCAGGGTCATACTAATTCAGTTTGTAGCACCTTCAAAGGGCTGTCTCAAAAACTCCAGTTTTTCAGATTGGGAAGCCATTAGAGGGCTTTAAGCATGGGGGTGATGTGGTTGAATTAGCGTTTTAGGTAAACCACTGGCTGATGCATAGAGAAGGGATTAGACAGAGTCAGTAAGGGGAAAATTAAAGAAACATAGGCGAGAGATGATAAAGCCCTGAATTAGAGCAGTGGTGGGAGTGCTTTCGAAGAGGATAAAAGTAATTAGGAGAAAAATTGACAGAATTTATTGGATGATTAGGTGGATGAGAGGGGAAAGTTAAAGGCGACGCTGAGAAATCTGGTCTGGAAACTAGGTAGGTGCCATGTGCTCAAGAAAGAGCTAGTCAGAGTTAGAAGGTGTTGGAGACTTCTATTCTGGTGGCTGTGGAATGTTTACTGTAGCTATCCAACAAGCATTTGACTTTAGGGGGAAAGGTTCAGGCCAGAGACAATGATAAGGGAGATAAGTGTATATAGATAGAAGTTAAAGCAGAAGAATGGAATAAATGGCCCAGGGAGGACCTGTAGAGGGAGTAAAAACAAAGGGTTGGGAAACTCAATCTGGCCTCCAAAGAGCTCACCATCTGAACTTTAACCATTTTTGAGGTTCCCCTCAAGTTGCACTTCCTCCAGGCAAGAAATGCTGCCAGAAGATAAATACAAGGTGCTAAGTAGATTTATGGACAGACAATTTATATTTTATTGACAAGATTAAATGTCTTGTGATGGCACACTGGATTCTGAGGAGGGGCTGAGGAAACCTATAAGAAGAAAAGATTCTCTCCTGGTGGATGTGTGTGTTTGTCCCTTTCCTCCCTGGAGTCTAGTTATATGCACATATCTTATCTTCTCAATAGACAGTATACTTGCTCCTGAAGGGCAGGGATAGTAAATCCTTAGAAGCCTCCATGGGACCTGAAGAGTGCCTGGCATGTGGTACTCAATATTAATTTGTTGAATACCTCAATGGGAGTGGAGGTAGGGAAGGGATCCCTGGCCAAAGAAACATTCTGAGCAAGTGGCCCATAAGTGGGAAACTGCTAGAAAAGTAGAATGATTGAGTGTAGCCCATATATAAGGTGCATTAGTGTTGGAGAAAAGTGAAACATGGGAGACTAGAGAGATGGAGAGGAACCAGGTACTGTGGCCTTAAACACCTCATTGGAGAAGCTGGATATTCTTTAAGAACCATGGAAAGCTGGACAGGTGCCAAAGCTCTGCTGGATCTGAGCAGAGCTGAGCTGAGCTTCCCCTAAGAAGCTCTTTCTGTTTTACATCTCATTGTCAAGAAAGCAGTGCTGAGGGCTTTGTCAGCTCCTCCCAGCTTGTTCTTGATAGAGCTGCATGCAATACCCAATGAAGTCACCATGAGCAAAGACACTATTGTTTGCAGAAGCCAAATTATCCCTTTCATTTAATTACTACTGTACCCAAGAAAGAAAGAGGTAGGTCCAAGGTCTGAGGTACCATGAACTCTCAGGCAGGTCTATGAGAAGGGAACCTAATGAGGAACAGTCTCATTATGTAATATACAAAGTTGTGAGTTTGTTATTCCAACTACTTTTTGTGGCTCCTGAATACATAGGCTTGATTCAACTCGTTCTCAGCATCCATTACCCTTCAGATGATCTTTTTAGTATCCCCAACATCTGTGGCCTTCTACTTCTGTGTGCCCAAATCCTCTACAGTATATAAGGCTTAGTGACAGAGTCTCTCTTGTAGGAAGTCTATCTTGCAGGAGTTCCTCAGCAGAAAATGATTATTTCTTCAGAATGCCTGTATCACCTCAACTGCCGTACTCAACCTTATTTTCCTGATTACACATTTTCTATCCTGCACACCCTCCCCGCAAAGATGTAAGGTTCTATAGGGGAGGAATTATGGTTGAGTCAACAGGAGACACCATGTACACCAGACTCAGGTAGACGTGGATATAAAGTCCAGCTCTAACACTTCCTAGCTTCATTATCTTAGGCAAGCCCTTAACTTCTCAGAGACTCAGTTTCTTTATCTGTACACGTGCATATACAATAGAGTGTTGATATGATTGTTGAAATGACTAAGTAAGAAAAAAGTAAGAAAAGCATCTATAATAATACCTGACATGTATTTGGCATTCAACAATCCTTCCTTCCTCACCTTTACCCTCAGTATTTTTCAGAGTCTAGTACAGAAGTTTCATTCATCAATCCAGCCTGTTATTAATCAAAGAATTACTGGAAAATAAAGATATTATATAAAAATTAATAGAAATAAATCTAATGAAATAGGTCTATGTAAGAGGAAATATGTACCATGTTCATGAATAGTCAGATGCAATATTATAAAGATGTCAATAACCTCCACACTAATTTATTAATTCAATGCCATATCCCAAGAGTTTTGTGTGCATGTGTGAGTGTGAGTGAGTGTGTGTGTGTGTGTGTGTGTGTGTGCAACTTGGCAAGCTGCTTCCAAAGTGTATATGGAATAGGTAAGGAATAACCATGATATTTTTTGGGGGAAAAAGCTTGGAGAACTTGTTATACCAGATATCAAGTTTTATTATAAAGCTATAATAAAAAATAAAATAAAAATCAGTTTCATGAGAAAGATTTCAGACAAGCTCAAATTGATGGATAATTTACAAAGTACGTGATAAGTTCACATCAAAACTTACAAGGCCATGCGATGTGGCACCCTGAATGGGATCCTGAAACAGAAAAGAACAAGTTAAAAACTAATGCAATATGAATAAAGTATTAATTTTAATTAATAACAACATATCAATATTCAGTAACTGTGACAAATGTACTATACTAATGTAAGATGATAATAGATAAAACTTGGTGCACATTACATGGTAATTCTCTGTCTATATTTATACGTATCTATAAATCTGAACATTTTAACATTTTAAAAAGTTTATTTTAAAATAAGTTAAATATCACTTCAAAGAGGATTTAAATAAACTAAATGTATAAGGCAAATTATATGAAAGATTATACAGAAGAATGTAAGAATGACCTTGGGTTTGGAAATGCTTTCTTGCATAAAATATAAAAGAAATTATTCATAAATGAAAAGATAGATTTCACTACATTCAAATTAAGATTTAATGTTAATAAAACTATGATTAGGAGTAAAAAACAAAAGAAAAAAAAACAACCCACAGATTCTATTTCCAGGAATGGACAAGTAAACTCTTACTGAACCAATCCTATTGCAGGTAAAAACTAAAACCTATATGATCCTATTAACCAATGTAGCCCCAATAGATTTAATAAAAACAAAATAATAAAGTTGGAAAAATAAAAATAATAAGAGGCAACTGGATAAGATGTATATGGGAATATTCTGTATTATCTTCTCAATTTTTAATAACTTTAAAACTGTTCTAAATAACAAATGCTATTTTTAAAAAGATATCATTAAGTAAATATAGAGATGAGTCACTGATTGAAAGTATTTGCAAAATATGTATCTGACAAAAACTGTTACTCAGTATATTTAAAAAACAACTCTTAAAACTCAATAAAAACAACTCAAATAATTCAATGAAATGGACAAAATACTTAAACAGATACACTATTAAAGATGATATGCAGTTGGCCAATAAGAATGTGAAAAGATGTTCAACATCATTAGTCATTAGGGAAATGCAAATCAAGACCATAATAAAATATGATTATACCCTCTTGAATAGCTAAAATTAAAAAGAATAAAGACAAATGTTGGCAGGGATATAGAACAACTAGAGCTCTTACATAGTGTTGATGTGAACATTAAATGTTCACACTTTTGACTATGATCTAGCTCAGAGTTTTTTATAAACCTAAACATGCATCCACCCTATGATCAAACAATTACATTTCTAGGTATTTATCAAAGAGAAATGAAAATAAATGTCCACAAAAAGTTTAATGAAAGAATATTCATAATAGTTTTATTCACAAAAGCCAACACTTGTTAGCCCAGGTGTCCATCAACAGAATGGATGAACAAACTATAATTTTGTTTCATAAACTTAATTCATACAATGGAATACCACTTTGCAAAAAAAATCAAGTCAATGTTATATGCAACAACATGGCTGATTTTCAAAATCATTATGTTGAATGAAATAAGACATGAAAAAATGATAAACTGGCCCTAACTGGTTTGGCTCAGTGGATAGAGCATTGGCCTGCGGACTGAAGGGTCCTGGATTCTATTCCAGTCAAGGGCATGTACCTTGGTTGCAGGCACATCCCCAGTAGGGGGTGTGCAGGAGGCAGCTGGTCGATGTTTCTCTCTCATCGATGTTTCTAACTCTCTCTCCTTTTCACTTCCTCTCTGTAAAAAATAAAGTATTTTTAAAAATGATAAACTGTATGAATCCACTTACATCAACTTTTAAAATAGGTCAATCTAGTCTATAATGGAAAAAACTAGAACATTAGTTGTCAATGGAATGTGAGAGCAGGGATTGACTTGGAAAGAACATGAGGGAACTTGCCAGCATGATGGGAATGCTCTAATTCTTTATAGAGATTTTGTTACACAGGTGTATGTATTTTCCAAACTTATCAAATGAAACACTTATGATTAGTGTATTTCATTATATGAAAATTTCATTTTTGAATTAAAAATGAACTATAAGCAAATATTAATGGTATTTATACTAATGCTACTTTGAAATCCATCAAAAATAAGATGGACTGACAGATAGATAGGATGATAGATAAATGGTAAAGCCTAAAGAGTAAAATGTTAGTTGTTGAATCTAGGAGGTACATAGATGAATATTGACTGTAAAAGTCAGCTTTTCTGTATGTTTGAAATTTTCATAACAATATTTTGAAAAATAAAAGTCAAGCCACAGTTTGGGAGAACATATAAAAGGAACAAAGAATAGTATTTCAGAACATATAAAGACTCCTATAGATTAATAAGAAAAAGGCAAACAACTCAATAGGAAAGGTTGCAAAACAATGTAAAAAGCACACTACAAAAGAGGGTATCAAAATGAAAATATGCTGTGGTGAATCCTGTGATATACAAGGCAGTCTTCTTCAGGAGTTATTCCTGCAGCTTCATGGGTGCTGCTGGAAGACATGTCAAGTATGAGATTCTCAGCCAAATTCAAATCCTACTGAGGGCTCCAGAGCAGTGCTTTAAATGCCACTCCCTCACCTCACCACCAGCCAAATGCAGAACCTTGGATAACTCATTTAAAGTCCTGCCTTAACCGGTTTGGCTCAGTGGATACAGCGTCAGCCTGCGGACTCAGGAGTCCCAGGTTCGATTCCGGTCAGGGGCATGTACCTTGGTTGCGGGCACATCCCCAGTGGGGAGTGTGCAGGAGGCAGCTGATCGATGTTTCTCTATCATTGATGTTTCTAACTCTCTATCCCTCTCCCTTCCTCTCTGTAAAAAATCAATAAAATATATTTAAAAAAATAAAATAAAGTCCCTATAGTGCCACTTTCTCATCTAGAAAGCAATGCATTATAGAAATATTCTTGTTTTACCTGCTGCCCAAACAGTCCTGAGGGTAAAAAACAAAACAAAACAATGCTGGAAGCTTTATCTGGCATGTAGGATGCTAGCTACATGTAAGTCACATTCAGTAACAAGAGCAGCAAATGACAGAACTGGAAATCGAAGCCAGGACTCTAATATACTCTCTAGCACCACTGTCGTCAGAGCAGAGCCTCTAATTTATCTCACAGTGGCTTCTTAAATGCTACCTACTTATTGAAGTTATTATGATAATCAAATCTACTTCCTTAACAATGAAAATTATATCAAAGACAGAAACTGTTACCAGTTCTTTCTACCCACAGTTAATGATGCATTGTCATGTATATAGAGTGGAAAGTTGTAGCTAATCCTATCTAATAAAGAGGGAATATGCTAATTGACCCTCATGCTGTCACAAAGATGTCGGCATCCACAGCCAATAAGGAAGGAATATGCTAATTGGGATTACAAAAGAGAACAAAGAAGAAATTAAAAACATCTTGAAAACTAATGACAATACAAACAAAACAATCCAAAAATCTATGGAACACAATGAAAGCAGTCCTGAGAGGGAAGTTTATAGCTCTACAGTCCTACCTCAAAAAACAAGAAAAAATGGTAAAAAATCATATAACTCTATAACTCAAAGAATTAGAGAGCAACAAAAAAACCCATAGTGAGGAGAAGGAAGGAGCTAATAAAAATTAGTGCAGAATTGAATGACATAGAGACCAAAAGAACAATAGAAAAGATCAATGAAACCAAGAGCTGGTTCTTTGAAAGGATAAACAAGATTGATGAACCTCTAGCCAGGCTCACCAAGAAGCAAAGAGAGAGGACCCAAATAAACAAAATCAGAAATGAAAGAGCGGAAATAACAACAGACCCCACAGAAATACGAAGGATTATTAAAAAATA
Source organism: Myotis myotis (assembly GCF_014108235.1). NCBI lineage: Eukaryota > Metazoa > Chordata > Mammalia > Chiroptera > Vespertilionidae > Myotis > Myotis myotis. The sequence continues at coordinate 15,504,202 of NW_023416346.1, forward strand.
TTATGGGCAACTCTACTCCAACAAACTAGACAACCTGGAGGAAATGGACATAGTCCTAGAAAAATATAACCTTCCAAAACGCAATCAGGAAGATTCTAAAAATCTCAATAGGCCGATAACTATGGAAGAAATTGAAGCAGTCTTCAAAAAGCTTCCAGCAAACAAAAGCCCAGGGTCAGACAGCTTCAGAGGAGAGTTTTACCAAACATTCAAGGAAGAACTAAAACCTATCCTCCTCAGATTATTCAAAAACTTCAAGAGGAAGGAACACTTCCAAGCTCATTCTATGAAGCCAGCATCACCCTAATATCAAAACCAGATAAAGACAACACAATGAAAGAGAATTACAGGCCAATATCCCTCATGAACATAGATGCCAAAATACTCAACAAAATTCTAGCAAACCGTATCCAGCAGTACATCATAAAGATCATACAACATGACCAAGTAGGAGGTACTCCCGGGGATGCAAGCTGTGGTACAATATCCGCAAATCAATAAACGTGATATATCACATTAACAAATTGAGAGATAAAAATCACATAGTCATATCAATTGACGCAGAAAAAAACATTTGACAAAATCCAACACCCTTTCTTGATAAAGACTCTCAGCAAGATGATAATAGAAGGATCATACCCCAACATAATAAAAGCCATATATTACAAACCCACAGCCAACATCATACTCAATGGGCAAAAACTAAAACCATTTCCCCTAAGAACAGGAACAAGACAGGGATGCCCACTCTCACCACTCCTGTTCTACATAGTACTGGACGTACTAGCCATAGTGATCAGACAAGAAGAAGGAATAAAAGGCATCCAAATTGGAAAAGAAGAAGAAGTAAAACTGTCCTTACTTGCAGATGACATGATAGTGTACATAGAAAATCCTAAAGACTTCATCAAAAAATTTATTAGACTCAATAAATGAATTTGACAATGTAACATGATACAAAATTAAGACAAGAAATCTATGGCATTTCTATATACCAATAATGAACTTACAGAAAGAGAGACTCAAAAAGCAATCCCATTTACCATTGCACCAAAAAAATTAAGATACCTAGGAATAAACTTGACTAAGGACATAAAAGACCTGTACGTGGAAAACTACAGGACACTGAAAAGAGAGATAGAGGAAGACATACACAGATGGAAAAACATACCATGTTCATGGATTGGTAGAATCAATATCATAAAAATGTCCATACTACCCAAAGCAATCTATAGATTCAATGGACTCTCCATTAAAATACCAATGGCATATTTCACAGACCTAGAACAAACTTTCCAAAATTCATCTGGAATAAAAAAAAGACTCTGAATAGCTGCAGCAATCCTGAGAAAGAAGAACAAAGTAGGTGGTATCTCAATACCAGATATCAAGATGTATTACAAAGTCACTGTTGTCAAAACTGCCTGGTACTGGCACAAGAACAGACATATAGATGAATGGAATAGAATAGAGAATCCAGAAATTAACCCAAACCACTATGCTCAATTAATATTCAACAAAGGAGGCATGAACATACAATGGAGCCAAGACAGCCTCTTCAATAAATGGTGTTGGGGAAATTGGACAGATACATGCAAAAATATGAACTAGACCACCAACTTACACCATACACAAAAATAAACTCAAAATGGATAAAGGACATAAATATAAGATGGGAAACCATAAAAATATTAGAGGAATCCACAGGCAGCAAAATCTCAGAGATATGCCGAAGCAATTTCTTCACTGATACTGCTCCTATGGCAATGGAAACTAAAGAGAAAATAAACAAATGGGACTACATCAAAATAAAAAACTTTTGCACAGCAAAGGAAGCCATCAACAAAACAACAAGAAAGCCCACTGCATGGGAGAACTTATTTTCCAATGTTATCACCAATAAGGGTTTAATCTCTGACACTTACAGAGAACTCATACTACTTAACAAAAGGAATATAAACAACCCAATCAAAAAATGGGCAACAGAACTAAATAGATACTTTTCAAAAGAAGACAGAAGAAAGGCCAAGAGACATATGAAAACATGCTCAAAGTCACTAATCACCTGAGAGATGCAAATCAAAATGACAATGAAGTACCATCTCACACCTGTCAGAATGACTATCATCAACAAATCAACAAACGACAAGTGCTGGTGAGGATGTGAAGAAAAAGGAATCCTCGTGCACTGCTGGTGGGAATGCAGACTGGTGCAACCACTGTGGAGAACAGTATGGAGTTTCCTCAAAAATCTAAAAATGGAACTCCCATTTGACCCAGTGATCCCACTTCTAGAAATATATCCCAAGAAAGTAGAAATGTCAATCAGAAAGGATATATGCACCCGTATGTTCATAGCAGCATAATTTTTCATAGCTAAGATTTGGAAACAGCCTAAGTGCCCATCAGTAGATGAGTGGATTAAAAAACTGTGGTACATCTACACAGTGGAATACTATGCTGTGGTAAAAAAGGAGTTCTTACCATTTGCAACAGCATGGATGGAAGTTTAAAGCATTATGCTAAGTGAAATCAGCCAGTCAGAGAAAGATAAATATCACATGATCTCACTCATTTATGGAATATAATGAACAAAATAAACTGATGAACAAAAACAGATCCAGAGGCAGAGAAGCATCAATCAGAATGCCAAACCTCAGAGGGAAGGTACGGTAGGGTGGGGGTAAGGGAGAGAGATCAACCAAAGAACTTATATGCATGCATATAGGCCTAATCAATGGATACAGACAACAGGGAGGTGAGGGCATGAGTGGGGGTGGGGTGGGGGGGATAATCTGGGGATAAGGACACATATGTAATAACTTAATCAATAAAGAAATTTAAAAAAAATAAAAAACTAAAAAAGGGGGAAGAGGGAATATGCTAATTGACCCTCATGCTCTCACAAAGATGATGGCACCCACAGTCAATAAGAAGGGAATATGCTAATCACCCTGCCCTCAAAGATGGCGGTGCCCCCACCCAATAAGGAGGGAATATGCTGATTGACTGCCCCGCCCTCAAAGATGGCAGCACCCACAGCCAATAAGAAGGGAATATGCTAATTTACTGCCCTGCCCTCAAAGATGGCATCCCCACAGCCAATAAGGAGGGAATATGCTGATTGACTGCCCCGCCCTCAAAGATGGCAGCACCCACAGCCAATAAGAAGGGAATATGCTAATTTACTGCCCTGCCCTCAAAGATGGCATCCCCACAGCCAATAAGGAGGGAATATGCTAATTGACTGCCATGCCCTCAAAGATGGTGGTGCCCACAGCCACAAGATGCTAGCGCCCAATCCCCTCAGCCCCACCTGGGTCGCAGGCATGTGGCAAGGCCTGGCCTGCCCCCAGGCAGGTTCGGCCACTCTGCGCGCCTGCCTCCAGAGTCCCCCAGTCCCCTCAGCCACCCAGCCACCCAGGGCTGGCCTGAGGCACTGTCAAGCTTCAGATGGTGGCTGCTCAGCCATCTAGGGCCTGCCTGAGACACAGGCAAGCCTCGGATGGTGGCTGCCCAGCCGCCCCAGGCCACCCAAGGCTCAGGTTACCAGGGCCAGCTGAGGCTTACGCTGCCGGCAATGGCAGCAGCAGAGATGTGATGGGGCATTACCTTCCCCTGATCGCCGGGCTGCCTCCTGCCCCTGAGGGCTTCCAGACTCTGAGAGGGGGCAGGCTGGGCTGAGGGATCCCCCTCCGGTGCATGAATTTTCATGCACAGGGCCTCTAGTAAGGAATAGATAAGCTGGAAGCCCTAGATGGCTTTAGTTATGAGCAACTTTAGAATGCTTCATATACACATATATAGGTGATTTGATATATAGGTGTATATATGATACACATATATTGGTGATTTTATATATACACAAAGCTCATGATTATATGAAGAAGCCTCTATCACCCCACTAGTTAGCAGATGAATTTCTCAAATTGTGAAATTCTGTTGTGTTACCAGAGTTGGGAGAGTCTTCCTTGAAGATACTTCCTTGTGCTTGTGACACTCATTAACTCGTGATTATAACAATAGCTGGCACAATTGCATTGGTGCCATCTCTGAGTGTGAGACATGCCATAATCAGACTGATCCAACATTTCACCTCTGGCCTAGTCCAGGACTGCACTTGTGTTACATACACCTAATATGTAGGAATCAATTCTCAAAACAGCCCAGAGACAGGTCTTATTATTCTTACTCATTAAATAAGGAAATGGAGGCTTGGGAAGGCAAAGAGTTGCCCAAGTTCACAAAGCTGGCTAGTGTCAGGACCAGGACTTGAATGTGCCTGCTTGTCATGGTCTCCCTCTTCAATGTAGAGCTAGTGCTCCTTCTCCTATACCGTATAGCCAACATGAATACATTCTGGGGAAGGCCAAACAAGATGAGCTTGGCCTCATAGTTTATGATTAAAAGGGACTAAATGCTATTCACTCACTCACTGAGCCCATCTTTAGGTATACTCTGGAAGCACAGTGTTCTCCTGCCCTTTCCAGGACTGTTGGCAGGAAGTATGGAAAGATGCTTGTCTTGAATCTTTCCCTAGGCCCCTGCACATGTCTAGCAGTTTGATTAGTTACTCGTGGATGTCATGCTAATCTGAATGGAGAAGAGTGGCAAGTCACAAGCCCCTGTTGCATTCATTAACAGGCTCTCAACTTGGGAATGCTTGCTGCATGCCAGCCAGCCAGCTAGTGCAATAAAAGCTGTTCTGAAGCCAGGAAGGCCACCTGCCTGGGACAATGGCCTGGGAGCTGGTGCCCAGAAATGCTGGGTATGAGGCCAAGGAACCAAGGTAGCAGCCTATCAGACACCTCATTTCTTTATTTCAACTCCCATTCCTGTTCTACACAAGCTGAAGCTGTAAGAACCCTCAAATTGATCAGAATTGAGAATTGCTAATGCAGAGCACATAAAAAAAGTCCAATAGAGGACTCCCAGCTAAGTAAAGGTGGGTGAGTAATGGCCAAAATTTAACCCTTTCACTTCCCTCATATGCCCTCTTAATTGCTAACCCTGTCTGTTGCTCTTCCAGCAATGAGCCTCCCCCTGAGGGACCAGGCAGCAGCAAGGACTAAGAATTGGCTCAAGAGTCAGACCGAGGCCACTTCCAGGTTTGCTAGGTTCAGAGCTGAGGAAGAGATAAAAAGAAGTCAATAAATACATAATAATTTCATAATGTGCTATGAATAATAATTCCATAATAAATGTTATTAAGACAAAATCAAGGATAATATGATAGTGACCATAGGGGGCTGGGTGCTGGCAACCCAAGTCAGGAGGTTCAGGGAAGGTGACACAGCATCAAGACACTTGCACATCTCCAGCACACAGGTAATGTACAAACCAGTACATCACACTCTCTCCATCTTAGCGCGTGCACACACACACACACACACACACACACACGCACAATCATGGGATATCAAGGATGGAGAGGCCCTTGGAAGTCATCCAGTTCAGTGACATTCAACCTTCTAAGGAAGAATTTTTTTTCTTAGCCTCATCCTTGCACCCTTAAGATACTAATCTTGGGAATGCAAGAGAAAGTGGTTTGAATACCACTGCAATAGTTCAAGCCCCTTGATTTATACAACCACACTCCAAGGCCCAGGATCGAGAAGGGCCCTGGCTAAGGTCAGGTCAGGATTTGGTGACAAAGGTGGGGATGAGTGTTGGGGCTCTAATCCCTCCCCTCCATGCTCTGTAAAGTTTTCTCCAAATTGTCACCTGTGGTTTCCTGTAAGTGCTATGTCTGGGCCTAGGATAATCAATGATCTCCCTAAGGAATGAGGGAGCCCATGGGCCTCAGGTACCACCGAAAGCAGAAAAGAAGAAGCTAGATGGGAATTGGCACTCCCATACCCAGCCACCACCTCTACTGTGGGCATAGCACTGAAGCTAATGAGCAAGGAGAGAAGATAGGGAGAAGGGTGATGTGTGTGTATGTGTATTGTGCACATGTGTGCACTTGCAGAAGAAGTCCATGGTACCCAGAAGCCTGGCACCAGCTTCAAAATAAACATAGACCAGTGATGGCGAATCTTTTGAGCTCGGCGTGTCAGCATTTTGAAAAACCCTAACTTAACTTTGGTGCCGTGTCACATATAGAAATTTTTGATATTTGCAACCATAGTAAAACAAAGACTTATATTTTTGATATTTATTTTATAAATTTATGCCATTTATCAAAGAAAAATCAACCAAAAAATGAGTTCGTGTGTCACCTCTGACATGCGTGTCATAGGTTCGCCATCACTGGCATAGACTAAGGGTGTTCAGAGACAAGGGCTGGTAAAGACTAACTTCTCTTGGGGAGCTTCTGTCAGAACCCACACATACTTGTGAAAATTATTGATACTGGCAAATCTTTAACTGGAATGAGTTTTTTGTTGTTGTTGTTGTTTATTTCAGAATCAATCTAAAGTAATGTAGAGCCCAATGGTACGATGAAAAGTGCATTGGGTCAGAAGTCAGTCCAGCCTGGTTGAGAATCTGAATTCTGCCATTAAGTTCCTTTGTGATCTTAGACAAGTGACTATAACCTCACTGGGCCTCTGTTGTCTTGTTTGGAAAATGGAGCTAATAAAAACCATCATTTGTGGAGTGGCTGCTTTAGCCAGGCTCTGAACATATAAAGGAATTATCTCATTTCAGCCCCACAACAGTCTTGTAAGGTGCATTGTTTCAATGCTACTTCTCACTTTAGCCTCACAGCCTGAGAGTCTCCAGCAGGAATGACATTCACATGGCTCCCCCTTCACCCTGTCTCCTCATGGTGTTTGTCTGTGCCCACTTCTTTTTTTTTTTCTATGCCCCTGATTCTATTATCATCACCAGTTCATTCTGTTCATCAGATTATTCACTTGATTTTCAGATTCACTTGTTGATAGATGTGTATTTGTTGTTCATAATTTGTATCTTTACCTTTTTCTTCTTCCTCCTCTTCTTAAAGGATACCTTTCAGCATTTCATATAATACCGGTTTGGTGGTGATGAACTCCTTTAGCTTTTCCTTATCTGTGAAGCTCTTTATCTGACCTTCAATTCTGAATGATAGCTTTGCTGGATAAAATAATCTTGGTTGTAGGTTCTTGCTATTCATCACTTTGAATATTTCTTGCAACTCCCTTCTGGCCTGCATAGTTTCTGTTGAAAAATCAGCTGACAATCTTATGGGTACTCCCTGGTAGGTAACTAACAGTTTTTCTCTTGCTGCTTTTAAGATTCTCTCTTTGTCTTTTGCTCTTGGCATTTTAATTATGATGTGCCTTGGTGTGGTCCTCTTTGGATTCCTTTTGTTTGGGGTTCTCTGCGCTTCCTGGACTTGTAAGTCTATTTCTTTCACCAGGTAGGGGAAGTTTTCTGTCATTATTTCTTCAAATAGGCTTTCAATATCTTGCTCTCTCTCTTCTTCTGGCACCCCTATAATTCAGATGTTGGTATACTTGAAGCTGTCGCAGAGGCTCCTTACAGTATCTTCGTATTTTTGGATTCTTTTTTCATTTTGCTTTTCCGGTTGGGTGTTTTTTGCTTCATATTTCAAATTGTTGACTTGATTCTTGCGATCCTCTAGTCTGCTGTTGGGAGTCTGTATAATATTCTTTATTTCAGTCAGTGTATACTTAATTTCTAGTTGGTCCTTTATCACAACCTTGAGGGTCTCATTAGATTTCTTGTAGGTCTCATTAAGTTTATCGGCAGTTTCTAGAAAATTCTTGAAAAACCTTAAAAGTGTGGTTTTGAACTCTATATCCAGTAGTTTGCTTTCCTCCATTTCTGTCATTTGTGTCCTTTTTCTTTGTCTCTGCATTTTTTGTGCTTCCCTGTGTTGATAAAGTGGTTTTCTGTGCTAAGTGTCATCTAGGGCCTAGTGGTTCAGCCTTCCCAATTACCTGAGGAGGACACTCTTGGTGCACCCCCTTGTGGTCTTTGTACACAGTATTATTGTAGTTAAGCCTTGATTGTTGTAGGTATCACTGGGAGGAATTGACCTCCAGGCCAATTGGCTGTGAGAATCAGCTGTGTCTGTAGTGGGAGAACTTCTGTGCTGGAGACACCCCTCTGGGGCAAGACTTGCTTCAATGGGGCTTTGGTGCTCACTGTGTGCCCACTTCTGATGGATGTATAGGCCATTTCTGCACTCAGATCAGGAACATCTAGTTCTTGGGCACTTTATAGAGATGACTGTCAGAACCCAAGGTGCATATGCAGCTTCCTGATGCTTGTTTTACATGTCAGTTGACCCTGCCCAACTGGGAGCTACCCAAGACAGGGACAGGCTTGGCCTCTGCACAGGAGACCCAGAACCATCCCAGTGCTGGCATACAGACCACCTCAATAAATGTATGTTGAATTGATAATGATGTACTCTTGCTCTGTTATAGATACTTTCCTTGGTGGCTCAAAAACGTTAGGATTGCCTCAGGTGCCTGACTGAGGTGGGGACAGAGATCCTAGAATTAAAAATGTCACAACTATGGAGAGGCCCTTGTATATGGCCTACTTATTGGACAAATAGAGGCCTGCAGCCCAGTGATAGGAAGGGATGGCCCAATGTCACCCAATAAGTTAGGGGTAAAGCCTGATTCAGTCCTCATGCCTCTTGATCTTGGGTGATTTCGTACCTTGTCTAGTCTGCTGACCTCCCTCAATTCAGCCAAGATAACTCCAGCAATGCCAGAGCCAACAAAGGCCACAGCCCTTCCCCAGAAGTTGTGTGATGGGTGTGGGGCTGGAAGAGCAGAGGTTTTTCCCCAATGAGACCCCAGATTCCGCCCTGGCTTCAAGTCCTCCCTACTGACCTGGCAGGCACCTCAGGAAATCCCATTCTGTCCACTATCTGCTTCCTCCCAGCATCCGGGCCCCTCTGCTCTGACAGGCTTGCCGCCAGCCCATCCCCCAGCCACTCTACCTTTGTGCCAAAGCTCAGAATCAGGGTCCCCAGTGTCCTGGCCAGCAACCAGTGTTGCTTCCCAAATTGCTTCCCAGAGTGATGAAGAGATAGCCGGGGTCACTGTTGTTCTATTGTAGCCAATTCTTCATTTGCAGGGCCCACGCCTCTAGCTTGTCAGCTTCCAAGGCAAGGACTGGGGAAAAACAAGGGTTTTCAAGATTCGGGGGCAAGGCTACCAGTACCCACCACCCTCTTACCAGCTGTGTAACTTAGAATACTCTGTGAAAGGTCTGCTTCCCGATGTTCTGAGAGGGTTCTATGAGACAATGTGTTTAAAAGGCCCTGACATTAGGACTGGTGCCTGCAAAGGGTTCTGTAAGTGCTAGCTTTCCTTCCAGGTGGAACTGAGTTGAGAATCTGCTACCTCCTCTCATGTGGGCCAAGCACTGAGTCAGTGCAGCACGTTATAAGGCTCTGAGATATAAGAACCCAAATATTCATGGGGCTCTTGAGCTCCAGAGACCCAGAAACGAAAGTAGCTCAGGCTGAAGTGCAGAATGACCCAAAGGTGCACTGGCTGTGAGGACCAGAGGAAAAAACAGTGTGGTGGGGAGTGGAGAGAGTCAAGGCAGAGCTGACTGTACCTTTAAAGAGAAACTGGCTCCCCAAAGGTCAGAACTGCAAAGACAAAGGCAACATAGGACAGAGGACACAGAGGCAAAGGATATTTTGAGAGGTGGTATAATGGTTAAATGGTTAAAAACTATGGGCTCTGAAGCTAAACCACCCAAGTTGGAATCCTGACCCTGGTCACTAACTTGCCATGAATCTGGGTAAGTTACTGCACTGCTCCACTCCTGTTTCCTTATTTATAAAATGGAGATAATCATAGTACTTATCTATAGGAGTCTTACAAGGATTAAATAAGTTAATATAGTTAAAGCCCTCAGAACAGGGCCTTGAACTTGGCAAGCACTCTGTATATACTTTTCACTGTTATTTCTACTCAATTCAGTGAGGCTGGAGGGTGGGGCTTATGGATGAGTGCAGAGTAGTGAAGCTGGATCAGTATGCTGGGGCCAGATAAGCTAGGCTGAGGATTCTGGGATTGAATCTGAACATTCAGCATTGCCACTCACTGTTTCTGAAGAGAGAACAGTCATGTAATGAGTGCTGCATGAAGGTCATATGAATATGATGGATGTGGCAGAAGGTCACTCAGTCAGCCAGCCAGCCAGTCATTCACTTATTAAATCCTTACTCAGGTCATGTCCATACTAGACTTAAAAGAAGAGTTTCTAGGAACTAGAAGCCTCAAATACCACGTGTGTGGCTGCTTCTGTGCTCTGGAGTTGCTTGCACTTTACCTCCTTCCCCTTAGTAGTGCATCACCCCTCTGTGAGGAGAAACTGGGGGCTAGGTGGGGGTGGAATCTCCAGGTAAACCTATTCACAGTCAACGAAGCTCATCTTGTTAACATCATGACCTTGCAGGCAGGAGTCTATGTTAGGCAGAATAATAGCCCCCTGAAGATGCCCACATCCTAATCCCTTGAACCTGTGAATATGTTGCCTTACACAGGAAAGGGTGCATTGCAGAGGTGATTTAATTAATGATCTTGGCATGGGGAGATTATTCTGGATTATCTGGATGGATTAAATGTAACCACAAGGGTCCTAGTAAGTGAAAGAGGGAAGCAGAAGAGTGGGTCAGAGTAAGATGTCATGATTGAAGCAGAGTCAGAGAAAGAGGGGTCAGAGAGATTCAAATTTGAAGATGCTATGCTGATGGAAGAAGGGGCCATAAGCCAAGGAATAGGGGTGGCTTCTAGAAGCTGGGAAAGGCAAGGAAGTAAACTCTCCCCTAGAGCCTTCCAAAGGAACACAGCCCTGCCCACACCTTGATTTTAGTCAGATGAAACCCATTATGGACTTTTGGTCTCTCCAACTATCTATATATATAAAAACCAAGTGACCGGAATGATGGAACAACCAGAACAACTGGTCACTATGATGCGCACTGCGGCAGCCAACTGGCCCGATCAGGGCCGATCGCCCCCCCCAACCTCCTGCAGCCACTCCCCCCTGCCAGCCTGACCCCCCATTTGCACCCCCGCACCCCGACCCGGCCAACTGCTCACTGCACCTCCCCTCAGGCTGGTCCCACCCCTGATCGGCCCCCCCACCCTGATCTGGGGCAGGCCAGTGGCCAACCTCCCACAGCCCCTCCCCCCAGCCAGCCTTGCCCCCAGTCACCCCCCCATTGGGGGTGGGGCTGGCTGGCCAACCTCCCACAGCCCTGCCCCCAATCGTCCCCCAACCCCGATCAGGGGCGGGACCAGCTTGTCATCCTCCCACATTCCCTCCCCCCACCAGCCCTGCCCTGATTGGCCCCCACCCATGCATGAATTCATGCACCAGACATATAGTAAGATAATAAATGTGTGTTGTTTTAAGCCACTAAGTTTGTGGTACTTTATTACAGCTTCCATGGGAAATTTATACAGAATCTGAGGAAAAAAGGGAAAAATAATCCAGGTATGAAACCTATTTTAGAAATGGCACCCAACCAGGGAAAAGGAAATCTCAGGGAAGTTAAAGCTTATTTAGCAAGTGCTCTGGGGAACCTGGATGTGAACATGAAGGGAAATCCACTTAAATCTTTACCTCTCTTTGAACAATTCAATTTATTCCAGATGGGTTACAGAACTTAGATATATGGGTAGAAACTAGAAGAAAATGGAAAAGGGAACAGGTTGGGGAAGGGTCTTGAAATCATAAGAGGAATAAAGGATAAGGCTGAAGTAAAGAAGATGAGGGGTCCATGGTTGCCATCTCCACCTATGTCCAGAGCTGTCATGGGCAAGTGCACACAGAGAACAGGACCAGGATTGTGGGTAGACATTTCAGAGAGAGAGATTTTGGCTCAAGAAAATATTTTCAAACAGCTGGCCTTGTCTGAACCTGGAATAGTCCACCTTATGAAGCAGGAGAAAGGATATGCTTAGAGGTATTCCAAGTGAAACCGAATTCTGGAGAGGGGATTTCTGCACCAGGCAGGGGGGTTTGAAGTTGAGAGCCATTTCCTGATTCTAAGTTGTGTCAGATACCTTCTTCATCTTTGTGAAGCTCAAGTCAGTCAGTGCTCTTTTCTGTCTGGACTTGAAATAGAGAAAGAAATTATGTTAGTCCAGGGAGCAATTCCTCTCAGCTCCTTGACATATGCAATATCAGAGAGAACACACAGAATCTATGAAGCCTGAAGCATGTCCATGGATATCACCCCTAAACAATTCCTCAGTGCACCTGAGAATGAAAAGTAATGGTTAATAGATTTGCCTAAACAGGCTGTTGGCACCATAACAAATGGATTAATCTCTGCTGTGATGCATTCTGGGAGTGCAGGCAAGCACCAAGGGCAGATGGGCTTTACTGTGGCTAGGATGGAGGACAAGGGAACTTTAAGGTGGCACCCTGGAAGGACAGTCAGATGCCTAACCTGGCCCAGCTTCCCCCTCATTTCAACATGTTTTGGTTACCAATCACTGTCACTTCCATCCCCCCCCCCCCCCAATTTAACATTATGGCTGAGCAGGTTTATCCTGAGGCCAGAGCCTTCTTTGTATTATTCCACCCCTGTGGAGTTGCCAAAAAAACAAACAAACAAAAACCAGTCTCATTAAGAACTATATGCACTTAATTTAGATTACTTTGCAGATAGAGAAACTGAAGCAGGAAGGTTAGAGAACAACAATCAGAAAGAGAACAGTAGGATGCTCAGACTGTGACTGGCTCTGGCTCACTAAACAACCCATAAAATCATGCCAAATGAGAGAGGAAGGGGCCTGGGAGGATCCATCTCTTCCCTTCTTTTTGCACAGGTGAAGGCTAAGTCTCTCTCACTGGGTTGACAGCATGCCCTCCCTCCTGCTAGGCTTTCCTCACTCACTTTCAACTAGCCCTGATTTATCTCCTCTAAAGAACCCCACCTTAAATACCAGACAAATCCTTGCAGTTCTGGAAGATGCATGCATAATCTAATTGAGATTTGGAAGTCACAAAACTGTTTCCCTTACCCAAGGACTGCATGACTCTCCTCCCTTCTGTAGACACCTTCTGGTTTCTTCTCACCTGGAAAATGCTTGTAATCCCCTTCTCCAGAAAGGTAAAAGTGTGTGTGTGGTGGGGAACATGTAAGTCAGCTGCTTGGCTGGTTTAAGTCAATCTTACATTGAAGGTATGTCAAGTATAATTTTTCCCTTCTTCAAGCAAACATAATTTATAGTCCAAGCCATGACATCTTGCTGGCTAATGGTCCACAGTTCATTGACATCCTGTGGTATGTTCTTTCTTAGGAAAGCCTTTCCTCAAGCCCCAGTGAAATTCAAGATCAGCTGAACAGCAGGATGGAGGAATGGTCTGTCTTCAGTTCTGCTCCTCTAAATGGCCTGGAAGATGCAGGGGCAAGTAAGAAAATGCCGGTGACCTGGCTTTTGTGGCCTTTGTTATTTACTAGACCTTTGAGACAGATCTGGGTGGTAGCTCTGTGACCCCAAGCCAGTCACTCACCTCTCAGAGCCTATTTCCTCAAAGATTAGAAAGTGCTCAATAGTAAGCTGTTGTTACCATACTATTGACAACACCCTCACCACCTACCACTGTTCCAACCTAGGATGCACTTATTGGGTGCCTCTTATGGGCCAGGGTTTGTGCCAAGTATGCACAGAACTTAAACTGCTGGTGGCAGGATGCTATTGCCTCTAAGTTATAGAAGAGGGAACTGAGGTTCACAGATGTGGAGTAACTTGCCCCAGATCTGTTGGCTAGGAAACGTGGGAGTCTGGGGCCCACCATCCTAACTGCTTCTGCTGCACTGCTCCCAACTACTGCCTTTTGAATGGCAAGCTTGGTTGTGAAAACTGCTTTCCCATAGACCATGGTAACGTAGGTAGCCCAAGCATGAGTCCCAGTATGTGGCCTCTACTAGCCCTTCCTTAGTTGGGCTATCTGGATGGGAGTCTTTCCCCTTCTCACCCTAATTGAGAGAGGCACTTTCATGGAGTAAGCCACTCCTCTTGATCACTGCCTCCTCCTACACTGAAGCCACATTGAGGACTCTTCCAAATCCAGCTTTCTACATCTAGGACTGTCAGGCCCAGGAACCTGGATGCCCTCTGGGCCCTGTTCACCCTGCATCCAGCAAAGCTGGCCAAGCACACACATTCATAAAGCTAGCTAGGTAGCCATATGTGGGGCTGTATCATTTAATGAACTTTGCTTTTAAAATATGCTAAAAGGGTACATTAACCACACAGTGCCAGATCAAAGAAGAAAGAAGAGAAATAAGTTTGGGAGTTAATTTCATGGATTCATGTAAGAAGTCTGAAATGATAGAAAATGCATTTCAAAACATGTATAGTATCATAGCTGTCAAGCAGCAAAAGAGGAGAAAAAACAGAATGACAATATTAGGTTACTGTTTCTCCTTTAAATCTTTGTGGGTTAGCCGTCACTGAGGAATGAGAACACATGGATTTGTCTGTAATTTCTCTACTAACATCTGAAATGCTAATGTAATTCTAATATTATTTAATACAAAAATAAGAACATTCTAGGTCACTCTTAGTATGTACTTTAGCACAAAAGACTTTCATTGTTACATATCCATTTCCATTCATTCATTTATTCATACATTCAATAAACATGTGCTGAACTCCTATTCCAAGTCAGGCCTTGGCTTGGCCTGGGAAGGAACTGGGAGAATACAGATGCACATCAAGTTTAGGCCCTGACATTGAGCCTTGTGGTCTAGCAGAGGAGACAAGGCAAAGGCCTAAATAATCAAGTAGAATGTGGTCACAGTGCCCAGGAACAGCAGGACACCAGGCTGGAGGTTGCAAGGAGGAGCAGAGGACTGGTAGCTAGAAAAAGAATTTAAGAGGTCTGCCCAACCCCTGGCTTCTCATGATGGCCAATAAAGGAATTTATGCCTGTCTGGCAACATGGGCCAGAAAGAGTCTGGCTTTCTAGTCCCAGCTTGGCAGAGAGTAAAGTGTGCATCCTGGGACGAGTCCCTGCTTTGCTCTGGGCCTGTTTTCTCAAGTGTGAGCTAAGAATTTTGTATCTCACGAGTCCTACAGGTATTTACAGTCTTAGGTGTCTGGGATTCAAGTCCCTGGCCTCTCGACCATGCTTTTGTTCTTTCCAATCACATGCCATTAGCTCAGCCTTTGAGTGGGAACCATGGAGCCTAGGAAGGAGGGCTGCACTTAGTAGGTGACCCTTAAGTCTTGAGAATATCAGTTAAAGACCCCTGTTCCCAATATGTACCAAGGTAAGAACAATGACACTGCCAATAATGTCAGAATGTCCAGCAAACAAATATACTCCTCTCCCGTACCCCCCCCCCATTCCCTCCCCGTCCCATTTATCAAGTACCAAATAAAATACGCTAGAAGAGATGAAATGCAGCTCAAGCAAGCCGAGAGGTAAATTAACCGGAATGCAGGAGCCCTCTTGAGAGCCATTATGACTGGCCACTCTTGGGGTTTCCTGGATACTGCTGGAAACCAAGGCCTCTCTTGAGCAGCTCAGCAGGCAGATGGCTATGCCACTCATCAAGGCCTCTGAGCACTGGGCTGGAAGCCTCTGAGTGGAGAGGGCTGTGGGCACAGAAAGAACCAATCTCACTCTCTACTACTCTCCTGGGCACTTCCAAAGGGTTGGTAGTAGTGATACCCACCCCCTTACTGACCTTGACCATCAAATGCCTTTGAGGAGCAATGGTGCATCAAGACTCCTCCTAGGGGCTCACTTCCTATATTTGTTTCCTGGGGCTGCCATATAATTTGCCACAAACTGGATGATTTAAAACACAAAAATGTATTTTGTCAGTGTAGGCTAGAAATCCAAAACCAAGGTGTCAGCAGGGCCAGATCCTGAAGACGTAGAATCTAGTTTCTGGTGACTATCAGCAATCCTTGGCAATCCTTGATTGTAGCCACATTGCTCTAATTTCTGCATCCAATTATCAAATGGCCTCTCCTCTGCATGTTTTCTCTTCTGTCTCTCATAAAGATAGTTGCCATTAGATATAAGGCCTAACTTACGTCCAGGATATTGTCATCTCAAGATCCTTAACTTAATTTTATCCCCAACAACCCTTTTTTCAAATATCACATTCATAGGTCCTGGATGGATATATCTTTGGAGAGGGCACACCACTTAAAGTACTATACCACCCTCAGAGCTGCTGTGTTTTTAAGAGCCAAGTGTCAGCACTCAGAGGGAGATTCTGGCCTGAGCAATTGGTGCTCTCATCATTTTTATTGGGTTAGAGCATTCTGGAAGAATCAGTTCACAATACCCCTTCCAATAGAGCAAATCATGAACTCTGGAGCCAGGGTATCTGAGTTTGCATCCTAGCTCTACCACTTCCTAGCTGTTATGTGACCCTAAGCCTAGGCCAATCATTTCACCTCTCTTCCTCAGTTTCCTCTTCTGTAAAATAGGTATGATAACAGCACCTACCTCTTGAGAAGAGTAAGGCTCTATTATTCCCAGTATTCTGTTGTGATCACTACTGAGGCAAGTTCATATAAGTCCACCCAGAAGCAGAAGCAGAACTGGAACACATAGCAATCATGGAGACCATTGACTCCCAACAACCTCAGTCAATTGAAAAATAGAGGCTCATAGGATACAACTGACTAGACATTTACAATAGATGCTCTTTTATGCAGGAGGTCATGATAATGAGAGTTTTTGAGCAAGAGAACCAAAATTTACATCATCAAGAAAATGTCTGCCTTCAAAGTCATCTACTTAAGAGGCTTTACACATTTTATCATAGCAGCTGTTGCCTAAACCCTGTGGGGCCGTGGAGGTCTCCCTTAAAGACAGTTTATGAATCACACCACCCTTTGTAGCCAAATCCAGCCTTTCCTGGTTTAACTATCTTTCTCCATATTCTCAAGAAAACCTTTGGATTACTGACAATCAAACCCACTCTCAATTGATAAAAAGCTGTTCTAGGAATGGCTGGCCAGCTCTGAAGGCAGACCCCCAAGACAAGTCCCACAAATACTACGAGCACTGAGAACCCACCTAAAGCCCCACATGGGAGGTTTGATGATGGTGAGCCCACTGCCATTTCCCAGTATTGCCACACCTCTAACCTCATGTTTTTGTGGTTAGATGCTTTACCATACCTTTACTAATGAGGTAATGGAGGACCAAAGAGAGTAACTAGTTTTCCCAAGGTCACACAGCTAGGCCATGGCAAAGGGGAGAGTTAAACACAAACTTTCTGCCTCCAAACTTATCAATCTTTTTACCATACTGGTATGAACACAAACGAGTCATATTATGTTAGAGGCATTTCTTACATATTTAAAGTGATTTTCTGATGATCTACTATGTCCTTATTCCAAGTCTGAACTTGGGGAAATCTGGAATAGGCCAACTGTATGCTCCAAGCTGATCCCAGCACTTTGCTTTGCAATTCAATTTGTGTACAAATATTGAGATCTGGTACAGTTTGGTGCCACTGGCTTTTCAGATGTCCTGGTCTTTGTGGCCCAAGACTTTCCTATATCTACCTGTAAAACTGGAACAGTTATAATAAAACAGAGAGGGCTGGTCTCAGATGTATTTTGTGGATCCTCTTCTTTCCTAAGACCAACAATTGGAAGTGTTCTCTAGTGGGGGTACACTGGGTTACTTTTGAGCTGTCCTACAAATTAGAGCACTGACCCAGGAAGGAGTTTGCTCTCAGAGTCCTGCCAGCCAAGTAAATGGGCCTGGATGAGTCACTAGCAGAAGATACTAAAGAGCAGATGGCCACAGAGTTGTGCGTGTAATTCCTGAGGCTGAACCAAGGCTGCTCCTCACAATGGCCTTATGAAATTGGAACAAAGCGAGACAGGGAGGAGGCAAGAGGGATAAGGACAAGTGAATTTTCTTATTCTATATAGAAAAATAGGACATTTTAGGATGGAAAGAGGCCAGAAAGCCCACTGAGAGCTGTATGTTCTTTTCTAAGCCCTAGGTTCTGACGTAGTATAATTTTCCTCCCAATACTTGTCGAACCATTTTTAAAAGCAAAAACAGTCATTCCTACTAGTGACCTCTATTACAGTATTGCCTTTGGTGAGGAAATGTCTGCTTTTCCTTGGGTACTAAGCTGCCCTAGTGATGCTATTCTTCCACAAGGGCCCGAGCTACAGGGTGTTACTGTCCTTTCCTGAATTTCTGGGGCCCTATGGTTCTCACTCCCTAGCAAGCCATGCTTGCCATTCTCCATCCCACTTCAGAATAAAATATTAGTCATTGGATCATTAAAAGGGAAATCTTTTCTCCCAGGAGGACCTAGGGCCTTGGCATATCCTCCTCCTCAGGAAAATTCCCCTTTACCCCAGAAGGAAAAATGGGACTATGTCTCCCTGTGAGTTTTATTTTTCCCATGAGGCTTTGCTGCAAACTTAGAGAAAATTCCTTAACCCCAAAATGAAATTAGCTAATTTTATTTTTCCCCCTCCAAGTTCTTTCCCATCCTGCTAGTTTCTGACCTGTGTTAGAGCTAGTCTATAGAGACAAATTGTTTTTTAATCATCAGTTACCTTTCAGATTGTTTGGGCTTACTTCCTGGTCCAACCCTTGAGAATTATATCAAACTAGTCATGGTGAAAAGCCTAGAATTTCTGATACTTTACCTTGACATGTTCACCCCCACACCTCCCTTAAGTTCTGTGTTTGAGAAGACTCTGCAGAGGTAGAGACCAACTTCACTACTGCATCATGGCCAGAAGTGTGCTGTTGAGCTGTCCCTTGCCCCCAGGAAGGTGCCTCTGCCAAGTTAGGCACCCTCTACTGCACTCCAGTGTTTCCCTGTGCAAACTCTAACATCACCCTCACCACACTGTGCCCTGTCTACTGCCAACCCCAGTAGACAGGAGCAGGTCTCTGAGAAGAGAGCCATGGTCTCAATGTCACTAGTCTGCTCAGAATAGAGCAGAGAGACTAACTGAGCAGGTGCATAGTAAATAAACACTGGTTGAATGAATTAAGAGAAATGTAACCAAGTAAAATCTAATATGTGCCCAAGTGAAAATAAACAAAGAGCTGAGACAGAATTTGGCCATCTAGTCTATTTGTTCCTGCCAGGACTTGCCCCTCATAGCCAGGTTCAGAGCCTCTCCTCATAGTTCCAGCCCTGACCTTACCCTACCCTAGCAGGGCCCACTCAGCATCTTGTATCTTGCTGCAAAGAGCAGGCAATCAGTGGGGCTGGAAGAGTCCAATTCCCCTGTGCCTACAGAGCCATAGCCTTTTTTTTTTTTTTGCCACCCCAGCCATATTAACCAAGTCCACATAGATGGGCTTCTGCCTTGGTTTCTCTGTTGAATACTTCAGCTCTTTGCTGGATCTAATTCCCTCCTGTAAGACACAGTATGTTTAGAGCCAGTCCTGTCTCCCTGTCCTGCTTTTGTCTGGCCCTTCCACCAGAGGCAATAGTCAGTCCTGTCTTCTTACCAGCTATGGACAGGCTGTGAATGGCTCAACCGTTCAGCGTCTGGCAATGTACCTACCTCCAAATCCCAGACTCCCATTGACATGCTGGCCCAAAAAGATGACCCCGCCTCAGATACCAGCACCTGCAAAAACCACACCCACATTTTCTTGCCAGTTTTGACAATGCCTGAGCCTTCTCAGCAGCTTTTGAATGGTCTATAACCCCAGGTCTCCTTGTCTTCATCAGTCCAACTTGCTAAGGACATAGCCCAGCCCACAACTGAGCACATTTAGGATGCCTCCAAGGGACTGGAAACTGGTCCCCCAAATCCAGAGGACAAAGCACTAAATTTTATGTGGAAGGTCTGCCAAGATTGTCCCTATGTAAGATTTAATAGGACACCTAAAACTCTCCTCATTGCCTACCATCACCATCCAATCATACTGGTCAAAAGCAGCTCTTTCTGGAAGAGACACACTTTTCCTTACACACTATTGAGATCTGAGTGGACAGCTTTCACCAGATTACTAAATGTAATAATCGCAAACTGACTTCACATCAATATATCCCCAGTAAGGCCACTGTTTCCAGCAATATAGCCTCTCTGAACTTCTCTCCTCAGAGCCCATGTCTCATGGTAGCCTAACGGGAAAAGGCTTCATTGTGGAAAAAGTTTTTCAGCACTTCAGGATATAAGTTCTCCTGAATGGTTTCTCTGCTGAGTACTTCAGCTCTTTGCTAGATCTGAACCCCTGCTCTAAGACACAGTATGTTTAGAGCCAGTCCTGTCTCCCTGCCCTGCTTTTATCTGGCCCTTCCACTAGAGGCAATAGACAATCCATGTAAGAAAACCCTTCTATGTTGTAGTACCCGTGATGATAGCAGGACAAATACCACTAGCACAATAATGACTTTTTATTGACCTACCATGAGCTTCACCCTGTGCCTGGGTCTTCCCATTTATTCCTCAGAAACACTTTTCAGCAAGGTGAAGTGACTTGCTCTAGGTCACACAGCTAGTAAGGGGTGGGGGTGGAGGGTGAGAAGAGAATCAGGATTATGACCCAGGTTTCTCTGACCTAAACATCTTAGCTCTCATTGCCACATAGATTATGTCACTATCCTTGGGTTGGCTCAACCTGTCTGAATCAGATGCTTCAAAGCAACATAAGAAGATAAAGTCTGTGATGATTTAAGATGTTGTAATATGGGGAGAAGTCATCCCTCATAGTTTCTGGCTTCCCCAAACAGGACAATCTGTGGGTCTTTCTGTGAGTAGACAAGCATAAGGCAGCTACTTAGGATCCAAACTTAGATATGCTGTTAGCAGTGGCCCTGTTTCAACAGACTGAGCTCTTTGAAGATAGGTACAGAGTTTGATTCACTTCAGGATTCACTGTAGCACTAAGTACAGGGCTTGAAATAGAGTAGTGGTTTTGGCTGGAATTATGACACCACAAGGGAGGGCTGAAGGGCTATAAGGACTCAGAAGAAAAATTATCACCTCAGGCTGGAGGTCCAGATGGACTTTCTTTGAGCTGAAACTGGAAGTATAGATCTCATTTTAGACAGGTGAATACAAGGGTAAAAGGTTCTAGGTGAAGGTATAAGCATAAGCAAAGACATGAAGTCAAAGCAAAGGCTCAGATAGTCTTAGTTAATAGCAAAGTGTAAATATGGCTGGAGTACAGGATGTGTGAGGATGATAAGATGAAAGATTGGAGGGGAGGTTGGGGCCAGGTTGTGCATGATAGAATTGCAGTATTCATGGCCACTGACAACCGAGCAGCCTCCATGGGTCAAGCACTGGGCCAGATACTCTGTATTTATTATTATCTTGTCAATCCTCATAACAGTTCTATGAGGCATTATTACCTCCCTTTGACAGATGAAAAAATAGAGGCTCAGAAACAAAAGCACAATAATTGTCTAAGATCAAATATGAGATAAAGCTGGCACTCAAACTCAGATCTGCTTGGAACTAAAGCCAACCATCTTCCCCACTGTTCTACACTGAAGGAATGAATTAGGGAAAGCCTTGAATGTCAGATGGAGGAGATCCTGATCATGGGAGGTGATAGAAGGCAGGGCAGTAGGTTGAAAGAGTTAAATCTCAGAATGGGGAGACTCCCAACTTTTAGCAGTGGCAACTATTCTAACTGCACCATCAATGGCTTCAGCTTGGGTAACATCTTGGATCCTGGGGGATATGAGAAACACAAGCCTCTAGGAAGTCAAATTCAATAGCAAGGATAAGAGGTCTTCCAACATGAAATTTCTATAGAATTACCTGTTTCTAGCAGGGTCTAGTAGCAGCCAAATAGAAGAAAAAATATAGATCCTTAAGACATGATTCACAATGGACAGCAATGAATTTCCTGCATAATTAAATCAAGTCTGTTGGAAATATGTCAATTTTCATCTTAATGCCTTGATCCTTCTGACTGAGATCCTCTTTAAAAAATTGTCTTGACCATTATAAACTTTTGAACAATAATAAATACAGAGGCAGAGCTGCCTCAAACAGATTGTCAAACTGCAGCGGGAAGGCCGGGGAGGGTTGGGGGGCAAGAGGGAGGGGGGTAAGAGATCAACCAAAGGACTTGTATTCATGCATATAAGCATAACCAATGGACATAAGACACTGGGGGGTAGGGGAGGCCAGGGGATTGTCAAGGGCGGGGGAAAAAAAGACACATATGTAATACCCTTTGTAATACTTTAAGCAATAAAAAAATTTTTAAAAAAAGAACATTAAAAAAGAAATTGTCTTGAGTCTGTGGCATTGCGTCTATTTAATCTCAGGGCTGTTTGGGTCAGGAAACCTGCCTCTAGAATTACCCCAGGCAGAGGCCCCCTGTGATGGCATTTGTTTATACCTCCTGGGATCAAGATGGTTGAGGCTTAGAAGACTGTAGGACAGAATCTCATGGCAGCTCTTCCTCCAGATCTCATGCTATTCACCCACAACACTGGCCTGTTCTCTAGCAAATGCTATCTAGGCTCAAGTAGACCAGAGCTACAAATGAACTGCTATTCAAAAGGCTGGGCCTACAAAAACGTGGAAGTTCCTACCTGTAAAGGTCCTTTTAAATGTGAAATCTGTGGAGACTGTGTTCAATCTGCACCATAGTACAGACTGACTTAGACTAAAGGGGCTGGAGAGAGTGTCTAGATCAACCCCACATGGTGCATATGGAAAAAGTGAGAGGGTCCAGGGAGGGCAAAAGCCCCCACCCCAAGTCATGGGTATGTCAAACTGCTCTCTGGCCTAAAGCCCAGGGCACATAAGTTCCAAGTACAATTCTACATGTCCCAAAAGACTTCCTTCAGATGAGCTGTTTTGAGTCCAAATCACCTAAAAACAGAACTATTGTCTGCTGATGTCTATAGACATTTTCTAGCTCCCTCACCTGATAACAATAACAATAATAGTAATACCTCATGTTCCCCAAACATTTGATAACAGCTTGCATATGCATTTTTCCCTGGAATTGTCACAACAACCCTATAAGATAGGCAGAATATGGATTTTTAAGTCAATTTTTAGCAAGGAGAAAACTGAGGCTCCAAGGAGCTCAGAAACTCACCCAAGTTCAAGTGGTAGTACTCAAACTTGAATTGAGTAATTCTCTTCCAAACTCAGTTCCCTTTTCACTCCCATGGCCTTCTCTGTGAGAAGCATCAGTGAAATGGTTTTCTATAAAACTGAACTGTGGTCTTTTCCAAGCTGCTCTCAGTTAAGATTAAATATTTGCTTATGACCTTTTCCCTTCAGCAGCTTCCTAGTGATCACACCCCCAGCTACCCAAGGCACAGCACAACTGCTCTAAGTCTCAGCTAATGTCTCATTCTGCTCCAAGATCACTTGGGACTTGAGCTGGCTCTCCCACTGTTCCCTCTGTGGAAGAAAAGATTCACATGCAAATAAAATGGGACATTTGTATTTGCATTTGGGGACATGTAGCCAAATCAAATATGATGACCACATTAACTAAATATTATAGGCATTTCCTTTCCAGTTTTCCTTCCTGTCACCCACTTAATCTGGTGTAGAATGGCCATGCAAGAATGTGATAAATATTTTTTTCCTTCCTAAACTTGGATTTAGCATGAACAGAAAAAGATTGGAGTGAGAGAGTTAACTCTTGAGAGGTTTACTTTCACTGGGCCAAGTATCTGTGGGAAGGAGTTAGGGTCATTCAGGATTGAGCTATCTTGCAAAGGAGGGGTATGATCTAAGCATGATGCAGATTTTTAAAGCAGGCTTAGTTCAAAATCCATGGCTGTGCCACATACCATCTTTGTTATGCTTCAGGTTACTCAGAAGCAAATGGGAAAAGAGGTGGAAATTCTTTGTGAAGAAGTAGGTTTGGGCCTAGTTGCTGCTTGGCTTCTTGAAAACATCATACATTTACCACCTGAAATTTGTCTCTAAGGACAATGCATGGGCATCTGCTCTGGGCTTATGAAGTGGTTGATCAGCAGTAGGTTTGAGGCAGGCATGGGAAAGATCCACATGAAATCTTGAAATGGGCTGGCAAAAGAAATATTCCTACCCTGACCAGAAGGACAGGGATCAAATTATAGTCTTGGGTGCAAGGAGATTTTGAGTGAGAAGGGAGCTCAGAGATGGGATGATTTATCACCCTCAGTCTGAAGCCAGAGGAACCAAGGCTCAGAGAGGGCAGGGACTTGTGCAAAACCAAGATCAAGGCAGGGCAAAGCTGTGGCCAGACCGTTGGGCCACAGTTCTTTTTCCTGCACCAAGCTACCCCCCCACCAATTGGACCACAGAGCTAGGGATGGACAAGCTGCCTCCCTTAGCTCTAGCAGCTTGCTGAGGGCGAACCCTTTCTCAGGGCCTAGTAGGAAGAAACTGATGGCACTGATGACAATGTCCCCAGCAAAGAAGAGTTATGTGCAGACCTAAAATTTGTTTGCAATAGAAACAAGAGAAGGGACACTTCTTGATAAGCTTTTCCCACTAGACTGGCTCTTCCTTCTCAGATTCTGTTCTGTTCAAAGTTCATCAGTTTGGCTCTTCACTACTGGGACCCAGCTTAACCAAGCCTTTCTATTGGTATGTTGGTATGATGGGGCCACATTTAATTCCAGGTAACAACCTTCTAGGAGAAGAGAAAATGGGTAGCAGTTAGAATGTGGTTTTTGAGTGAGTAACTGACAAACTGGGTCTATCTTTCTGGTGTGTGTGTGTGTGTGTGTGTGTGTGTGTGTGTGTGTGTGTGTGAGAGAGAGAGAGAGAGAGAGAGAGAGAGAGAGAGAGAGAGAGAGAGAGAGAGAGAGAGAGAGAGAGAGAGAGAGAGAGAGAGAGAGAGAGAGAGAGAGAGAGAGAGAGAGAGAGAGAGAGAATGAATGTGAGTATGAGTATAAATGAGGTGGAAATACCTGCTGACCCAAAAAGGAGTTTTGAAGGGAAAACCTGACTGAAGCTCTGAGAGGGCAGGGGTTCTCAGGCTTTCCAGTAGGAAGTGACTTAAAATGAGGTGGGACCAAGGAAGTGAGGTAGCACCTGCAGGTTACCCTGTGTACCAATAGGGCACAGGGCTGTGGCTTAACTTGGGGAATGTACACTTTATAAAGTACTTCCTGACGTGTTACCTTGTTTACTTTTCCCAGTGACCATGAATGGATGTACACGCGTGTGTGTTGGAAGCTATTATCTGCATTTACCAGATGATGAAG
This sequence comes from Myotis myotis, assembly GCF_014108235.1. Lineage (NCBI taxonomy): Eukaryota > Metazoa > Chordata > Mammalia > Chiroptera > Vespertilionidae > Myotis > Myotis myotis. The sequence continues at coordinate 15,529,310 of NW_023416346.1, forward strand.
CTGTGGCTCAGAGCACTTAAGTAACTCTCCATGGTCACACAGCCAGCATGTGGCAGAGCTAGGACACAAACCCAGGTATTCAGCCTCCCTCATCCCATTCTCTTTTCATTACAGACAGTATAACCTAAGGGATAGGGGACAGGTTCTAGAATCCGAGAGACCTTTCTAAGGGCAAGTCAGAGGGAAGCCTGACTATTTACACTACCTTCAGCCTTCAGTCTCCCAGCATGTACAATCTGGCTACTCTGTGCTAAAGTATGAGGTGGGGGGTGTAGGTGGGGGAGATAGCTCTTGTTACTCTCTTTTCTCCCTTCAAACCTAAGTCTGCTGCTTGCCTTACCCCTGACAGCACCCTGAAATGTAGGCTCCTGGCTTGATATTCTGCTCCCACACCCCCAGCCCTGGCCCAATGCTCAGCCCTGCAGCCTAACCCTGCTTGGGCCACTCCACATAGATACTGATGAGAAGCAGGTCGGTGACATTTCCTGAGCTTCTACCCACAGTCCACACCCAACCTTTTGTTTTTATTTTCTGTCCCTTCCAAAAAGGAAGGAAATCGTTTCCCCCTCAGCCCTGAGTGTAAAAGGAACACCTGGACTCTCCCTCTGAATGTATGGGCACAGCTGGCAGAAGGACTTGCAGTGGAAGAACACTGCTCCCCTTGACCGATTTATTCAGGCACTTGCACACCATTCAGTAGACCTTCATTGAATGAGTGTGGTCCCAGGCTAGTCCCACATGCCAGGTTCTGCCAGGAAACAGAGATCAAGAAACCCAAGCTTGGCTGGCTCCCCTTTCCCCAGATGTTCTTGTTTTACTTCCATAATCACACCTGAGAAGAACTATTATCCCATTTTAGGAAAGAAGGAACTGAGGCTGATGGAGAGATGTGACTTATATGTCCATAACCACAAAGCCAGTAAGTAGTTGAGCTTGGATTTGAATTCAGCTCTCCTAGTGTCCTAGGTCTATGTTCCTTTGACTCACCAAACTAGATCTGTTCCATCCCCATTCCCTCACAGCTCTCAAAAGGAAACAACCCTTCTAACAACTTTGTTTTGGACTTCCAGCCTCCAGAACCAGGAGATAAAAAATTTTGTTGTTCAAAATACCTGGTATGTGGTAGTTTTTTTATGGCAGTCTTAGCAAATGTATATACCCATTTACAGAGTTATAGCTTCCCTACTAGACTTTAAGCTCATTAAAGGCAGGAGTCCAGGACTACCCAGCCCAGTGCCTGGTGCCCAGTAGATGGTCACTCAAGAGTTGCTGAAGTGACCTTGTCCAGAGTGTGCAGGGGAGGATATTAGCCTGGGAGGCTGGCTGTCCCATTTCTCTCAGGTCAAGTCTGGGGGGACTGCCTGCTGGCCCTTTCTTCCCTATATTTTCTGCTACTCAAAACGGACACCCTTCCTCATGGAAGAGGGTTTGAGCAGCTGCAGCCATCTGTTGAACAAGCAGCCTGCAAAGAGCTTGGTATCTCATGTTCCTAGAGACTCAAGGTCGCTGTGGGAAATATTTAGTGCCAGTTATCTTCACCAAACAACATGGGGTGAAGGTCTTGAGAATCAGGTTCTAGTCTCTACCCTAAGCTGAGAGGATGCAAGCTCTCCAGGGATTAAAGAAGGTTTTAAAAAGTTAATGATGTTGGAGCTGCAGTGTGAATAAGGCATAGGAAATGAAGGGAAGAATAATTCCAGACAACAGGAATTGCATGAACAAGGTAAAGCAATGTGCAGGTACACGGGATGCTCAGGGAACAGAAGCAAATCTGGGATTGTTGAAACAAAGGAATTTTGTGAAGGGTGTGGCCAAGATCTTGAAGAGCTGAGTAGGAAGCATAATGTTGAGGTGAAGTTACAACATCAAGCCTAAGTTGGAATTTCATTCTGAAGCCAGTGGAGATCCAGGCATTCTGAATGGTATGAATGACTTCTCATTGAGAAGAATATCCTTTACACTAAGGGTAGTAGTGTAGGGCACATCCTGGAGCAAGGGAGATATGTAAGTGAGCATCTGCCAGAACCCCTGTGAGACAAACTAGTTTGAACCCCAGGAGTCAAATGGTGAGTGGTGGCCAAGGGAGAGTGAGAAGTTTCTAACTGGGCAGCTGGGGATATAGTAGGCCTCCTGGTCAAGACCTAAAAATGCCCAGTCCTGCCTGTGTGCTCCCCAAGTTCAGAGTAACTTCCATTCTCTCCACAGAGCCCACTGTCAAGCTTATCCCAAGGGCCCAGCATAAAATGAAGAGTCTCTCAGGAAAGGTTTGTGGACCAAATTAATTTTCAGAAGAAACAAATGCTTGCTAAGCTTCTGTTTTAACACTATAGAAAGGTTCTCTGCCCCACTAAAGACACAGGAAATAAAGAGTGGGGAGACTTCATTGTGAAAAGCAGCTAATGTTTAAACCCAAAACTTTAGAAACATTCATGGAATTCAGTTCCTGATAGCAAAGAGAAGTTTAAGCTTAGGAAAAGCAATAGCTCATTGTGATTTACACTGTCATGTAGAAGGGGAGGAGAGTTCATCTAAAGTGACCCAGCTTCATCTAGCAGCATTAATCATCAATGGCTTTGCATACATTTTGGCCTAATAATACAGGAAGAAAAGGCTTTTTCAGGGCCAAGGAAAATGCTGTTTCATAATGTCACCTTTTGCCTATCTCCAGCAGGCCCCAAGATGAGGATACACCATAAGCCCTTTTCTGTGAAAGTTCTGCAAAGCTCTCAGGGGCATGCATAATGAGCCCCATACCCTGGCAAGAAGTTAAGTCTCAGCAAGATGCCCACACGGCAAAGGGTGTGTCTGTGAATCCTTGGTCCTGTTGCCCTAGTATATGTGCTGTGCCATATAAATAGCATCCCATGCCTCAGATGAGAGCATTGGTCAGTAAGGGAGAACTTGCAGCTATTCTGGTATTCATGGTCAGCAGAGTAGGCAAAGCCTTCAAAGACTGGGGTCCACAGAGGGGAGTAGCTAGCACAGATTGGTTATAAATCTGTGAGTATAATCCAGAGCTCTTGACTACTGGGCTCAGGCTCCTTCTAATGGACCATGCTGCCTGCCTCTTAAGCTAGACCCACTGATCCAATTAATTTGATCATCTTGATAGAACTGTCTGGTCAAGTCAGTGACCATTAATTTGGCTTATTCCTTTTCTTACCCAAATAATCAGTTGTTTGCATTGGCCCGGGAAATGAGTCTAAATCAGTGATGGCGAACCTTTTGAGCTCAGCATGTCAGCATTTTGAAAAACCCTAACTTAACTCTGGTGCCATGTCACATATAGAATTTTTTTGATATTTGCAACCATAGTAAAACAAAGACTTATATTTTTGATATTTATTTTATATATTTAAATGCCATTTAACACAGAAAAATCAACCAAAAAATGAATTCGCGTGTCACCTCTGACACGCGTATCATAGGTTCGCCATCACTGGTCTAAATGGACTGGTTGTTCAAATAGGTCCTTGACTGTGACTGGCATGGAGGGTTTTGTGATTTAGAGCTGGGTTTGTCTGTCACAGTTAAATGGTCCATCAAAGAGCAAGAGATTAAGAATAGACCTAAGTTGTATATCCACACAATGGAATACTATCCAGCAATAAAAAGAAATGAGCTATCAAGCCATGAAAAGACACGGAGGAACCTTAAATGCACATTGTTACATGAAAGCAGTCAGTAGGAAAAGGCTACATAGTGTATAGTTTAATTTATATGACATTCTAAAAAAGGTAAGACTATGGAGGGGGAAAAAATCAGTGATTTCCAGGAATTTGAGGAAAGTGAGAGAGTAATGAAGGGGTGAAGCACGGGATATTTAGGGCAGTGAAACTCTTCTGATCTGTAACAGAGGAAAAGGCAAATGCCAGTTGGACTCTGAAGCCCTGGCTAAAAGTCTGCACTGACACATGTGGATGAACACTGAACATTTGGTCATGCATCTAAATACTTAGGAATATCTGCATATAGGCATTACCTAGTCATGGTCTTCTGTGATATGCTGTATGTAGCTAAATAACAGCCCCAGAACCATATGAAATGGAAAAAGTAACACAAAATAGAAACTCACAGGATAGTTGTCATTCTATGGTCATCAAAGCATTTCAGAATTTTCCCTTTCAGTCTAGACCAGTGGTTGGCAAACTGTGGCTCGTGAGCCACATGCAGCTCTTTGGCCCCTTGAGTGTGACTCTTCCACAAAATACCACGTGTGGGTGCGCACATACAGTGCGATTGAAACTTCGTGGCCCATGCGCAGAAGTAGGTTTTCAGCCTGGGCAAGTCTATTTTGAAGAAGTGGAAGGTCAAGGGGAGAAAAAAAAAAGGAGACATATATAATACTCTTTGTAATACTTTAAGCAATAAAACAATTTTTTAAAAAAGAAGTGACGTTAGAAGAAGTGGAGGTGTCGGTTGGTCGGGCGACGGAAGACACGGCACAGGACACAGGTGGGCAGCGGGATACGCAGCGCGGGGAGGCGCGTGCCATTCATGCACGAGTTGAGTGAGCCAGTCAGTCAGCAGTCTCATTGTGCAGTGGTTAGTGCTGGTCGTGTCCACAAATCGTGAGCGGATGACAAAAGATAGATGAAACAAGTATACAAGATGAGTATGGATGGGAGAGTTGGAAGGGGTCGACCTCAGCGAACGTACCTCAATCAGATTGAGGATGTTTTTTAGCAAAGGCCAGCTTAGGAGTACCCTAAGTAAGTTAATAACAATGTACCTACCTATATAGTTTAAGTTTAAAAAATTTGGCTCTCAAAAGAAATTTCAATCGTTGTACTGTTGATATTTGGCTCTGTTGACTAATGAGTTTGCCGACCACTGGTCTAGACTAACTGCATTAATTCCTATGATTTTCTCTACCAAAGATGGAGGATGTGGGTATATACCAAGAAGTAGAACTCATTAGACTCTCATTGTTCTCCCCACCCTAGATTTTTGTGCTAAGTCCTTGAGTACCTAGTACTGGAGCAAACAACCAGATATGGCAATAAAAATACAAAAGAACACAGTAGACAAAGACCACTGGTTTGTTCCTATATGCACAATTGCCAATTATGAAAGATAGCATTCAGACTAAATTCTACACACAGTTTGAGGTACTTCACCATAAGCATTATTATCTCTGGCCTTTGTTGGATTCCTGGAGGTGGGACCACTTTCAGGTAGTGCAAGAGATCTCTAAAAATACCCAATATTTTTATAAGAGAGAAGACTTGTTATTACAAAGATGGTGATTCTTCTAAAATTAATCTATAAGTTCATTTCAATTCCAATAAAATCCTAACAGATTTTTTCATAAAACTTGGCAAGCTGACCATAGATTTATATGGAAGAACAAAGGGGCAAAGATAATCAAAACACTCAGGGAAAATAATGAAAGAATGAACAGGGGGCTCATGCTACCCGATAGCAATATCCTATATAATAAAAGGCTAATATGCAAATAGACAGAATGACAGAACAACTGGTCACTATGACGTGTGCTGACCACCAGGGGACATATATGGAACATGGTGGGCGTTGGCCTCAGCGGGATGATGGAGCAGGTGAGTGGGGGTGCCAGACCAAGGCAGGGCACTAGTCACTGTCATTGGGGCCAGCCTCTGGTGGTTACTGAAAATTCTTTGCTCCCTCGTGCCGCTTTCCCACTCAGTGCTTGTTCCCACTGCCAGCACCGGAGCCGCTGCTCACACCCATTGCCAGCGTCAACCCTGCTTGCACCTGCTGCCAGTGCCTGGCGCTGGTCCCCATTACTTGGTACCATCAGTGGGTGTGAGTGGGGCCAGCACCATCAGAGTGTGGGAGTGGTGGCGGCAGGAGCGGGGATGACAGCAGACAGGGGACCAGGGGCTGCAGTGAGAAGGGCTGGGTGGGGGGTGCAGAGGATGGGCCAAGACCCTCCTCTGTGCTTACCGCAGCCTTGCGGCCCACAGTTCCTTTCAAGGTTCATGAATTCATGCACTGGGCCCCTAGTTTATTATAAGCTTATAGTAATAAAACCATGTGATATAGGTATAAAGACAAAATAAAGCAGACCAATGAAACAGAACAGCAAGCTCAGGAAGTGACCCACAGATGTAGAGAAACTTGATATATGACAATGGTGCAACCATAGAAAGGCAAGGGAAGGACAGACTATTTAATAAATGATGCTTAGATAATTCCATAGCCATGTGGAGGAAAAAATAAATTCCTATAAAAGATAAGTTCAAACCTGGTGATATGGCTCAGTTGGTTGAGTGTCTGTCATCCCATGCACCAAGAGGTCACTGGTTCTATTCCAGTCGGGGCACATGCCCAGGTTGCTGGCTCGATACCCAGTAGGGGGTGTGCCAGAGGCAGCCAATCAATGTTTCTTTCTCATCGGTGTTTCTATCTCTCTCCATCTCCCTTCCTCTTTCTCTAAAAATCAATAAAAACATATTTTAATAAGTAAGTTCAAGGTGAATTATAAAGCAATATGTAAAAGTAAAACATTAAAAAATTTAATAGAACATATAGGAGACTATATTTGTGATGGGGTAGTATTACTTAAGAGAAAAAACACAAGTCGGCCTGGCCAGTGTTGCTCAGTGTTTGAGCATCGACCTGTGAGCCAGGAGATCACGTTTGGATTCCTGTTCAAGGCACATGCCCAGGTTGTTGTGATATGCAAGAGGCAGTTGATCAATGATTCTCTCTCATCATAGATATTTCTATCTCTCTCTTCCTCTCCCTTCTTCTCTGAAATAAAAATATAAAAAAACAGAAGCCATACTTTAAAAATTTTAATAAAACTGACTTTATTTTAATTTTAATGAAAACATTTATATGACAAAGACAACATAAAGTTTAAAGACTAGGAGAAGATATTTTCAACAGATATAACTAGAAAGCAATGACATTTATAATATCTTAAAACTTCCTCAGATAAAAATGTAAAAGACACCCCAATTGAACTGGGCAAAAATGTGAATAGGCATTACATAAAGGATGAGAACTGAAAGGCCATTAAATATATGAAAAGTTAGTCAACTTCCTAATAATCAGGGAAATACAAACTGAAGCAAGAAGACATATTTTAAATTCATCTATTTGGCAAAATATTAAAGGCTAACAATATTAGGAATGTTGATTATATGAACACACACTGATTCTGGAAGCACAAACTGGCACAACCACTTTGGAGACTGATCTGACAATGCCTAGCAAATAATTGTTTAAACAATTGCTTAAAAAAATGGAAGCCTAGATAATTTGCTTTAGACCTTTATTCTTTTCTTAAATTAAGCATTGAATACTAAACAATTCTCTATAAGCACTGTTTTAGCTGTACCCTATAAATGTTATAATGCATTTTATTTTTATTTAGTTCAAAACATTTCCTAATTTCTCTAGAAGTTTTTTCTCTGATCCATGGGTTGTTTAGAAATGTGTTAATATCCAGATATTGATATTATCAAGAAAATGAAAAGATAACACACAGAATGGAAGAAAATATTTGCAAATCATATACCTGACAACGGAATTGTATCTATAATATATAAAGAACTCTTACAACTCAACAATAAAAATAACCATATTAAAAATGGGCAAAGGATCTGAACAGACATTGCTTCAAAGATGATATATAAATGACTGATAAGCACATGAAATGCTGTCCAACATCATTAGTCATCAGGGAAATGTAAATCAAAACCACAATGACTCTAGATCCAGAGACAGAGATGCATCGAACAGACCATCGAATTGCAGAGGGAAGGCAGGGGAGGGGAGAATGGGGTATGCATGAATATGAGCATGACCAATGGACACATACACTAGGGACATGGAGACATGTGCTGGGGGGTAGAAGTGGGCAGGGAGAGGTCAATGGGGGAAAAAAGAGACATGTATTACTTTCAACAATAAAGAATTTTAAAAAACACAATGAGATGTCACTTCACACCTACTTGAATGGCTAAAAACAAAAAGTCAGACAACAACGTGTTAGGGAAGATGGAGAGAAATCAGAATCCTCAGTTGGTGGGAACACAAAATGGTGCAGCTGCTTTGAAAAAACAATCTGGCAGTTCCTGAAGCTATTAAATAAAGTTACAATACAACCCAGCTGAGTCCATTCCTTCATATATGGGGTGGGCAAAAGTAGATTTACAGTTGTGAGTACACACAATGCAGTTTATTCTTGTATTATTATTTATTAAGTATTGTGTTATTTGTATTACAACTGTAAACCTTTTGCCCATCCCTGAACTCTGAAAAATAAAGGAAAATGATTTTTAAAACAAACTTAATTGATACAATGTCTACTTTCACAGAGCTTAACACATGTTGGTATCATGTATTTCATGGCATCTATCCTCAAAGTCAATTTGTAAGTGTGTATTTAATATCTACCATACATGAAAGAGAACACTGCCCATTATAAATACAGAAGCCTAAGTAATCATAGAAAATATGATGATGTCACTTGAGTAAGAATATAGGAAATGGATAGGAAACTTGAATTTCTGAGTACCTACTAATTGCCAACCTCTATGCTAGGTTCTATCTATCTATCTATCTATCTATCTATCTATCTATCTATCTATCTATCTATATCATCATCTATTGTTATATAGTTACATACAGTTATAGTAATATATATATATATATCTACACTAATAAAAGAGAAACATGCAAATTGGTGTCACTCCGCTATGGCCACCAACCAATCAGAGTGACTATGCAAATTAACCCAACAAAGATGGCAATTAATTTGCATATGCAGGCGCAGAGTGAAGACTGAAGGCTCTGGCCAGAGTGAAGACTGAAGACTGAAGACTGAAGAGGATTGGCTTCTCCACTGCAGCTGCAGCGGAGAAGCCAAGCCTCACTGTGGCCGCAGCAGAGAAACCAGACCAGAGGCCTGGGTCCCAGGTGACAGAGGAAAACCAGTGCCAGCAGCTGGGGAAGGAAGGCCTATTGCACAAATCTCTTTGTGCAATAGGCCTCTAGTATATATATGACTTCAATTCTAAAAACCATGGAAATTTGGTATTATTAGCTCATTTTAAAAAAGAAGAAACGTGAATTAAGTAAATATTAAGTAGGTTGTCCATGGCCAGACAGGCAGTATGAAGTAGAGCAGAGATTCAATCCTGTATCTATGACTCCAAAAACTATATTCTTTTTTTAAAAAATATATTTTTATTGATTTCAGAGAGGAAGGAAGAGGGAGAAAGAGATATAAACATCAATGATGACAGAGAATCATTGATCGGCTGCCTACTGCACGCCCCCTTACTGGGGATCAAGCCTGCAACCTGGGCATGTGCCCTTGACTGGAATTGAACCTGGGACCCTTCAGTCCACAGGCTGACACTCTATCCACTGAGCCAAACCAGCTAGGCTATATTCTTTTAACTATAGTACCACATTGATATCTGAAAATATGATTCTTCAGTTCTGGAGCAGGAAATGTATGTGATGATCTTGGACTAGGAAGTTTCAAAGATTATTAGAGCCATTTAAAAAGAACTCAAGGAGTCAATTTAAAGGGGCTTCCAGTTGCCAATGCAAAACTTAATATGAATAAGAACAATGAATTCTAACACATATTACATTTAAATTCATGAGTTAATCATTATACTTTAAAAATAATCACTCATTGACTTTATTAGTGCACACTAGTGAACTAGTTCATTATTTTGAATCAGGCATTTATTTTGCCTCCTTATACAAACTGTATCCTTGGATAACCATGTAGCAGATGTACAGAAATATTCCAGATTTAAAAAAATAAAGAAGGGATAATAGAAGAACATCAGCGTTTTACCACCCTTAATAAATGAAGGAATCTAGCTAGATTTCACTATCAGTGGCTGCTAACATAAAACTGAGACAACCAGATAGTATGCATCTCTTAATGGAAAACACAAAGTAATATATGAAGTAGTCTCACCAAAAACAAAGCAAAAAGCAAAACAAACAAACACACACACATAAAAAAACAAAAAAACAAACAACATAAACCCGAGTCTAGCTAAGACTCTAAAACAACTACTAATTTAGAGAAAACAGAAATGTGAAGATAGAGTATCTAAGTATTAATTTAAGAAAATACGTATATATTTATTGATTTATGAGGAAAAGGGAGAGGGACAGAGAGATAGAAACATCAATGATGAGAAAGAATCATTGGCTGCCTCCTTCACGCCCCCCCACTGGGGATTTAGTGGGAAACCTGGGCATGTGACCTCCTGGTTCATAGATTGACTCTCAACCACTGAGCCACAACAGCTGTGTTCTAAGTATTAAATAAATTTTTTTTTTATTGATTTCAGAGAGGAAGGGAGAGGGAGAGAGAGAGAAACATCAGTGATGACAGAGAATCATTGATCGGCTGCTTTTTGCACGCCCCACATTGGGCATCAAGCCTGCAACCACCATATGCCCTGACTGGAAATCAAACCATGACCTCCTGGTTCATAAGTTGACACTCAACCACTGAGCCACGCTGGCCAGGCAGTATTAAATTTAATGGGAATGCAGTCAGCAAAATCAAGATTATGGGAGATGCTCAGGGAAAGCAATCCATTTTCTTTTAAAATATAAATTTCAAGATTAAAAGAGACTAAAAGGTTGTGTCAATCAATTACATCACCTGGCCTTTATTTAGAACTTTATTCAAACAAAATCCATTTATCCCAATTATAAGATAATTGGAAACTGGAACACTGGCTATATATCTTTTTTTTTCATTTTGAGTTGTGATCATTGTATTATGTATGTTTTTATAGAGTCCTAATCCTTTCAAATATATACTGAACTATTTACAAATGAAATGTTATGTCTGAAATTTTCTTCAAAATATTACGGAAATAGGAAAAGTGGATGTGATATTGATGAAAGAAGCATGAACATGGGTTGACCATTTTTGAGGCAGGGTATTGGGTATAGGGATCCCATTATATAATTGTGTCTGCTTTTGTATACATTGGAAAACTCTCTCTCTCTCTCTCTCTCTCTCTCTCTCTCTCTCTCTATATATATATATATATATATATATATATATATATATATCACATGATTTAAAGATACATGCATATATGTGTCAAAATTCCATATCTTATGAATTTATAGTGGAATCACACCATATCCATATGTGAGTTATATAAATTCAAACATAGGCACTCAGCATATATAGAGAGAAGAAGGGAGGAAGAACAAAGAGAATGAAAGAGAAAGAGAGCGAGACTGAGAGAGAGAAAGAGAGAGAGAGAGCACTAAGACAGAAGAGAACAATTGATATGGTATAGCAGGTTGTGCCTACAATTCTCAATAATCCTGCTATGCCCTAGAGAGAACATAAGTTTGAAGCTATGGTTCTGTTGTTACTCTCTCAGTAAGTCTCATTCCCCATGTGTCTCTCATAAAATGAGCTTTTCACTGTTATTCTTTTATTTAAAGATGCATGTATGTCATTCAGCATGGCTTAAAATCACCAGCTCATCTGGTGCTGAGTCAAAATTTCAGCAATCTACTTCAGTACTGGAACACAAAGAGACAAACAGGATTTTCTGGAATAATGAAGATGTGGTATGTAGCCTGCCAAAGGGAATCTTAAGGGTGGATTTTACTCTATGGTATTTTCACCTTATGTGCTGATTAAATAAGCTAACAAAAAGATGCAAAAGTCCAGTGTATCTAATACTTGTGTGCAAGGTCATGTGTAAAAAGATGTTTAATGTATTATTCTAATATTTTAAATACTGAAAAAATTCTAAATGTTAACAGAGGATTGGCTAAACATGATGTACCCCCCATAATTGAATACCTTATGGAGTCATTCCAAAAAATAAGGTAGATATTTCTCATGGACTAATAGGACAAGATGTCCAAGACATAGTATTACATGAAAGAAGCATGTGGCAAAACAATGTATATAGTATGCTTCCATTTTTGTAAATAACAAAATGAATAGAAATATACCTATAGATACATACATACCACTGTGCTTTCATTACAGGACATTTCTGGAATATACAGGAAACTGGAGAAAGTGACATGCTATGATGTGAGGGAATGGGAGTTTAGAGTGGGAGGGTAACTTCCTTTTCATTGTATGCTCTTCTTTATAGTTTGAAATCTTACTATATGCATGCATTAACATTTGAAGTTTTGCTGAAATATAGCACACATATAGGAAAGTGCATATTTCATACTTGTACAGCTCATTGAATTGTTCTAAAATGAACACACTCAACTAACAACCACCCAGGCCCCAAAATCAAACTTTACTAATTTATAGAATGCCCATCATGCCCCATCATTGTCCTTTCTTTCTTCCTGAAAGTTAACTACCATCCTGAGTTCTAATATCAAAGTTTAGATCTGTCCATTTTCAAATTTTATAGAAACTGAATCAGACAGTGTGTATTATTTGGGGTCTGGCCTATTTCAATCAATATGATGTTTATAAGAGTCTTCCATGTTCTTGCATATAGCTCTAAGTTTTCATTTTCATTACTATAGAATATTCCATTGTATAAATGTATCACAATTTACATATTCAATGTTGATGGACTGTTGGGACATTTCTATTATTTGACTGGTACTAAATACTGCTCTAATAGACATTCTTGCATATGTCTTTAGTTAAACACATATGATGGAACTGCTGGGTCATAGAGCAGGTGTTTCTTTAGCTTTACTATATACCAACAAACAGTGTCCTAAAGTGGTTGTATCAGTTTACCCTTCAGCTAGCACTGTACACTAGTTTAATTAAATTTTCAAACAAACAATAACAAGAGTAAAAACAAAACACTAGATCAATTCATATAAGCAGTTATTTAATTAGTATTTTTGTGTTACGTCTATGGTTAACTTATAAAAAATAAAGTTAAAGAAATGTGCCAGTATGTTACCTAATATGCTCATATAAGATTCGTATGACAAATTCCTATTGAATTTCATGCCAGAAAGGGGCTAATCTTTAAAGAGGAATATATTTACTTTCTGGTTCTCAGATAATATATGCCAATGTAACCCTTATCTTTAACTGCCAAAAAATTTTGAGTCAAAAACCAACCATACCATTTCACTCATCCAAGGTATCTAGTAATATCTACACCTTAAAATAGACAATTCTGTTCTATGTCTTAATTTACATTGTTTAAACTTATAAGATTCTGGAAATCCTTTTACAAATAAAGGGGAAAGGTTAAATTGTAAACAAATAAACCAAAATTAGTGATAGCCCCAGATGATGAAGTTTTAAAGAAAACGTTAAGAAACTAAGGTTAATTACCAAGCCACAGTTCTTAAAACTGCCTGGTACTGGCACAAGAACAGACATATAGACCAATGGAATGGAACAGAGAACCCAGAAATCGACCCAAGCCATTATGCTCAATTAATATTTGACAAATTAGGCAAGAGCATACAATGGAGTCAAGGCAGTCTCTTCACTAAATGGTGCTGGGAAATTTGGTCAGATACATGCAAAAAAATGAAACTAGATCACCAACTTAACACCAAAAACAAACTCAAAATGGCTAAAAGACTAAAATGTAAGACGGGAAACCATAAAAATCCTACAAGACTCCATAGGCAGCAAAATAGCAGAGATATACCTTAGCAATATCTTTACAGACACAGCTCCTAAGGCAATGGAGACTAAGGAGAAAATAAACAAATAGGACTACATCAAAATAAAAAGCCTCTGCACAGCAAAAGAAACCATCAACAAAAAAAAAACAAGAAAGCCCACTGCATGAGAGAACATATTTGCCAATGATATTTCTGATAAGGGTTTAATCTCCAAAATTTACAGAGAACTCATACAACTTAACAAAAGGAAGATAAACAATCCAATCAAAAAATGGTCAAAGGATCTACATAGACACTTTTCAAAAGAGGATGTACAGAAGGCCAGGAGACATATGAAAACATGCTCAAAGTCACTAATCATCCAAGAGATGCAAATCAAAACAACAATGAGATATCATCTCACACCTGTCAGAATGGATATCATCAAAAAATCAACAAATGACAAGTGCTGGCGAGGATGTGGAGAAAAAAGGAACCCTCCTGCACTTCTGATGGGAATGCAGACTGGTGCAGCCACTGTGGAAGACAATATGGAGTTTCCTCAAAAGTTAAAAATGGAACTCCCATTTGACCCAGTAATCCCACTTCTAGGACTATATCCCAAGAAACCAGAAACACCAATCAGAAAGGATATATGCACCCCTATGTTCATAGCAGCACAATTTACAATAGCTAAGATTTAGAAACAATCTAAGTGCCCATCAGCAGATGAGTGGATTAAAAAACTGTGGTACATCTGCACAATGGCATACTACACTGCTGTAAAAAAGAAGGAGTTCTTACCATTTACAACAGCATGGATGGAATCAGAGAGCATTACGCTAAGCGAAATAAGCCCATCAGAGAAAGTTAAATATCACATGATCTCACTCATATGTGGGATATAATGATCAACATAATTGATGAACAAGAATAGATCCAGAGACAAATGGTAGGGGATGGGGGCAGTTAGAAAGTAGCCAAAGGACTTGTATGCATGCATATTAGCATAACCAATGGACACATAACCAATGGGGCGGGTCAATTGGGTTAAAAGAAGACATATGTAAAACTTTAGACAATAAAAAATAAACTAAAAAGAGGGGGAAAAAGAAACAAAAGTTAATACAACCCGAACAACAAAATTACAGAAAGGAAGCAATATAAAATGTTGTGCTCTGTAACATATGATTGACCAGCCATCTGTTACATGGCTGGTGAACAAGATAAAGTCAGGCTTGTATAAGTCCTAGGACCTCACCAAACAAAATTCCATGTTTTATCCTGATGGAAGAAAAGATGAAAACGCGGTGCTTTCCCCATTTGGGGGTTTTTTGACTCAATACCCATTGGACAAGCCTGTTCCTCCAGATAAAAATCTGATTTCTTCTCCTTATACTGGAATGAAATTCACCTTTGGAAAGAACACACAGTCTACTACTATACTTCTCAGTCAAGTATTGCCACCTCAAAACATCTTCCTATCTGTGCCTCTAGGCCAGCAGTTCTCAACTTGTGGGTCGCGACCCCTTTGGGGGTCAAACAACCCTTTCACAGGGGTTGCCTAAGATCATCGGAAAACACATATAAAATTACATATTGGTTTTGTGATTAATCACTATGCTTTAAACATGTTCAATTTGTAACAATGAAATTGGGGGTCACCACAACATGAGGAACTGTATTAAAGGGTCGTGGCATTAAGAAGGTTGAGAACCACTCCTCTAGGCAGATAGAATCCTGTATCCCTTCTCAGTCACTATGAGAAAGAACCCTAACCAATCCAAAGATATACTTTTCTTATCTTTTGATGCTGTTTTGATGTTAAGTTCATGCTTGATGATTATATCAATGAATTTCTTACATCTCACAGTAGTGACCAGATGGACTCAATGAAATTTTTCCATTTGGCTAGGGGCTAAGCCTATGCTCAGTTTTAAATGGATATCACAAAGAGTAAGAGCTCAAGAGAGAGAGTGAGAGAGCCTGAGCTGAAGTTTCCAAAGATCTTAAATTTAAGTGGAACTTTGAAGAATAGATAAGGTATAAAGGTAATAATTAATGTGATGTTTGGGAAATCACATATATAGAGCAATATATCTATAGACCAAAACAGAAGGAATGGATATTGGGAAAGGAGATTTTGGTCCATTCATGAAGTTTCTTGAATACCAAACTAAAAATTTTGGATTTTTTTGTTATTATTGAAGATTTTTGGGTAGGGTGAGGAAAGATCATGGTAAAAGCAATATTTTAGGAGATGAATCTAGCCATGGTGTGCAGCATAGACTGGACTGGGAAGAAAAAGAAGTAGGGTTGATCCCTCTGCTACTGCTATGACCCAGGGAAAGACAACTAGTGTCTGAAATTAAGTGAGAACAGTGGGAATAGAAAGGCCGGAACAGAGAAGAGCACAAAGGGAGAACCACCAGGTTTTAGAAGTGATTAGGTATACAAAAAGAAGCAGGAAGGAGATTTGAAAATGCCACTGAGACTTGGAGCCAGGAGAATCATGAAACAGGCACCTCCATTAATTTGCAGTGGCATTCTTTGCTAATAGCAAAAGATTAGAAGCAACCCAAATATCTATCAATAAGTACTGACTGGTTCAACAAATATGGTTCCTCTTCAGGATGGCATACTATAAAGTTATAAAAAAAAGGAGTAAGAAAGATCTCCACATAATAACATTGGATGATCTCTAAGACATGTTAATTGAAGAAGAGAGAGTAGAGCAGTGTTTGTGGTACATGCTACAGTTGTGTAAGATATGGAGGTGGAGTAATCAAAATACATTATGGTATTGGCATAAAATAGACACATCGATCAAGTGAATGGGATAGAGAGCTTAAAAATAAACATACACATATAAATTCAATTATTATATGAAAAGGGAGTCAAGAATATACAATGGGGAAAGGACAGTCTCTTTAAATACATGGTGTTGGAAAAACTGAACAGCCACATACAAAAAAATGAAACGACCACTATCTTAGACCATACACGACAATTACATTGAAATTGATAAAATACTTGAATGTAAGATCTGAATCCATAAAACTCCAAAAAGAAAACATAAGTGTTAAGCTCCACCAAAACAACAAAAACAAAAATAAACAAGTGGGAATACATCACACTAAAATGCTTTGCACAACAAAGGAAAACATAAACAAAATGAAAAGTCAACCTACTAAATAGAAGAAAATATTGCCAATCATATATCTGATAAGGAGTTAATATCCAAAATATATTTTTAAAACTCACACAACTCAATAGCAAAGAAACAAATAATCTAATTTTAAAGTGGGCAGAAGATCTCAATAGACATTTTTTTCAAAAAATGCATACTGATGATTAACAGGTACATGAAAAGATGCTCAACATCACTTATCATCAGGGAAATACAAATAAAAACCACAATGAAATACCACTTCACACCTGTTAGAATGGCTATTATCAAAAAGACAAGAAGTAACAAGTGTTGGTGAGAATTTGGAGAAATGGGAACTTTGGTGCACTGTTGGTAGGAAGGCAAATTGGTGCAACCACTAGGAAAACAGTATGGAGGTTCCTCAAAATAATTAAAACTAGAATTACCACAACCTCAGCAACATTTGTTTGTTGATTTATTGATGATGGCCATTCTGACAGGTGTGAGGTGATATCTCATTGTGGTTTTAATTTGCATTTCTCTGATGATTAGTGGAGCTGAGCATCTTTTCCTATGTCCATTGGCCATCTGTATGTCCTCTGTGGACAAGTCTCTATTCAGGTCTTTGCCCCTTTTTAAATGGGATTGTTCATACTTTTTGGTGTTGAGTTTATAAGTTCTTTATAATTTTGGAAGCTCCTTATCAGATGTACCACTAGCGAATATGTTCTCCCATTCAGTGGGTTGTCTTTTCATTTTGTTGATGGATTCCTTTGCTGTGCAAAAACTTCTCAGTTTGATGTAGTCTCCTTTGTTTATTTTTTCTTTTGTTTCCTTTGCCCAAGGAGATATATCAGAAAAAAGTATTGCCAAGAGACATGTCTGAGATTTTACTCCCTATGTTTTCCTCTAGGATTTTTATGGTTTCAACTCTGGATTTAAGTATTTAATCCATTTTGAGTTTATTCTTATGTGTGGTGTGAGAAGGTGGTCTAGTTTCATTTTTGGCACAAATCTGTCCAATTTTTCCACCACCGATTATTGAATAGACTACCTTTAGCCCATTGTATGCTTTTGCCTTTTTGTCTAATATTAATTGACTATAAAGTCATGGTTTTATTTCTGGGCTTTCTATTCTGTTCCATTGATGTATATGTTGGTTTTTATGCCAGTACCATGCTATTTTGATTACTGTGGTCTTATAGTGATATCAGGTAGCATGATTCCTCCAACTTTGTTCTTCTTTCTCAAGATTCCTGTTGCTATTCAGGGTCTTTTTCAGTTCCATATAAATTTTTGGAATCTTTGTTCCAGTTCTGTGAAGTACACCACTGGTATCCTAATAGGAATTGCATTGAATATGTATATTGCTTTGGATAGTATTGGCATTTTAATAATATTAATTCTTCCTATCCATGAACACAGTATATGCTTCCACTTATTTGTATCTTCTTCAACTTCTTTCTTTAGTGTCTTATGATTTTCAGAATATAGGTCTTTTATGTCCTTTATTAAATTTATTCCTAGGTATTTTAGTCTTTTTGAAGGGGATTGTTTATATTAGTTTCTCTTTCTGATTATTCATCACAGTATCTTTTGGTATATAAAAATGTAACTGATGTCTGGATATTTATTTTATATCCTGTTGCTTTACTGAATTTGTTTATCACTTCTAGTAGGTTTTTTTTTTTTTAATGGAATCTTTAGAGTTCCTTATATACAATATCATGTCATCTGCCAATAATGACAGGTTTACTTCTTTCTTTCCAATTTGGATGCCTTTTATTTCTTCTTCTCTGATTGCTGGGGCTAGGACTTCCAGTACTATGTTGAATAAGAGTGGTGAAAGCAGATATCCCTGTCTTCTTCCCCATCTTAAGTAAAACTCTTGTAGTTTTTGTCCATTGAGTATGAGGTTGGCTGTGGGTTTGTCATATATGACTTTTATTTCATTGATGTATGTGCCCTCTAGTCCAACTTTGCTGAGAGTTTTTATCATAAATATGTGCTGGATTTTATCAGATGCTTTTTCTGTATCTATTGATGTGATCATGTGGTTTTTATCCTTCATTTTGTTTATGGTCTGTATCATGTTTACTGTTTTATGGATATTGTATCAACTTTGCATCCCTCGAATAAATCCCATTTGATCATGGTGTAGGATCTTTTGATGTATTCCTGGATTCTGTTTGCTAATATTTTGTTGAGAATTTTAGCATCTATGTTCACCAAGGATTTTGGCGTATAATTTTCTTTCTGTGTTGTGTCTTTATCTGGTTTTATTTTATTTTATTTTATTTTATTTTTTAATTAAATCTTTATTGTTCAGATTATTACATTTGTTCCTCTTTTTCCCCCCCATAACTCCCCTCCTCCCAGTTCCCGCCCCACCCTCCGCCCTCACTCCCCACCCACTGTCCTCATCCATAGGTGCACGATTTTTGTCCAGTCTCTTCCCGCATCTCCCACACCCCTTTCCCCGCCAAGAATATTCAGTCCATTCCCTTTCTATGTCCCTGATTCTATTATAATCAACAGTTCATTCTGTTCATCAGATTATTTATTCACTTGATTTTTAGATTCACTTGTTGATAGATGCATATTTGTTGTTCATAATTTGTATCTTTACCTTTTTCTTCCTCTTCCTCTTCTTAAAGGATACCTTTCAGCATTTCATATAATCCTGGTTTGGTGGTGATGAACTCCTTTAGCTTTTCCTTATCTGTGAAGCTCTTTATCTGACCTTCAATTCTGAATGATAGCTTTGCTGGATAAAGTAATCTTGGTTGTAGGTTCTTGCTATTCATCACTTTGAATATTTCTTGCCACTCCCTTCTGGCCTGCAAAGTTTCTGTTGAGAAATCAGCTGACAGTCGTATGGGTATTCCCTTGTAGGTAACTGAGTTTCTTTCTCTTGCTGTTTTTAAGATTCTCTCTTTATCTTTTGCTCTTGGCATTTTAATTATGATGTGTCTTGGTGTGGTCCTCTTTGGATTCCTTTTGTTTGGGGTTCTCCGCGCTTCTTGGACCTGTAAGTTCATTTCTTTCACCAGGTGGGGGAAGTTTTCTGTCATTATTTCTTCAAATAGGTTTTCAATATCTTGCTCTCTCTCATCTTCTGGCACCCCTATAATTCTGATGTTGGTGCGCTTGAGGCTGTCCCAGAGGCTCCTTACACTATCCTCGAATTTTTGGATTCTTTTTTCATTTTGCTTTTCCGGTTGGGTGTTTTTTGCTTCCTCGCATTTCAAATCATTGACTTGATTCTTGCGCTCCTCTGGTCTGCTGTCGGGAGTCTGTATAATATTCGTTATTTCAGTCCGTGTATGCTTAATTTCTAGTTGGTTCCCCAATATAACATCGAGGGTCTCATTAGTTTTCTTGTAGATCTCATTAAGTTTATCGGCGGCTTCTAAACAGTTCTTGAGAGAACTTAAAAGTGTGGTTCTGGAATCCCAGCAACAACACAGCACTGGTAACTCTTACGCAGCCAGCTCTGGGCAGTGAACTTCCACTGGACAGAGAGGCCCTGTAGCCTCAGAGGCCAACCCCAGAACACTGCCACCCAGAGGCTGACCCACAAACTGACTCTTTGCTAAACACAAAATAAGACAGTCTGGGAAACAAATGCGGCTTGCTTTAAAATAAGGACTGTGGTTTACAACACAGAGGAACAGTGTATCGCAGGGAAACTCAACACTCTCCTGAATACCTGGCAGGTCTAAGGTGAGCCACACTGAAGAATAGAAGAACCGAAGGACCTTCACTACTGCAATATTTTTTTTTTCTTTTTTCACCTTTTAACTAAGAAACCAATTTTTTTTTCTTTTTTTTCTTCTTTTCCTCCTCTTCTTTTTTTTTTCTTCTTTTTTCCATCACCTGATTTTGCCCTTTTAATTACTACCTTCTTATTTTTAACCAGTATTATTACTGCTACCATTTTACCATTTTTTTTTAAAGTGCCATTTTATTTTCTCTTTATTTTATTTTGGGATTAGTGTTCTCCATTCTATTTTCATCGTTATATTATTGGTTGTTTCTAGTTTGCATTCATCTCCAGGGAGCTGTTGCTGGAATTTGTTGGGATTAATGGCTGTTCTATAGGAGTATTCTCCTCATATAAAAAGTCTCTTCCCCTCTTCCACTTCATTCTCTCTTTTCGCTCTTTTTTTTTCTTTTCCTTTCTTTTCTCGCTTTTACTTTCCCCCCTCCTTTTTCCCAATTTCATTTTTGCACTCCTTTTTTTTGGTCGCTAATTTTCTTTTCTTTTTTCTCTTTTCTCTTTTTCTCTTCCTTCTTCCTTATCCCCTAATTCTCTTAATTCAGGTGGTCACCTTTATTTGGGGTTATTAATATCGTGAATATATTTGTGTATAGTGCCTGGTACGTGGTGCCTTGTTGTGTTGTATTTTGTGCCTTTAAATCAACACAGCAGATACAAGCAACAGCAACCACCTGAGCACCAAACCCTCTACTGAGGAACAGCAGCTGTACGTGAAACCTCGCCCCACCAGCCAGAAGAGCCACCACAGCTGTAAACAGCACCCACCAGAGGAGTTGCTGCCAACTGAAGAGCAGCTGCTACCGCAACCGCCCGAAGAGCAACCGCAGACCAAGGAGTCACTGCCACCAAGGGAGCAGCCACTGAACGACTCAATGTCTAGGTATGTCAGTGAGATCAAACATGGGTAGACAAAGAAACCCCCAAAGGAAAGAGAAGGAGGACTCTCCAGAAAAGCAGCTAAGTAATACAGAGGCATGCAACATGACAGAAAAAGAATTCAGAATAAGGGTCCTAGAGTGCATAAACCGGATGGAGGAAAAAATCGACAACCTCAGCAAGAAGCTAGAAGAAACAGATGAAAAAATCAACAACTTAAGTAAGACCCAAGTAGAAATGAAGAGTGATATAGCTGCAATGAAAAACGCCATTGAAAGTATCAACAGTAGACTAGGAGAAGCGGAGGACCGAATTAGTGAATTAGAAGACAAGGAAGCAAAACACACCCAAAACGTACTGCAATTGGAGAAAAAAATGAAAAGACAGGAGGAGAGCCTAAGGGAGCTTTGGGACAACATGAAACGAAACAACATACGAATAATAGGGGTACCAGAACAACAGAAGGATGAACAAGGATTATAAAACCTATTAGAAGAAATAATATCAGAAAACTTCCCTGAGGTGGGGAAGAAAAAAGTCACACAAGCCCAGAGAGTCCCAAACAAGGTGAACCCAAAAAGACCCACACCAAGACACATCATAATTACCATGGCAAATGTTCAGGACAAAGAGAGAATCTTACAGGCTGCAAGAGAGAGACGGAAAGTTACATACAAGGGATCTCCCATTAGATTGTCAAATGATTTCTCAACAGAAACACATCAGGCCAGAAAAGAATGGACGGAAATTTACAAAGTGATGCAAAGCAAAGGACTGAATCCAAGAATACTCTATCCAGCAAGGCTATCATTCAAACTTGAAGGGGAAATAAGAAGCTTCACAGACAAAAAAAGGCTAAGGGAGTTTATCACCACCAAGCCAGCAATGCAAGGAATGCTAAAGGGACTGGTATAAAAATAAGAAATAAAAAGCTCAGAAAGAAAACAGCCACACAAAAACAGAAATGGCTACAAACAAGTACCTTTCAATAATAACTTTAAACGTAAACGGACTAAATGCTCCAAACAAAAGACATCGAGTGGCTGAATGGATAAAAAAACATGACCCATACATCTGCTGTCTACAAGAAACCCACCTCATTAGAAGGGACTCACACAGACTGAAAGTGAAAGGATGGAAAAATATCTTTCAGGCAAATGGAAAGGAAAAGAAAACTGGGGTAGCAATACTTATATCGGACAAAATAGACCTCAAAGTGAAGGCCATAACAAGAGATAAGGAAGGCCACTTCATAATACTAAAGGGATCAATACAACAAGAAGATATAATCCTGGTAAACATATATGCACCCAATGCAGGAGCACCCAAATTCATAAAAAAACTCCTGGAAGATATCAAAGGAGACATCGACAACAATACAATCATAGTAGGGGACTTTAATACACCACTGACAGCACTGGATAAGTCCTCTAGACAAATAATCAGCAAAGATACAGCAATCCTAAATGACTCACTAGATCAGATGGATTTAATAGACATCTTCAGAACACTTCACCCGAAAGCCAGGGAATATACATTCTACTCAAATGCTCATAGGACATATTCAAAAATAGACCATATATTGGGTCACAAGCAAAGTATCCCCAAATTCAAGAAAATTGAAATCATAAAAAGCGTCTTCGCAGACCACGATGGCATAATATTAGAAATAAACTACAATAAAAACAACCCAAAATACTCAAACACCTGGAAGCTGAATAGCATGCTATTAAATATTGATTGGGTTACCAATGAAATCAAAGAAGAAATTCGAAACATCCTGGAAACTAATGACAATGAAAACACAACAATCCAAAACCTATGGGACACAATGAAAGCAGTCCTGAGAGGGAAGTTTATAGCTCTACAGGCCTATCTCAAAAAACAAGAAAAAATGGTAGTAAATCATCTAACTCTACAACTCAAAGAATTAGAAAGAGAGGAACAAGAAAACCCCAGAGTGAGCAGAAGGAAGGAGATAATAAAGATTAGAGCAGAAATAAATGACATAGAGACCAAAAAAACAATACAGAAAATCAATGAAACCAAGAGCTGGTTCTTTGAAAGGATAAACAAGATTGACAAACCTCTAGCCAGACTCACCAAGAAGCAAAGAGAGAGGACCCAAATAAACAAAATCAGAAACGATAGAGGCGAAATAACAACAGACCCCACAGAAATACAAATGATTGTTAAAAAATACTATGGACAGCTCTACTCCAACAAACTAGACAACCTGGAGGAAATGGACAAATTCCTAGAAAAATACAACATTCCAAAACTCAATCAGGAAGAATCTAAAAATTTCAACAGGCCAATAACTATGGAAGAAATTGAAGCAGTCATCAAAAAGCTTCCAGCAAACAAAAGCCCAGGACCAGACGGCTTCACAGGGGAGTTTTACCAAACATTCAAGGAAGAACTAAAACCTATCCTCCTCAGACTACTACAAAAAATTCAAGAGGAAGGAACACTTCCAAGCTCATTCTATGAAGCCAGCATCACCCTAATACCAAAACCAGGTAAAGACAACACAATGAAAGAGAATTACAGGCCAATATCCCTCATGAACATAGATGCCAAAATCCTCAACAAAATCTTAGCAAATCGGATCCAGCAGTACATCAGAAAGATCATACACCATGACCAAGTAGCATTTATCCCAGGGATGCAAGGATGGTACAATATCCGCAAATCAATAAACGTGATACATCACATAAACAAATTGAAAGAAAAAAACCACATGGTCATATCAATTGATGCAGAAAAAGCATTTGACAAAATTCAACACCCATTTTTGATAAAAGCTCTCAGCAAGGTGGGAGTAGAAGGATCATACCTCAACATAATAAAAGCCATATATGACAGGCCCACAGCCAACATCATACTCAATGGACAAAAACTAACACCATTTCCCCTAAGAACAGGAACAAGACAGAGATGCCCCCTCTCACCACTCCTGTTCAACATAGTACTGGAAGTGTTAGCCATTGCAATTCGGCAAGAAGAAGAAATAAAAGGCATCCAAATTGGAAAAGAGGAAGTAAAACTGTCCTTATTTGCAGACGACATGATATTATACATACAAAACCCTAGAGACGCCATCAAAAAGCTACTGGACTTAATACATGAATTTGGCAATGTAGCAGGATACAAAATTAACCCCAAGAAATCCAAGGCATTTCTATACACCAATAGTGAACTTTCAGAAAGAGAGATTATAAAAACAATCCCGTTTACCATCGCAACAAAAAAATTAAGCTACCTAGGAATAAACTTAACTAAAGAGGTAAAAGACCTCTACTCAGAAAACTACAGGACGTTGAAAAAAGATATAGAGGAAGACATAAACAGATGGAAGAACATACCGTGTTCATGGATTGGTAGAATCAACATCATTAAAATGTCCATACTACCCAAAGCAATCTATAAATTCAACGCACTTCCCATTAAAATACCAACGGCATACTTCAGAGATCTAGAACGAACTCTCCAAAAATTCATCTGGAATAAAAAAAGACGTCGAATAGCTGCAGCAATCCTGAAAAAGACCAAAGTAGGTGGGATCTCAATACCAGATATCAAGATGTATTACAAAGCCACTGTTCTCAAAACTGCCTGGTACTGGCACAAGAATAGGCATATAGATCAATGGAATAGAATAGAGAGCCCAGAAATCAGCCCGAACCAATATGCTCAATTAATATTTGACAATGGAGGCAAGAACATACAATGGAGCCAAGATAGTCTCTTCAATAAATGGTGCTGGGAAAATTGGACAGATATATGCAAGAAAATGAAACTAGACCACCAACTTACACCATACACAAAAATAAACTCAAAATGGATAAAGGACTTAAATGTACGACAGGAAACTATAAAAATTCTAGAAGAATCCAAAGGCAACAAAATCTCAGACATATGCCGAAGCAATTTCTTCACTGATACAGCTCCTAGGGCACTTGAAACGAAAGAGAAAATGAACAAATGGGACTACATCAAAATAAAAAGCTTCTGCGCAGCAAAAGAAACCATCAACAAAACAACGAGAAAACCCACTGTGTGGGAAAACATATTTGCCAATGTCATATCCGATAAGGGCCTAATCTCCAAAATTTATAGGGAACTCATACAACTTAACAAAAGGAAGATAAACAATCCAATCAAAAAATGGGCAAAGGACCTACATAGACACCTTTCAAAAGAGGACATTCAGAAAGCCAAGAGACATATGAAAACATGCTCAAAGTCACTAATCATCCGAGAGATGCAAATCAAAACAACAATGAGGTACCATCTCACACCTGTCAGACTGGCTATCATCAACAAATCAACAAACGACAAGTGCTGGAGAGGATGTGGAGAAAAAGGAACACTTGTGCACTGCTGGTGGGAATGCAGACTGGTGCAGCCACTATGGAAGACAGTATGGAGTTTCCTTAAAAAACTGAAAATGGAACTCCCATTTGACCCTGTGATCCCACTTCTAGTAATATATCCCAAGAAACCAGAAACACCAATCAGAAAGGATATATGCACCCCTAGGTTCATAGCAGCACAATTCACCATAGCTAAGATCTGGAAACAGCCTAAGTGCCCATCAGTAGATGAATGGATTAGAAAACTGTGGTACATCTACACGATGGAATACTATGCTGCTCTAAAAAGGAAGGAACTCTTACCATTTGCAACATCACGGATGGAACTGGAGAGCATTATGCTAAGTGAAATAAGCCAGTCAATGAAGGAAAAATACCACATGATCTCACTCATTCATGGATAATAGAGACCATTATAAACTTTTGAACAATAATAGATACAGAGGCAGAGCTGCCTCAAACAGATTGTCAAACTGCAGCAGGAAGGCCGGGGAGAGTTGCGGGGCAGGAGGTAGGGGGGTAAGAGATCAACTAAAGGACTTGTATGCATGCATAGAAGCATAACCAGTGGACATAAGACATTGGGGGATAGGGGAGGCTAGGGGACTGTCTAGGGCGGGGGGACAAAAGGGACACATATGTAATACCCTTTGTAATACTTTAAGCAATAAAAAAAATAAATAAATAAAATAAATAAATATTTTTTCTGCCCCCCCCCCCAAAAAAAAAAAAGTGTGGTTCTGAACTCTATATCTTCCATTGACAATTTTGTCCTGTTTCTTTGTCTCCACATTTTGTTATGCTTCCTTGGTGCACCCCCTAGTGGTCTTTGTTCGCAGTCTTATAGTTAAACCTTGATTGTTGTAGCTAATACCAGGGAGGGTTTGACCTCCAGGCCAGGTGGCTATGAGAATCAGCTGTGTCTGCAGTGAGAGAACTTCTGTCCTCTAGGGAGGTGCTAATCTAGCCTTTGCCTTAGGCTATCTGGCAAATGCCTCTGTGCAGGGCTTGGGCGGGGCGGGTCGCACAGGATCAACAGGATGGGCCGGAGAGAGCAGTTATGGCGGCTCTCAGTCCTGTCCCCAGGGGCTCTGCCTCTCTGAGTCCCAGCACCCGCTGCAAAGCTCGGAGAGAAAGCTGCACTCGCTCTGACCGAAGCCAGACAGTCCTGCTTCTCCCGTTTGAGTCTGGGTAGCTAAAGACTTGCCCGGATCTGGAGCTCAGAGTCTGCGACTCCCTCCCGATTGAAAACGCCAACCACACCCTCGGCCGCCAGCCCGCTCCTCGCACTCCGCACCTCAGAATTTGACTTCAGCACTGGGCCTCCTTTGAGTGTCCGTATGCGTTTCTCTTTCCTCCTAGTTGTAGGACTTCCACTCAGCCAGCGTTCCTGTGGTTCTGGGTGATGTCCCTTCCGTCTTTTAGTTTCACTTTTGAAGTAGTTGTTCAAAGCAGCAAACTCCGCAGTTAACCTATGCCGCCATCTTGGTTCTCCTCTTTATCTGGTTTTAGAATTAGGATAATGCTGGCTTCATAAAAGGATCTTGGGAATTTTCCCTCCTCTTGAAGTTTTTGGAATAGTTTGAGAAGGATAGGTGTTAGTTCTTCTTGGAATGTTTGATAAAAGTCACCTGTAAAGCCATCTGGTCCAAGGATTTTATTTGTTGGGAGTTTTTTTCTTTTTATTACTGCTTCAATTTCATTAGTTGTGATCTGTCTATTCATATTCTCTAACTTTTTCTGATTTAGTTTTGGAAGATTGTATGTTTCTAGGAATTTATCCATTTCATCCAGATAGTCCGATTTGTTGGCATATACTTATTCATAATATTTTCTCATAATTCTTTCTATTTCTTTGGTGTCAGTTGTTATTTTTCTTGTTTCATTTCTAATTTTATTTATCTGGGTCCGCTCTCTTTTTTTTCTTGATGAGTCTAGTGAATCTTCTGTATCTATTCAAAGAACTATCTCTTGGTTTCATCAATATCTTGTATTGTTTTTTGGGGGTACTCTATTTTATTTATTTCTTCTCTAATTTTTATTATTGCCTTCCTTCTACTCACTCTGGGCTTTGTTTGTTGTTCTTTTTCAAGTTTCTTTACGTGTAAAGTTACATTATTTATTTGATTTTATTCTTATTCTTTAGTTAGGCCTGTAATGTTATGAATTTCCCTGTTAAGACTGCTTTCCCTGTGTCTCACAGATTGGGGGTTGTTGTGGTCTCATTTTCATTTGTTTCAAAGTATCTTTTGATTTATTTCTTGACCTCCTTGTTAACACAATTCATTGTTTAGTAGCATGTTATTTAGTCTCTATGTCTTTGTGTGTTTCTCAGTTTTCTTCTTGTGATTGATTTCAAGTTTCATACCATTATGGTCAGAGAAGATGATTGGTACAATTTCAATATTTTTAAATTTATTGAGATTTATGAAAACTGATGATTTTAAAGGGAAGCTAGCAAACATTTATACTGCCTTTTTTGTATACACTATAATTCAAGTTAACTAAATAGTTGTTGAGTAAAACTCTTCTTTATAGAAAAATACAGCTAAGGAACATAGAACAAATAACATAATTAGAAAAAAAATGCCTTTTCGTAATTCAATGAAATAATGGACATAATCAGTAATTATCAATGGCTATCAAAACCATTATACTGAAGGGGTGATGGGCACCTTGATAGTGAAAGGCTCCAGTTGACACCATTTGAACCATCTGATCAATCTTGGTATCATTAAAAGTGGGGCAACCAGACATTACTTGCCTCATGAGGGGATTTGGTAGAAAGTACACAGCATGGACTGTGAAGTATTCTTTCCCCCAAATTTTGACCTGAATCTAATTATATATATATATATATATATATATATATATATATATATATATAGAGAGAGAGAGAGAGAGAGAGAGAGAGAGAGAGAGAGAGAGAGAGAGAGCAGTTTACAAGAATACAGGGAATAGAGAAACAAGTTCAATGACAATGAGAGAAAACAATCAAATAAATTGAGATGTGAGAAATTCTTTAGGGCAAACAAACTGATTTCTCCAACAACTCAAAGCAATAAAAGATGAGTCATACCCAAATACAATGTATAGACATTATTTGGATTCTAATTAAAATTAACTATAAAATGACATCTTTGAGAAAATCAGGGAGATTTGAATATGGATTCAGATTAAATGATATTAATGTGTTACTGTTAATTTTGTTAGATGTTATAATGGCATAATAGTTATAATATACAATTTATGTAATATATTAAAATTATAATATACAATGATAATATTATTTTATAACTACTATGCCTATATATATGTATGTGTATATATATATATATATATATATATATATATATATTATATATATAAGTAATATAAAAAAATGGGAAGGCTCTGTTGCTAATGAGAAAAAAGAAGGTGGAGGAAATAGGTCGGTGTGTGGGAAAATGAATGAGAATTTTTAGACATGGAATTGGGGAAGACAGCCAAAGAACCAGGTATAAATGTGTAGCAGGAGTTTGAATATTCAGACTTGGAGAAGAGAAGAAATGTGAGAGCTGGAGAGATTTGGGAGTCATTCATATAGTTACCTCTACAGAGCAAAGCCTTGGGATTAGATTGATTTCATTAGGAAAGAAGACAGGAGACAGGTCTGGTCCAAAACCTAGAGAATATTGACATCACAGTTGGGTGTAGGTAGTAGAGATAAAAGAGGTGTTGGTGAAGAAACAAGATGAAAAATAAGACTCAACAACAAAACATAATAGGAAAAGAAAGGTGTCAGAAAAGCACAAAGAAATCCAAAACAGTTTGGACTCAGAGGCTAAAGAAGGAAAGAATTTCAAGGAAAGTGTGTCAACAGTGTTAAACCCTAGAATAAGACTGAGGAGGATGAAACCTCAGAAAATGGAACAGTGCCCAAAATCACATGACCTGGAAGCTGTGTGTAGGAGGAGTGAGTTGTGGAGGGAGACCAAGGAGGAGGCTTGCCTGGGTAGGGCTAACGGAGAGGCTCTCTTTCCAGACACTGTTTGAGGCAGCACAGTCAGTAAAAATACTTGTGGGGCAGCCTAAGTCCACAAGCCAGAGAAAGTCCAAGGGCATTGCTCAGACTGAGGGGCCAAATACAGCAGGCATTAAAGTGATGGTGGTGTTTGTAGAACAAAGCAGCAAAAATGAGAGCAAGTCTGTGGGGCCAGGAGGGAGTGCTCTGGGCCAGTTGCCAAGACTAGCTATTCTTTGAGTCTAGTTTTGAAGTGCTGCTCATGGCCTGGCATGTGAATAGGCCAACCCCACCTAAAGACTCAGGCAGAGGGCAAAATAA
Organism: Myotis myotis; assembly: GCF_014108235.1. Taxonomy (NCBI): domain Eukaryota; kingdom Metazoa; phylum Chordata; class Mammalia; order Chiroptera; family Vespertilionidae; genus Myotis; species Myotis myotis. The sequence goes on from NW_023416346.1 coordinate 15,559,393, forward strand.
GCTCCCTGTTTGCTCACCGGTAGAAGTAAGACAGTGGGCTAAATGAGCTCTGAGTGCACCATGTGTCAGACATTCTCCAAGTCAGCAGGTCTGCAGAGCTGGGTTCCTCCAGGACTCTGAGCAGCAAACAACTGCTCTTGCTAAGTCAGTGTTCTCTCTAGAATGTGACCCTGAGTCGCTGAGATGCTAGCATTCTGCTTTTATTAGGTCAGGAGCTGCATTCTCTCCTGCCTTGCCCAGCCTCCCCTCCCCCTCCAATGAAGCAAACAGCCCAGTTGCCTTCCTGCTCTTTTTGCAAATGCTTCCCAGGGTGGCTCTACCATCAGGGGAAGTGGTCTCTGCAGCCTTTGGAAAGTTGTTCTACCATGCACAGTTCCAAGATTTTTGTGCCTCTGCTTTACTCACCCAAGCCTGCTGCTTTTTTGAACCATAGTGGTGCTTTCCCCCACCTCTGCTCACTTTTGGGACTGCCCAGCCCAAGAGAGAATAGTTTGTTTATTCAAACTTTGGTTGTTAGAATTGGATCCTTGTACTAACATGGGGCTTGTGCACCTGAAATAATGGGCTCAATGGCAGAAGCAGGCCAGATAGTGAGGAGAGGGACTGAGCACTAGTACTAGGTATGACTACTGGGCCAGGATACATGCTTAGGGAAGTGGCTTTGTTACAGGCAGAGGCAGGTAAATGGGTAAGGAAAATGGTCTCTAAGCAGGCCCCGGTGCCACAATGGCATTCTAGGAAATGGTCAACTCTGTGCTAAGCCCTTAACATGGATTCACTCTTTTGATCTTCACAGCAATCCTGTGAGGTAGCAATGCTTTCCCCGCCCCCCAACTTATGTATAAGGCAACAGTGACACAGAGCTGTTAAGTAACCTGCTCAAGATCATACAACTACGGGGTGGATATGTAAGTATTGCTTGGATATTCAGCCAATTAAGCAATCATAATCAAGACCTCTCCTTAGTGGCCAAACCATTACTTGGTCAATGTGCCAGTTCCAGAGAGAAGGGTAAACAAGAACAAGTCAGGGCAGAGTTATCATCTACCCAGCAGTCCTGCACAGAGGACTATCCTCTATGCCAGGTATTGCAAAAAGAGACATGTAAGGTACTATCTCATTTAGCCAGGGCCAAAATTATAAAGGAGGTTGAGCTAGTAGGCAGGACAACACACAGGATTTAGGAGTTGGAATCAAGGCAGAAGGCCAGCTGTTAAGACTGGGTGAGTATAAGAGATGGGCTTGCAAAGTTTGGGTCTGGGAGCATCACAGCTTCTCAGGAGTTGTTCCGGGGGTACCAGATTCAGGAGGGCAACCTACTCCTGATTCCCCAGGCCCAGGGCTGAGGCTATGAATTGATCCTGGGCCTGTGGATTGCCGGGGTCCAACCCCAGCAGGTCCAAGGGTTCCCAAAGGCGTAGACAGAGTCGGCGAAGAAGGAAGGACACGGAGACAGTGTTCAGTTGATCAGCAGCCTAGCCAGGATCTCTAGCCAGGATCTCCAGCCAAGTTCTGGTCTGGATCTCCAGCGAAGTTCTGCTTAGGATCTCCAGCCAGGTTCTGTCCAGGTTCTCCAGCCAGGTTCAGTCACCAGGTTCTAGTCAGGTTCTCTTGCCATGTTCTATAGTCAGGTTCAGTCCAGGATCTTTTGCCATGTTCTCTCGCTAGGTTCTGTCTCTAGGTTCTGTTGCCAGTTTCTGTCCAGGATCTTTTGCCATGTTCTCTCCAGCGAAGTTCTTCTGTCTCTAGGTTCTGTGTAGGTTCTGTCTTCTAAGTTCTGTGTGTAGGTTCTGTCTTCTAAGTTCTGTCTTCTAAGTTCTGTGTTCTAAGTTCTGTGTCTTGCTGTCTTGTTACATCTGTATTTATACCAGTTGATTCAATCCTATCAATCTCTATTACAAAGGTTAGGGCATTTCTTATCTCCATTCCAGGGAGTAAAGATTATGTAGCTTAAGCATGATTGTTCATAGTTAAAGTGATTAATTACCCGCCTGGCACTTAGTTGAGGGGTTTTATTCCCTCCCTAACTTCAGGGGAAAATCCCTACCTGGGGAAACAACCTTTCTCAGAGAGGAGACCTTGGTTAAAACACATAGTGCCAAGAAGGTGAGCAAACATATTAAGAACAGTATGCCATATATGCCAGGTCCTTTGAAACAGCAAGGATGGACCGGCTCCCGGCAGTGGATGGGTTGGTCTGGGAACTGGATTGGGCCTGTGACTCTGGGTGAAAGGATCAGTGAGTCCAGCTGTGAGGGTCTGAGTAGGGTGGGGGAATTGAATTAGAGACTAATAGAACAGAATTCAAGAATGATATCCTAGTTCCTATGGAGCCTGTTTTCCTCCTACTATTCCTCTGAAAGCATTTGCCCTACCCATGGTAGAAAGGGAAATGAATTTAGAGCCAAGAGATCTGGGCTCCATGTGTTAGTAGAAACTGTGATGTGTGAACATTCTTATTGGGATAGCTGAAATTCCTAGTAGAAATTCCAGGAAGACCAGAGGACATCTAGGAAATATATGTCAATTAAAGTGGAGAGAAATACTTAATGTTCTGGGGAAAATCTCAAGGTTCAAGAACCAGCTTTAAAAAAATTTATTATTTACAAAATGACATGTTAATCAAGTAATGTGTGTGAAAGGCTCTGTAAACTATAGGGCTGGACCCCTATGCAAGGCCTTGTAATATTTTCATTGTTAGAGATCAGGGGATTGGCAACCTCAGATGTTCACAAGAGAAGCCTAAAACATTGCCCCTCCCCACCCCAGTACCTTCTCTCTGAAACCCAAAGGTATCATTTGAAGTAGATATTTAGTTCTCCACTGTGCCCACTAGTCTCCTGTATAGCCATCAGGTAGGGCAACTGCCACCTGCAGGCACAGCTTGAATAGGTACAGGAAGAGGAAAGTAGAGCCCCTAGCAAGCTTAGCTCTTCTTAGTAAGAGACTGAGACTCAGTAAAGTATAGTGGTTTAGAGACTGGCCTGCGGTGGGTGGAGGTCAGGCTGCCTGAGTTCAAATCCTGGCTCTGTGTCCTCAAGTACAATAAGTAACTTAACATCTCTGGGGAATAGCTATCATATTAGATAGTTAATATGAGTATCTGACTCATAGAATAGTTGTGATGGTTACCTGACTGCCTATAAAGCACTCAGCCCAGCACCTGACTGAATTTGGTAAATGTTTAATTGCCACTATTCTCCATTTCCCCTATTCACCTTGTATTCTCTGTCATCTTTCTCCTCTTCCTTCCTTCTCTCCCTTCTTTCACCCCCTCTTTTTCCTCCCCTTCCATATTGGCAGGGCTTTATGGAGCCTCAAGCAAGTGGCTTGGCTGACTCAGGACCAAGTTGGCCTGATGGTTGTTGGTACTTTACCTGGTGGCCCAGTTTGAGTAACTAGATCTAGATCTCTAAACCCCTGCATTCAGAGCATGAGCACTCTAGGGTTGGAACTTTGCCTGGCCCTTGCCATGTCCCCTCCTAGCCTCTGTGACTGAGGCCCTACACCCTGTTCTCAGAGCTTCCTGATGCCAATCACTACTTATACACACATGTTGGACATGTCTTCTCTTGTGGTAATAGTGGCCCACAGAGCATAGATCCTCTGTCTTTACCTGTCACCCTACACAGTGACCTCTAATGAGACCAGTATTTATCTCAGTAAACACTTCCAACAACCCTCTTAGGTTGTATAGTTTATTAATTCATTTAGCAGACCACTTATTGAGCACCTGCTTTGTGTCCCTGCAGATGGAACCAGGGTAGTGCTGAGGAAAGAGAATGGAGAGTCTTGGAAGAGGCATTAGGCTATATGATTCAGTGGGTCAAAAATGAACTCCTGAGTCTCACAAACCCAAAATTGAATTCTGGCTCTGCTCTCACAGCTGCATGGCTTTAGGCAAGTCACCTCACCCTTCTATACCTCAAATTCCTTGTATGTAAAATGAGCATATGAATAGTCCCTATCTCACAGGGCTTCCTTACAAGCTTCATTTCCTGCTCTGTACTCTCCTTTTCTTTCTAGTTCATACCACAATACAATGTAATCCTGTCTGCCTTTTAAGCTATATTCTGAACTTCAGTGGGCAGGAACCACTTGTTTATGTTTGTATCTCTAGTGTCTTTCATAGTTTCTGGCCCAAAATATACAATCAATAAGTGGTTGCTGAAATATTAACACTATATGTTGTTACTGTTTTCCAGGTCTTTCTCATTAAGATGTGAAGGTCTAGCCCAGCCAGTGTGCCTCAGTGGTTGAGCATCGACCTATGAACTAGGAGATCACAGTTCAATTCCTGGTCAGGGCACATGCCTGGGTTGCAGGCTTGATCCCCAGTGGGGGATTTGCAGGAGGCAGCTGATCAATGATTCTCTCTCGTCATTGATGTTTCTATCTCTCGCCCCTTCTCCCTTCCTCTCTAAAATAAATAAAAATATTTAAAAACAAAACAAACGTAACAAGGTGATCTTAAAAAAAAAGATGTGAAGTTCTAGAGGGAAAATATACAGTGTCCCCAAAATGTATACATAGTCTAATAGCTGTTAAATGAAAATAAAGTGTGTTTTAATAAGCATTGCCTTTATAATTATTCAAAATGTGTGTATACATTTGTTGGGACACCCTATATTTTGCCTCAGTATCTGCACAATGAAACAGAGGTTTGGCTTGGAGCAGAGATTCAGTGAATGGTGGTTAAATGAGTGGCTAGATTAGTGGATAAGGAAAGAATGAAGGAAGGATCAGATGGAAGATGATAATTAAGGCAGTTTCTTACAGACTCACTGTTGTTAGTAAGGTCATTGTCAGCTTGAAATTAATTTGTACATATAATAGGAATGTGGGATGTTTTTAACTTTTAAAATAAAGAACAGAACTCTGGTACAAATCTCAGTGTCAGCTTTCTCTAGCTACATGCTCTGGGCAAGTTGTACAACCCTCTTCAACTTCAGTTTCCTCATCCATAAAATGGAAACTAAATGGGATATTGTACCCAACTGCCTGGCAATAGGAATAGCTCACAAAATTGTAGCTAATACTTAGTATTAACAGAAAATCTAATAACTTCTACATCTTCACCATCTATTAAGCTGGTGCTCCAGTGCAATTGCAAGTAAGTACTGAGTCAAAAAATATTTCCTTACCAGATCAGTACAACCACTAGGTGAGGCAAGTAGAAAAGACACTGATCTCCCCAGGGATGGAGACCTGAGGTTGGGTGGTTAAGTGACTTGTCTCAAGTCACAGTTAATGAGCAGTAGAGCCTGAATGGGGAACTTCTATTTCCTGACTTCCTGTTTGATGTTTACTGCTTTGATGTCACTTAAGTACATTTAGTGCTGGGAATGTATTTGATGATTTTGTATAATTCCATCACTTCAAATTTGAAAACTGAGGCCAGAAAAACCAGAACATTTCACAAGGCCAAAGACCTAGTCAGATAGAAATGTAGCCCAAGTCTCCTGACACCTAGCTTAGTGCTCTATCAACAACACACAAATTTATCTTGCAAAAATCACCTTCGTTTCTACTTCAGCAAACATAGTCATCCTAGGTTCAAAGCCACCACAGCTTTTCAGGAAAACACCCAAATGGTAAATGCAAAGGCCTCCCCCAATACTAGGCTCACCCTCAGAGTACCAGATTCATCTTTACTGAGGGTACACTTCTCATGTGATTTAACAGAATGTGCCAACATGAAGTGGGTGATGATCACGAGTGAGCCAAAAATCACAAGCTTGGTGTGGAGTGCCATCTTTGAAATGAGCCCTATAGTATTTCTGAAATGTCAACCATGAGTTTTGAGAAACACCGCACTTGGCAGTTCCTTCTAAAGAAACAAAGACAGTTAAATGAGGCATAAGTAAGATAGGATATTATTATTTACATATGACTCTTATCCCATGGCTATGGGAAATGGAGTCAAATTCCACAAGCTCATTTTTTTTGCAAGAGATGCTTTGCAAAACAGAGAAGGCCAGCATTGCTGCTTGGTCTGCTGTTCTTTCTTCAAGTCAGCATTATTTGAAAATGAAAAATGATGTCCTCAGAATTTAAGCTCAAATACTAGGGAGATGTATTAGGTTGTTCCATTTGTAGTTAATCTGAGGATGCAAAAGTTAAATGAGCATTGTGTTTGCCTCAAATGAAGAACATAATGAGGAGTGGGCAGAGGTGAATAACTCATTCACCAATGTAACTAAAAAGGCATCTCTGATACTTCTAATTTAAAAGGTCTCAAAATTCAAAGTGCTTCTGATGAAACAGGAAAGAAAATCAACACCTTAGATTCTAATAGTGGTCTTTTTCCCCCTTGAAAACATCACCAAAACACATTTGATATCCACCCCTGGGTTGTTGGAAAACAGTGGCATGTAATTGATGGAACAGGCCTATCTCCATGCCCATGGCTTGACCTGGCCAAGCACACAAATCAGAACTACTTTGCCTTATTCCATTAATACCAGCATCCATAGGCTCAGTAAATGCCATACTTTTTGGTTCCCTCTGATATAAATAGCCACAGCAAATCTCAGACAAGCAGTCTGTCTTAGTTCTGTCTTAGTTAGTATGCTTGCTTTGGTCTTGGCAGTAAAGAAGAAAGGCCTTTTCGAAAGCACCATCTTTGTGGTCAATCTCAAAAATGTAAACATTTCCATTTGTTTTACTCTTATTGCATTCACCTAACATTTACTACAGGAAAGGTTCTAGGTTCAGTATTAGAAAAAGAGAAGAATAAAATAAAGGAAGCAATCAATTCTGTTTTGTGGAGAAAGAATTGGGTTGGATAATATCTATACTGGTCCTGGAGGACACGAATGATGTTTCTAAAGGCATGGGGGTGGGGATGAAGTACTAATGAGAGAGAAGATGTAAGAAGGAAAGAAGCTTGCTAATGGCATGCACTCATTTGCTTAAACAGTTGGAATTGCTGGATTGTAAATGGTTGGAACTGTTTTCTCAATGTGAATGGATATATTCATGGAACATGCAAGTGTTATTAAAATGATGCAATGTTTTTTGCAACGGACTGCATGGAGTAGAAAGCAATGAACTCCATAACTATGTTAGCACTCATTTATAAGATTTCACAAGCTTCTAATAAACAGGAATTTGCTCTGTGTCTAATTGGGTTTTAATAGCTCAGACAAAATTAAAAACTAGAGGAATTTGATATGGTTCCTTTTTTTCATTCAAACTTTCTATCATACTAATCTCCTTAGAAGCTATAAATTATAACTTACTCCCATAAAACTATAAGTAAAGCTCATAGAAAAGGAAAAATAATCAGAAATCATTAGTTTTTATTAGATAACAAATATTGCAACTAGAGCCCTATATCTGGTCAATAATGTCACAGGAAAAGCCATTCATTACTTTCCAAACTATTGATGAAACAGTTTATGAAAATAAAAATTGTCTCCTGTACTGTTAGAACATATATCTGTAAAGGTGCATTTTACATTTATACCCTGGATGGTAATATTATGTCTATGTCATTACTGATTCTGATGCTCCAGGAAGCACTCAAAGCTGAAGATCAATTATTCTTCATTGTTTAAAATTTTCAAGGGCCTTCTAGGGCTCAGGAGGAATCTCTTGTTCTTAAGTTCCAATGCCCTGAAATATGTACCTATGGAATTTTACTTATTTTCATTTTTTATACAAGGAGGTACTTATCCCAGTTCTTATTAAATTGAAAAATTACAAACTAGACCTCTTTCCAGAACTCAACCCTGGATATGCCTCATAGAATCCAGCAATGGATGGTTCTATCAAAAAAGAATAAAAGCAGTGAAAAAACCTCCTGGAAAACAAAAGGCAGGTGAGTCAGGGAAGTGGGTAGTGTAGTATTGAGATAGATAGCCCAAGAAAGTACAAGAACAATGGATAAGAGTTAAGGGGAAATTTGTAAAAATATACTCCCTGTTCTCTCCTTATCATTGCCCCTAGAAGGCCATTTCTTTGCCCCTTTGCCACTGGGAGGCATATAAGTGGTATACAAGTGCCCACCAGGGGTGACGTGGTAACTTCAGGATGGAACTCAGGGCTGGCTGAGATAATGGATGCCAGGTAACAGGTGCATGTGAATTGGCTATACCTTAAGAGTTTTTATTTACCTGCACCCACACACCAGAACCTTGAGAGCTAGAGGACTACAAGTGGGAGAAGCTTCTCTTGAAGGAAAGTAATGGCAAGGCTGACTTACTATTTGTAACACTAGAGGTTTTCTCCCCAGAGGCATATCTTCCCCTTCAAATTCATGGACAGGGCACCAGCCAATGCTTAAGGTTTAGTTCCTTCTCATAATTACATATTACAATCCATGATAGCCAATAACTCTGGTAGAACAGGAACTGACAAGGAAACACTCCCAATGGGTATTCACTGGAAAGCACGGTGGGGCAATTGAGAATAGCAGATGAAAACAGGGGTTGTATACCAAGTGGGTGCAAGGGGCCTGAGACAAGAAGGACAGAAGGGGTGGGATAAATCAAGCCCCTATAAAATTTCAAAGCTGAGGAGTTTGCTGCGGGCTAGCTGGACTCCTGGCCATGGTGCGGGAGACAGTGGCTACCCTGAAGCTTCTGCCTTTCCACGGCTCTGCTCAGTGCAAAGGAATGGGGAAATATACTAGCTTGGTGCCAGTCTCAAAAAACATTATGTTGAGAAGAAGATGGCTGCCAACAGGAAGGCAGACTGCAAGATAGTGTGTGAGTGAGAGAATGAAAGGAGAGTGTGTGGATATATGGACAGTGTAAATTTGTGGGTGAGTGATAGCTATACTCCAGGGGACTGTTGGAGACTGCTGGACCAGGCTCCTCTGACCAGGCAGCCTCCACTGCTGCTGAAATATCACCCAGAGCAGCCGGCTCTGCTGCGGAGACCGCGCCATCTTGAAGGGGAGAGTGGCTGTTATCAGAAGCATATACATCCCGGTACCCTGCAACCACAGCATCCAGGGACCAGCTATGAACGCAGGAACACCGGAACTCAAGCAGCGCGAATACATGGACTTGGATGAGCCCTGCTCCTCCTCACAGAAAGGTCAGATTTTGCCTAGGGAAAGGTGAGGTCTCCAATCCAGGTTGGAGAGAGAAACGTGCGCGGGGAAGTCTGCATGCCACAAAGTTCGCAGCCATTGGAGCCAGCATGATCCACAAGTGTGGAAGGGGTTCCACAGGGCTGCCGGCAGAAGGGAACTCTAAAAATCAGCCCATAGCTGGACTGGGCATGAAAAGGTAGCCTCAGATTTTACCAGTGTGCCAGCTGCTTAGTGCCAGGGGAAAATGGACATGCTGACGAGATGTTTGGAGAATTGCATGCAGTGCTGGATGGTAAAAGTTGTGAGTTTGCACACTTACTTTGGCTCTTTTTTTCTCTTTAAATCCATGCTTTTGATTACTAAACCCAATACATATGATCATCCAATTGGGGTCACTCTCAGAGACTGCAGGGGAAAGTTGTTTTTGTGGAACCTGGGGATCAGAGCGGGGAGTAACGATCAGGGAACCAGCTCTGGGGCAGTTGATTCTCCCAAACCAGTATTAAGTGTGACAGGGAAAACAAAACCTAAATGCTGGCTAGAGAGGACTTATAGCCCTGGAGGTCAATCTAGAAACACTGCCACCCAGGGGCTGAATTACAATTTGACTCTTCTGTAAATACAAATAAAGGCAGTCTGGGAAACAAAAAAAAAAAATACTGCCTGCTTTAAAATCAAGACTGTGGTTTACAACAGGGAGGAGCAGTGTATGCCAGGGAACTTCAATACTGTCCTGACCACCTGACAGGAAAAAGGTGTGCCAAACAGAAGAGTAGAGGAAATGAATTACCTTCACTACTGCACATTTTTATTTTTTCACCTTTTACTTAAGAAATTATTTTTTTTAATTTTTTTCCTCACTTGATTTTACCTTTTTAATCATTATATTTTTATTTTTAATTAGTATAATTACTACTAGTATTTTAACCTCTTTTTAAAAGCGTCATTTAATTTTCTCTTTATTTTATTTTGGGATTAATGTTCTACATTCTATTTTCATTTATTTTTTAGCATCATTTTACTCTATCTCAAATTTACCTTCATGCCAAAACTCCATCCCTCACTTTTCTCCTTTTGTTGTCCTGTTCTCTTGCCCTATTCCTGCATTAGATTTTCCTTATTCCTTCCATTTACCACCTGTTAAAAATTCATCCTACTTATAAATCTAATTTCTGATCCCCTGCTTCAAGTCCATACACACCTCTCTCTTTGCCTTCTTCACTATCAAAATTTTTTTCTCTCTTCCCTTTTTTTGTTTTGTTTTGTTTTTTTCTGTTGTTGTTACTGTTTTTTGGTTTTTGTTTTTTTTAGACTATGTTTTGTTGTTGTTTTATTTTGTTTTGTTTTGCCTTGCTTTCTCTCTGTCCTACTGTTCTTGTTTGCTTGATTGTTGATAATGGTTTTTTTTTTTTTTGCTTGTTTGTGAGATTGTTTTCCTGTTTTTGTTGTTTTTTTGTTTTGTTTTGTTTTCATCTTTATTTTTGCTTCTATTTTTCTTCTCCTCACTTGTTATTAGTTGTTGTTTGTAGTTTGCATTCATCTCTGGGTGTTTGTTGTTTGCATTTTTGGGGATTAGTTGTTGTTCTACTGGAGTTTTCTCCCCATATAAATAGTTTTCCCACCGTCTTTTTTATTCTCTTTCGTCTCTCACTTACTTTTTTTTCCTTTTCTCAATATCATTTTTGCAATAGTTTTCTTTTCTTATCCCCTAATTCTCTTTTTTCAGGTGGTCACCTTTATTTGGGGTTATTAGTATCGTGAATACATTTGTGTTCAGTGCCTTGTGTGTTGTGACTTGTTGTGTTGTATTTTATGCCTTTAAATCAAAGGAGGAGAGAGAGAGCTACATAACCAGACACCTGGAGAAGAGAAATCATGGAGAGACAAAGAAACAGATCGCAAATGAAAGAAAAGGAGGCATCACCAGAAAAGAAAGTAAAAAGTAAAAAAAAAAAAGGAGGCAAACAATATGTCAGAGAAAGAATTCAGAGACATGGTCATACAGTGACTGAAAAGAATGGAAGACAAATTCAACAATATGTGTAAGAACCAAGAGGAAATGAAGAGGAACCAAGAACTGAAAAATGACATCACTGCTATAAAGAACTCAATAGAAAGCATCAACAGTAGATTAGAGGAAGCAGAGGACCGCATCAGTGAGCTAGAAGACAAGGTAGGAAAAAATACACAAGCATTGTCGAACTGGTTTGGCTCAGTGGATTGAGCGTCGGCCTGCGGACTGAAGGGTCCCAGGTTCAATTCCAGTCAAGGGCATGTACCTTGGTTGCAGGCACAACCCTACTGGGGGGCGTGCAGGAGACAGCTGATCGATCTCTCTCATCGATGTTTCTAACTCTCTATCCCTCTCCCTTCATCTCTGTAAAAATTCAATAAAATATATTTACAGGAACAAGACAGGGATGCCCACTCTCACCACTCCTGTTCAACATAGTACTGGAAGTATTAGCCATTGCAATTAGACAAGAAGAAGAAATAAAAGGCATCCAAATTGGAAAAGAAGAAGTAAAACTGTCCTTATTTTCAGATGACACGATATTATACTTAAAAAAACCTAAAGACTCCATCAATAAACTATTAGACTTAATAAAAGAATTCGGCAATGTAGCATGATACAAAATTAACACCAAGAAATATATGGCATTTCTATACACCAATAGTGAATGTGCAGAAAGAGAGTCTAAAAAAGCAATCACATTTACCATCGCACCAAAACAATTAAGATACCTAGGAATAAACTTAAGTAAAGAGGTAAAAGACCTCTTCTCAGAAAACTACAGGACGTGGAAAAAAGAGATAGAGGAAGACATAAACAGATGGAAGAACATACCGTGTTCATGGATTGGTAGAATCAACATCATTAAAATGTCCATACTACCCAAAGCAATCTATAAATTCAACGCACTCCCCATTAAAATTCCAACGGCATACTTCACAGATCTAGAACGAACTCTCCAAAAATTCATCTGGAATAAAAAAAGACCCTGAATAGCTGCAGCAATCCTGAAAAAGAACAAAGTAGGTGGGATCTCAATACCAGATATCAAGATGTATTACAAAGCCACTGTTCTCAAAACTGCCTGGTACTGGCACAAGAACAGGCATATAGGTCAATGGAATAGAACAGAGAGCCCAGAAATCGGCCCGAACCAATATGCTCAATTAATATTTGACAAAGGAGGTAAGAACATACAATGGAGCGAAGATAGTCTCTTCAATAAATGGTGTTGGGAAAATTGGACAGATATATGCAAGAAAATGAAACTAGACCACCAACTTACACCATACACAAAAATAAACTCAAAATGGATAAAGGACTTAAATGTACGACAGGAAACCATAAAAATTCTAGAAGAATCCAAAGGCAACAAAATCTCAGACATATGCCGAAGCAATTTCTTCACTGATACAGCTCCTAGGGCACTTGAAACTAAGGAGAAAATGAACAAATGGGACTACATCAAAATAAAAAGCTTCTGCACAGCAAAAGAAACCATCAACAAAACAAAAAGAAAACCCACTGTGTGGGAAAACATATTTGCCAATGTCATATCTGATAAGGGCCTAATCTCCAAAATTTATAGGGAACTCATACAACTTCACAAAAGGAAGATAAACAATCCAATCAAAAAATGGGCAAAGGACCTAAATAGACACCTTTCAAAAGAGGACATTCAGAAAGCCAAGAGACATATGAAAACATGCTCAAAGTCACTAATCATCTGAGAGATGCAAATCAAAACAACAATGAGGTACCATCTCACACCTGTCAGACTGGCTATCATCAACAAATCAACAAACGACAAGTGCTGGAGAGGATGTGGAGAAAAAGGAACACTTGTGCACTGCTGGTGGGAATGCAGACTGGTGCAGCCACTATGGAAGACGGTATGGAGTTTCCTCAAGAAACTGAAAATGGAACTCCCATTTGACCCTGTGATCCCACTTCTAGGAATATATCCCAGGAAACCAGAAACACCAATCAGAAAGGATATATGCACCCCTATGTTCATAGCAGCACAATTCACCATAGCTAAGATCTGGAAACAGCCTAAGTGCCCATCAGTAGATGAATGGATTAGAAAACTGTGGTACATCTACACGATGGAATACTATGCTGCTATAAAAAAGAAGGAACTCTTACCATTTGCAACAGCATGGATGGAACTGGAGAGCATTATGCTAAGTGAAATAAGCCAGTCAATGAAGGAAAAATACCACATGATCTCACTCATTTCTGGATAATAAAGACCATTATAAACTTATGAACAAAAATAGATACAGAGGCAGAGCTGCCTCGAACAGACTGTCAAACTACAGCAGGAAGGCCGGGGAGGGTGGGAGGGCAGGAGTGGGGTGGGTAAGAGATCAACCAAAGGACTTGTATGCATGCATATAAGCATAACCAATGGACATAAGACACTGGGTGGTAGGGGAGGCCAGGGGATTGTCAAGGATGGGGGGAAAAAAAGGAGACATATGTAATACTTTTTGTAATACTTTAAGCAATAAAAACATTAAAATAAATAAAAATTAAAAAATATATATATTTAAAAAAAAATACACAAGCAGACCAATATCTAGAAAATAAACTTAAAAAACAGGAGGAGACCCTAAGGGAACTTTGGGACAACACAAAACGAAACAACATCCACATAATAGGGGTGCCAGAAGGAGAGGAAACTGAGAAAGGAACAGAAAACATGTTTGAAGAAATAATGACAAAAAACTTCCCTGATATAGGGAAGGAAAAACTCACACAAATCCAAGAAGCTCACTGAGTCCCAAACAAAATGAACTCAAAAAGACTGACTCCAAGGCACATTATAATTAAATTGTTAAACACCAACAACAAAGTAAGAATCTTAAAAGTGGCCAGAGAGAGACAGAAAGTTACCTACAAAGGATCCCACATCATACTAGCAACTGATTTCTCAACAGAGAAACATCAGGCAAGAAGGGAATGGGATGAAATATACAATGTCATACAAAGGAAGGGTCTGAATTCAAGAATACTATACCCAGCAAGGATATCAATCGAAATTGAGGGTGAAATCAGGAGCTTCACAGACAAAAGGACTAAGGGAGTTAATTACCACCAAACCTGCAATGCAAGAAATGCTAAAGGGTCTGCTATAAAAAGAAGAAATAGGAAATGAAGAAGGAAAACAGGCATAAAGAATTAAAATGGCGACAAAGAAGTACCTATCAATAATAACTTTAAATGTTAATGGATTAAATGTCCCAATCAAAAGACATTGGGTAGCTGAGTGGATAAGAAAACATGACCCATATATCTGCTGTCTATAGGAAACCCACCTCAGAAAAAAGGACTCACACAGACTGATGGCGAAGGGACGGAAAAAGGTTTTTCAGGTGAATGGAAATGAAAAAAAAAGCTGGGGTAGCAATACTTGTATCTGAAAAATTAGATCTCAAAGTGAAGGATATAACAAGAGATAAGGAAGGCCACTTCATAATACTAAAGTGAGCAATCCAACAAGAAAATATAACTCTGGTAAAAATATACGCACCCAATACAGGAGCACCCAAATACACACACACACACACAAAAACTACCTTCTAGAGGATGTCAAGGGAGAGATTGATAGCAATACAGTCATAGTAGGGGACTTAAATACCCTACTATCACCATTGGACAAATCCTCTAAACAAAAAATCAGCAAAGATACATCAATCCTAAATGATGCACTAGATCAGAAGGAATTCATTGACATCTTCAGAACATTTCACCCCAAAGCCACAGAATATACATTCTTCTCAAGTGCACATGGGTCATTTTCAGAAGTACACCATATATTGGGTCACAGGCAAAGTATCTTCAAATTCAAAAAGATAGAAATAATATCACGCATCTTCTCAGATCACAATGGCATAAAACTAGAAATCAACTACAATAAAAACAATAAAAAAATCAAACACCTGGAGGCTAAATAGCATGTTATTAAACAATGCCTGGGTTACCAGAGAGATCAAAGAAGAAATAAAAAGCATCATGGCAACAAACGACAATGAAAACACAACAATCCAAAATCTATGGGACACAGTGAAAGCAGTCTTGAGAGGGAAGTTCATAGCTCTACAGGCCTGCCTCAAAAAACAAGAAACAATAGTAATAAATTATATAACCCTAAAACTCAAAGAGTTAGAAAGAGAGCAGTAAGAAAAGCCCAGCATAAGCAGAAGGAAGGAAATAATAAAGATCAGAGAGGAGATAAACGACATAGAGACCAAAAAACAATACAAAAGATCAACAAAACCAAGAGCTGGTTCTTTGAAAGGAAAAACAAGATTGATGAACCTCTAACCAGGCTCACCAAGAAGCAAAGAGAGAGGACCCAAATAGACAAAATCAGAAATGAAAGAGGTGAAATAACAACCAATCCCACAGAAATACAAATTATTATGAAAAAATACGATGAACAACTATATTCCAACAAAATGGACAACCTAGATGAAATGGTCATATTCTTAGAAAAATACAAACACCCAAAACTCAACCAAGAAGAGTCAAAAAACCTGAATAGGTCGATAACTACCAAAGAAATTGAAACAGTGATGAAAAATTTTCCAGTAAACAAAAGCCCTGGTCCAGATGGCTTTACAGGGGAGTTCTATCGAGGATTCAAAGAAGAACTAAAACCTATCCTCCTCAGACTATTCAAAAAAATTTAAGAGGAAGGCACACTTCCAAGCTCTTTCTATGACACCAGCATTACCCTAATCCCCAAACCAGATAAAGACACCACAAAAAAAGAGAACTACAGGCCAATATCCTTGATGAACATAGATGCTAAAATCCTCAACAAAATCCTAGCAAATCGGACTCAGCAATACATTAGAAAGATCATACACCATGTCCAAGTAGGATTTATTCCAGGGATGCAAGGATGGTTCAATATCTGCAAATCAATAAACGTGATACATCACATAAACAAACGGAGAAACAAAAATCACATAACCATATCAATTGATGCAGAAAAAGCATTTCACAAAATCCAACACCCTTTCTTGATAAAAACTCTCAGCAAAGTGGGAATAGAGGGATCATACCTCAATATAATAAAAGCCCTATATGACAAACCTACAGACAACATCATACTCAATGGGCAAATCTAAATCCATTTCTCCTAAGAACAGAAACAAGACAGGGATGCTCACTTTCACCACTCCTGTTCAACACAGTACTAGAATTATTAGCCATAGCGATCAGACAAGAAGAAAAAATAAAAGGCATCCAAATTGAACAAGAAGAAGTAAAACTGTCCTTATTTGCAGACAACATGATATTATCATAGAAATCCCCAAAGACTCCATCAAAAAACTACTAGACCTAATAAATGAATTTGGCAATGTATCAGGATACAAAATTAACACCCAGAAATCTATGGCCTTTTTATACATGAATAATGAACTCACAGAAAGAGAAATGACAAAAAAAATCACATTTCCCATTGCACCAAAATATTAAGATACCTAGGAATAAACTTAATGAAAGACATAAAAGACCTGTGCTTGGAAAATTACAGGACATTGAAAAATGAGGTAGAGGAAGACATAAATGAATGGAAGAACACACCATGTTCATGGATTGGTAGAATCAACATCATTAAAATGTCTGTAATACCTAAAGCAATATATAGATTCAATGCAACACCTATTAAAATACCAATGGCGAGATTCTGAAGATGGCGGCGATATAGGCAGACGCGACCCAGGTCGTGTCCTGGAGCAAATGGAGTGAGCAGCTGAAACTAATAACACCCACCCCGAATTGGCGAAATTGCTCAGCTGGTGAGACCGTTTGCAGCAGGGAAGGGCAGAACTCCCCTGGAAAGGTAAAAAAAAAAACCCAGGGATTTGGGCAGGAAAGTTTGCCAGATCTCTGAGCCCAGACGGTCGGAGGGAGACTGCGTGGCAGACAGCCGCGTCCCTTGGGACAGGCACAGCCCCTGACTGGGGAAAGGAGATCCGAGGGATTCCTGGCGCCGCCGGGGGATTTGAGAGCTGGGTTCTGTGATCACCGAGGACTGAGCCTAAAGGGGGCAGCCTGAAGAGCTGACCAGACCATGCAGTGCCGGTAAGAGAAGAGCTTACAGAAACCAAGCCTTCCCCATATCCGCAGCCGGCGTTTGTTTGTTTTCACTGAATCCTGTTCATAACATATTTCGGATACAGAAACTCACCTGTGCTGAAGAGAGGGAGAGGGTGCGGAGGAGTGGAATCTGGGGAGAGACTGAGGAGAGAAGGGGGGCCGGGAGAGGTGGCAGCGAATTGAGCGCAGAGACACCCCTGAGCCCAGGACTGGGGCAGCCATTCTCTCCAGAGAGTGAGACTCCTCCCCCCAACCCCCAGGCAAGGAGCACAGCCACACCCAGATTCCACCCTGAATGAGATCAAGGATTAAAATAATCTGATCAGTCCCTGGGAGTTAACAGGGTCTGGCCTATAGAGGGATTTTCAATCCCAGCAACAACACAGAGCAGGTAACTATTAAGGAACCAGCTCTGGATAGTTGACCTCTCCAAGAAGCTGTATAGCCTCAGAGGACAACCCCAGAACACTACCACCCAGAGGCTGAGCCACAAACTGACTCTTTGCTAAACACAAAATAAGTCAGTCTGGGAAACAAATACGACCTGCTTTAAAATAAGGACTGTGGTTTACAACACAGAGGAACAGTGTATCGCAGGGAAACTCAACACTCTCCTGAATACGTGGCAGGACTAAAGGCGAGCCAGACTGAAGAATAGAAGAACCGAAGGACCTTCACTACTGCAATTTTTTTTTTCTTTTTTCACCTTTTAACTAAGAAACCAATTTTTTTTATTTTTTTTATTTTCTTTTTTTTCTCTTCTTTTTCCATCACCTGATTTTACCCTTTTAATTACTACCTTCTTATTTTTAACCAGTATTATTACTGCTACCATTTTACCATTTTTTAAAGTGCCATTTTATTTTTTCTTTATTTTATTTTGGGATTAGTGTCCTCCATTCTATTTTCATCATTATATTATTAGTTGTTTCTAGTTTGCATCCATCTTCAGGGAGCTGTTGCTGGAATTTGTTGGGATTAGTGGCGATTCTATAGGAGTATTCTCCTCATATAAAAAGTCTCTTCCCCTCTTCCACTTCATTCTCTCTTTTCGCTCTTTTTTTTTCTTTTCTTTTCTCGCTTTTATTTTCCCCCCTACTTTTTCCCAATTTCATTTTTGCACTCCTTTTTTTGGTCCCTACTTTTCTTTTCTTTTTTCTCTTTTATCTTTTTCTCTTCCTTCTTTCTTATCCCCTAATTCTCTTAATTCGGGTGGTCGCCTTTATTTGGGGTTATTAATGTCGTGAATATATTTGTGTTTAGTGCCTGGTACGTGGTGCCTTGTTGTGTTGTATTTTGTGCCTTTAAATCAATGCAGCAGATCCAAGCAACAGCAGCCTCCTGAGCACCACACCCTCTGCTGAGGAACAGCAGCTGTATGTGAAGACTCCCCCCACCAGCCAGAAGAGCCACCACAGCTGTGAACAGCACCCACCAGAGGAGCTGCTGCCAACTGAGGAGCAGCTGCTACCACAACCGCCCGAAGAACAACCACAGACCAAGGAGTCACTGCCACCCAGGGAGCAGCCACTGAACGACTCAATGTCTAGATATGTCAGTGAGATCAAACATGGATAGACGAAGAAACCCCCAAAGGAAAGAGAAGGAGGACTCTCCATAAAAGCAACTAAGTAATAAACAGGCATGCAACATGACAGAAAAAGAATTCAGAATAAGAGTCCTAGAGTGCATAAACCGGACGGAGGAAAAAGTCAACAACTTATGCAAGAAGCTAGAAGAAACAGATGAAAAAATCAATAACATATGGAAGAAGCTAGTAGAAACAGATGAAAAAATCAACAACTTAAGTAAGACCCAAAAAGAAATGAAGAGTGACATAGCTGCAATAAAAAACACCATTGAAAGTATCAACAGTAGACTAGGAGAAGCGGAGGACTGAATTAGTGAATTAGAAGACAAGGAAGCAAAACACACCCAAAATGTACTGCAATTGAAGAAAAAAACTTAAAAGACAGGAGGAGAGACTAAGGGAGCTTTGGGACAACATGAAACGAAACAACATACGAATAATAGGGGTGCCAGAACAACAGAAAGATGAACAAGGATTAGAACACCTATTCAAAGAAATAATATCAGAAAACTTCCCTGAGGTGGGGAAGAAAAAAGTCATACAAGCCCAGAGAGCCCCAAACAAGGTGAATCCGAAAAGACCCACACCAAGACACATCATAATTACCATGGCAAATGTTCAGGACAAAAAGAGAATCTTACAGGCTGCAAGAGAGAGACGGAAAGTTACATACAAGGGGTCTCCCATTAGATTATCAAATGATTTCTCAACAGAAACACATCAGGCCAGAAAAGAATGGATGGAAATTTACAAAGTGATGCAAAGCAAAGGACTGAATCCAAGAATACTCTATCCAGCAAGGCTATCATTCCAACTTGAAGGGGAAATAAGAAGCTTCACAGACAAAAAAAGGCTAAGGGAGTTTATCACCACCAAGCCAGCAATGCAAGGAATGCTAAAGGGACTGGTGTAAAAAGAAGAAATAAAAAGCTCAGAAAGAAAACAGCCACACAAAAAAACAAATGGCTACAAACAAGTACCTTTCAATAATAACTTTAAACGTAAATGGACTAAATGCTCCAACCAAAAGACATCAAGTGGCTGAATGGATAAAAAAACGTGACCCATACATCTGCTGTCTACAAGAAACCCACCTCATTAGAAGGGACTCACACAGACAGAAAGTGAAAGGATGGAAAAATATCTTTCAGGCAAATGGAAAGGAAAAGAAAGCTGGGGTAGCAATACTTATATCGGACAAAATAGACCTCAAAGTGAAGGCCATAACAAGAGATAAGGAAGGCCACTTCATAATACTAAAGGGATCAATACAACAAGAAGATATAACCCTGGTAAACATATATGCACCCAATGCAGGAGCACCCAAATTCATAAAAAAAAAAAAAAAAAAAAAACTCCTGGAAGATATCAAAGGAGAGATCAACAACAATACAATCATAGTAGGGGACTTTAATACACCACTGACAGCACTGGATAAGTCCTCTAGACAAACAATCAGCAAAGATACAGCAATTCTACATGACTCACTAGATCAGATGGACTTAATTGACATCTTCAGAACACTTCACCCCAAAGCCAGGGAATTTACATTCTACTCATGTACTCATAAGTCATATTCAAAAATAGACCATATATTGGGTCACAAGCAAAGTATCCCCAAATTCAAGAAGATTGAAATCCTAAAAAGCATCTTCTCAGACCGCGATGGCATAATATTAGAAATAAACTACAATGAAAACAACCCAAAATACTGAAACACCTGGAAGCTGAATAGCATGCTATTAAATATTGATTGGGTTACCAATGAGATCAAAGAAGAAATTAAAAACATCCTGGAAACTAATGACAATGAAAACACAACAATCCAAAACCTATGGGACACAATGAAAGCAGTCCTGAGAGGGAAGTTTATAGCTCTACAGGCCTATCTCAAAAAACAAGAAAAAATGGTAGTAAATCATCTAACTCTACAACTCAAAGAATTAGAAAGAGAGGAACAAGAAAACCCCAGAGTGAGCAGAAGGAAGGAGATAATAAAGATTAGAGCAGAAATAAATGACATAGAGACCAGAAAAAAGTACAGAAAATCAATGAAACCAAGATCTGGTTCTTTGAAAGGATAAACAAGATTGACAAACCTCTAGCCAGACTCACCAAGAAGCAAAGAGAGAGGACCCAAACAAACAAAATCAGAAACGATAGAGGTGAAATAACAACAGACCACACAGAAATAAAAACGATTGTTAAAAAGTACTATGGACAGCTCTACTCCAACAAACTAGACAACCTGGAGGAAATGGACAAATTCCTAGAAAAATACAACATTCCAAAACTCAATCAGGAAGAATCTAAAAATTTCAACAGGCCAATAACTATGGAAGAAATTGAAGCAGTCATCAAAAAGCTTCCATCAAACAAAAGCCCAGGACCAGACGGCTTCACAGGGGAGTTTTACCAAACATTCAAGGAAGAACTAAAACCTATCCTCCTGAGACTACTATAAAAAATTCAAGAGGAAGGAACACTTCCAAGCTCATTCTATGAAGCCAGCATCACCCTAATACCAAAACCAGGTAAAGACAACACAATGAAAGAGAATTACAGGCCAATATCCCTCATGAACATAGATGCCAAAATCTTCAACAAAATCTTAGCAAATCGGATCCAGCAGTACATCAGAAAGATCATACACCATGACCAAGTAGGATTTATCCCAGGAATGCAAGGATGGTACAATATCCGCAAATCAATAAACGTGATACATCACATAAACAAATTGAAAGAAAAAAAACCACATGGTCATATCAATTGATACAGAAAAAGCATTTGACAAAATTCAACAACCATTTTTGTTAAAAACTCTCAGCAAGGTGGGAGTAGAAGGAGCATACCTCAACATAATAAAAGCCATATATGACAGGCCCACAGCCAACATCATACTCAATGGACAAAAACTAACACCATTTCCCCTAAGAACAGGAACAAGACAGGGATGCCCCCTCTCACCACTCCTGTTCAACATAGTACTGGAAGTGTTAGCCATTGCAATTCGGCAAGAAGAAGAAATAAAAGGCATCCAAATTGGAAAAGAGGAAGTAAAACTGTCCTTATTTGCAGACGACATGACATTATACATACAAAACCCTAGAGACTCCATCAAAAAGCTACTAGACTTAATACATGAATTTGGCAATATAGCAAGATACAAAATTAACCCCAAGAAATCTGAGGCATTTCTATACACCAATAGTGAACTTTTACAATGAGAGATTATAAAAACCATCCCGTTTACCATCGCACCAAAAAAATTAAGCTACCTAGGAATAAACTTCACTAAAGAGGTAAAAGACCTCTACTCAGAAAACTACAGGACGTTGAAAAAAGATATACAGGAAGACATAAAGAGATGGAAGAACATACCATGTTCATGGATTGGTAGAATCAACATCATTAAAATGTCCATACTACCCAAAGCAATCTATAAATTCAACGCACTCCCCATTAAAATACCAACGGCATACTTCATAGATCTAGAACGAACTCTCCAAAAATTCATCTGGAATAAAAAAAGACCCTGAATAGCTGCAGCAATCCTGAAAAAGAACAAAGTAGGTGGGATCTCAATACCAGATATCAAGATGTATTACAAAGCCACTGTTCTCAAAACTGCCTGGTACTGGCACAAGAACAGGCATATAGGTCAATGGAATAGAACAGAGAGCCCAGAAATCGGCCCGAACTAATATGCTCAATTAATATTTGACAAAGGAGGTAAGAACATACAATGGAGCGAAGATAGTCTCTTCAATAAATGGTGTTGGGAAAATTGGACAGATATATGCAAGAAAATGAAACTAGACCACCAACTTACACCATACACAAAAATAAACTCAAAATGGATAAAGGACTTAAATGTACGACAGGAAACCATAAAAATTCTAGAAGAATCCAAAGGCAACAAAATCTCAGACATATGCCGAAGCAATTTCTTCACTGATACAGCTCCTAGGGCACTTGAAACTAAGGAGAAAATGAACAAATGGGACTACATCAAAATAAAAAGCTTCTGCACAGCAAAAGAAACCATCAACAAAACAAAAAGAAAACCCACTGTGTGGGAAAACATATTTGCCAATGTCATATCTGATAAGGGCCTAATCTCCAAAATTTATAGGGAACTCATACAACTTCACAAAAGGAAGATAAACAATCCAATCAAAAAATGGGCAAAGGACCTAAATAGACACCTTTCAAAAGAGGACATTCAGAAAGCCAAGAGACATATGAAAACATGATCAAAGTCACTAATCATCCGAGAGATGCAAATCAAAACAACAATGAGGTACCATCTCACACCTGTCAGACTGGCTATCATCAACAAATCAACAAACGACAAGTGCTGGAGAGGATGTGGAGAAAAAGGAACACTTGTGCACTGCTGGTGGGAATGCAGACTGGTGCAGCCACTATGGAAGACAGTATGGAGTTTCCTCAAAAAACTGAAAATGGAACTCCCATTTGACCCTGTGATCCCACTTCTAGGAATATATCCCAAGAAACCAGAAACACCAATCAGAAAGGATATATGCACCCCTAGTTCATAGCAGCACAATTCACCATAGCTAAGATCTGGAATCAGCCTAAGTGCCCATCAGCAGATGAATGGATTAGAAAACTGTGGTACATCTACACGATGGAATACTATGCTGCTGTAAAAAGGAAGGAACTCTTACCATTTGCAATGGCATGGATGGAACTGGAGAGCATCATGCTAAGTGAAATAAGCCAGTCAATGAAGGAAAAATACCACATGATCTCACTCATTCATGGATAATACAGACCATTATAAACTTTTGAACAATAATAGATACAGAGGCAGAGCTGCCTCAAACAGATTGTCAAACTGCAGCAGGAAGGTCGGGGAGGGTTGGGGGACAGGAGGTAGGGGGGTAAGAGATCTACCAAAGGACCTGTATGCATGCATATAAGCATAACCAATGGACATAAGACACTGGGGGATAGGGGCGGCTAGGGGACTGTCTGTGTGTGTGGGGGGGGGGAAATGGACACATATGTAATACCCTTTGTATTACTTTAAGCAATAAAAAAAATACCAATGGCATATTTCTAAGATCTAGAACAAACTCTCCAAAAATTCATCTGGAATAAAAAAAGACCCTGAATAGCCACAGATATCCTTAGAAAGAAGAATAAAGTTGGAGGGATCACAATACCAGACATCAAACTATATTACCAAGCCACGGTTCTCAAAACTGCCTGGTACTGGCACAAGAACAAACATATAGACAAATGGAACAGAATAGAGGACCCAGAAATTGACACAAGCCATTATACTCAATTAATATTTGACAAAGGAGGCAAGAGCATACAATGGAGTCTAAACAGCCTCTTTAATAATGGTGTTGGGAAATTTGGTCATATACATGCAAAAAAATGAAACTAGATTACCAACTTACACCATACACAAAAACAAACTCAAAATGGCTAAATGACTTGAATGTAAGACGGGAAACCATAAAAATCCTACAAGACTCCATAGGTCAGCAAAATTTTAGACCTATGTCATAGTAATATCTTTATAGACACAGATCCTAGGGCAAGAGAGACTAAGAAAAATAATAATCACATGGGATTACATCAAAATAAAAAGCTTCTGCACAGCAAAAGAAACCATCAACAAAACAACAAGAAAGCCCACTGTATAGGAGAGCATATTTGCCAATGTTATCTCCGATATGGGTTTAATCTCCAACATTTACAGGGAGCTCATACAACTCAACAAAAGGAAAATAAAAAATCCAATAAAAAAATGGGCAAAGGACCTAAATAGAACCTTCTCGAAAGAGGACACCCAGAAAGCCAAGAGACACATGAAAACATGCTCAAAGTTCCTAATCATCTGAGAGATGCAAATCAAAACTACAATGAGGTACCATCTCACACCTGTCAGAATGGATATCATCAACAAATCAACAAATGACAAGTGCTGCAGAGGATGCTGAGAAAAAGGAACCCTCGTGCACTGCTGGTGGGAATACAGACTGGTGCAGCCATTGTGGAAAACAATATGGTGTTTCCTCAAAAATTTAAAAATGGAACTACCATTTGACCCAGTAATACCACTTCTAGAAATTTATCCCAAGAAAACAGAAACACCAATCAGAAAGGATATATTCACCCCTATGTTCATAGCAACACAATTTACAATATCCAAGATTTGGAAACAGTCTAAATGCCCATTAACAGATGAGTGGATTAGAAAACTATGGTACAACTATACAATGGAATACTATGCTGCTATAAAAAAGAAGGAATTCTTACCATTTGCAGCAGCATGGATGGAACTGGAGAGCATTAAGCTAAGTGAAATAAGCCAGGAAGTGAAAGAAAAATACCACATGATCTCACTCATTTATGGATAATAGAGAACATTATAACCTGATGAACAAAAAGATATATACAGAGGCAGAGAAGCATTGAACAGACTGTCAAATTACAGTGATAAGGCTGGGGAGTGTTGTGGGGGAGGTAAGAGATCAACTGAAGGACTTGTATGCATGCATATAAGCATAACCAATGGACACAAGACACTGGGAGGGTGGGGTGAGGGTGTGTGCCTGGGGGGTAGGGGAGGGCGGGGGAAGGTCAATGGGGGATAAAAAAAGGAGACATATGTACTACTATCTGTAATACTTTAAACAATAAAAAAATATTTTAAAAAATGTCAAAGCTGACCTGCCTAGTCTTCCATCCAAGACAAAATCCCACATTAAGGACAAACTGGTGAGAGTGAAATCAAAATTGAGCTGGATAGTTTCTTCTGCTTCTTATATGGCTGAGTAAACTATTGATCCTGATGCTCCAGTAGACAGCAGCTATAAACTGGAAAAAATATAAACAACTGTATAAAAGACTAGAAAGCAAAGAGAAGCAGGTATATTCAGAAGAGGAATTGGCATAATGTGAGTTACTCATTTTTACAGCTTTTAGACTGAGGGCAAACTAAAACTGCCGAGTAGTTAAGGAACTGAGAGTAAGACACCAATAATAAACCCACAATCTTTCTGGTATGAAGAACTCTAGGACAGAGCTCAGAAAAAGCACAATCATTGTAAATTAAAAGGGGGAATACTGGAAAAGAGACAGCTAGAAGGAGACCCATTTCTATAGACTCTATCTCAAACCCAACTGAATACCAAACCACACATATGTGATAAAGATCAAAGCCCTGAACTACGATTTCAAATACCACACAAGAGGCAGAGTTTAGAGTCAAATCTAACCATACTATCTGCCAAAACAATAAAATCAATATTTTTAGGGGAGTAAATTAATTGGAATCCTGAGTCTCCATAAGAAACATTCAAATTATCCAGGATATAATCCAAAGTTAACCAACTTCTGAAGAATTAGGAAATTGTGACCCATTAGCAAGAGCCAGAAAAATAAACAGAGAACAAACCTGAGATGACTCAGATGTTGGAATTAGGAGACTAGAAATTTAAAGCAATTATTATAACTATATCCAAAGAAGTAAGAAAAAATATGCTCACAATGAATGAAAAGATAGAAAATCACATCCCATAATAAGAACCATTAAAAAAAATACCAAAATGAAAATTGAAGAATTAGAAAATATGTGAATTTTAAAAATATTTCACTGGATAAGCCCAACAGCAGAATGGAAATGAAAGAAGAAAAGTCTCAGTAAACTTTAGATAGAATAATAGAAATATCCAATATGAATAACATAGAGAAAAATATTTTAGGTAACAAAAACATGAATATAGCCTCAGGGACACATGGGACAATATCCAAAGGTCTAACATACATGAAATTAGAGTTCTAGAAGGAGAAGAAGGTGAGAATGGAGTAGAAAAAAAAGAGTATTGAATGTGCATGCAATGTCTTAAATTTCCCCAAGTTTAAAGAAAGACATAAATTTAAAGATTTAAGAAGCTCAACAAACCCCAAGAGGATAGAAAAAAAAATACTTGGAAGATCACAAACTGTTGAAAACCAAATATAATTAGAAAATTATAAAAGCAGCCAGAGAAAAACAATCCTATCTAATAAAGAGGGAATATGCTAATTGACCCTCACACTGTCGCAAATATGGCGGCGCCCACTGCCACAAGATGGTGGCACCCAGTCCCCTCAGCCCCCAGGCGGGCCCAGCTGCTACACGCACCTGCCTCCGGAGTCCCCCAGTCTCCTCAGCCCCCCAGCCACTCAGGGCTGGCCTGAGGTGCAGGCCAGCCTCAGATGGTGGCTGCCCAGTCGCCCAGGGCTGCCCGAGGCTCTGGTAACCAGGGCCGGCCGAGGCTTACGCTGCTGGCAGTGGCAGCAGCAGAAGTGTGATGGGGCGTCGCCTTTACTTGATCGTCGGGTTGCCTCCTGCCCCTGAGGGCTCCTGGACTGTGAGAGGGGGCAGGCTGGGCTGAGGGACCCTTGCTCCAGTGCATGAATTTTCATGCACCAAGCCTCTAGTTCTTATATAAGAGAAGGAAGGGGAATAAAATATGGCTGACATCAGAAACAGTGTAGGTCAGAGAGATAGATGATCAACATCTTTAAAGGATGAAAAATGCCAACCCAGAAATCTATACTCAGTAAATATATACTTCAAGAATGAAGACAAAACAAAGACATCTATATATATAAAAGCCTAAGCAACCGAATGACCAAACGACCAAACAACTGAACAACTGAATGACTGAACCATCGAAAGACCAGTCAACCGGTCGCTATGATGTACACTGACCACCTGGGGGCAGATGATCAATGCAGGAGCTGCCCCCTGGTGGTCAGTGCGCTCTCATAGCCAACCTCTCGCAGCCCCTCCCCACCCTGGCTGGTCGGCCCAATAGCCCCGATTGGGGTGGCCAACCTCACACAGCCCCTCTGCCTGGCCAGCAGGCCCAGATGACCCCAATCGGGGCAGCCGGCCAACTTCCTGCAGCCCCTCCCCCAGCTGACCCACCTCCCACAGCTCCTCCCCGTGGACTGCCGGCCCCAATGTCCCTGATCAAGCCAGCTGGCCAACCTCCTGTAGCCCCTCCCCCCAATTGGCCAGCCAACCTCCTGCCGCCCCAATTGGCCCAACCGCTAGCCAGGCTGAGGGACCCCCACCCATGCATGAATTTGTGCACCGGGCCTCTAGTTTTTATATAAAACAAAGTTAAAAATAATTTGTCACCAAACCAGAACTACAAGAACTTCTAAATGTGAGAGAGAATAGCTGCCCCACACAGTAACCTAATGACATTTTTGTCTCCATATGGGCCACTTAGCCAAAGCTTGACCAAAACCTGTCATCAGTCTATGGAGAACACCCTGCAATTCCTTCTGGAGAAAGGAAAATAAACAACCTGGTGAGGAGCTATCACAAGGCTATTCTCATTCATTTCCCTCATGTCAGTAGACCACAGGAGGTTCCTCCTTATCCCCCTAAATTAATGTGCAATTCAATGCTATTCCAATTAAAACTCTAGCATTGCTT
Organism: Myotis myotis; assembly: GCF_014108235.1. Lineage (NCBI taxonomy): Eukaryota > Metazoa > Chordata > Mammalia > Chiroptera > Vespertilionidae > Myotis > Myotis myotis. Next base: position 15,587,648 of record NW_023416346.1, read on the forward strand.
TATAAAACTTTTTCTTTTCAGATAATTATAGACTAACAGCATGTTGCAAAATAGTTCATAGAGTGTGTTGACTGCTTCCCCTCCTTCCCCCAATGTTGACATTAGCAAAATACAGTTAACTAGATTACAGAGCTTATTCAGTTTTCACCAGTTTTTATATAAGCACTCACATGTGTATGAGAGGATTATAGTTCTAAGGAATTTTATTACACATGCATATTCATGAAATTTTAATCACAATCAAGATAAAAGACTGTTACATCACCATAAAAGTACTTCCTCATGCTACTCATTTATGATCACATCTACCTCTCACTCCTGTCCTTGTACCCTAGCAACCACTAATCTATTTTCCATGTATATATTTGTCATTTCAAGAAGGTTATATAATTGGAATCATACAGTATTAACCTTATGAGATTGGTTTTTTAAACTAAGCATCAAGTCCTTAATATCCATACAGTATTTTGTATATATAAGTATTTCATTATTTTTATTGCTGAGTAGTATTCCATGGAATGGATGTACCAGAGTTGGTTTATTTATCACCCATTGAAGTACATTTGGGTTGTTTCCAGTTTGAGGTTATTATGAATAAAGCTATTGTAAATTCTCACTTAACATAGTTAATAGGTTCTGCCACTTTCCATAGCTAAACTAAGTAAAACAGATGTGGGGTGAAAACAGCACTTGCCTGGGACTTGGTAGACCTAAGCTTCAACCACAACTGTGTCACATAATAGCTGTGTGATCTTGGACATATTACCTTACTCTCTAGGCTTCAGCTTTCTTATTTGTAAAATTAGATTTGAACTATATGATCTCTAAAATCCCTTCAAGTTGAACACATTTATCATTCAGTTTCAAAAAGATATACTCCAAAAAAATATCAGTATTCTGTGTAGAAGAATCTATTGCTTTAGAACAAACAAAAAAGTAAATAAATGTACTTTTACGTGTTAACCATGCAATCTCTTACAGATCAAGAAAAGCAGAAAGTCTATATGCAAAGGGTCCAATTTGTAACTTACTCTGCAATGAAGGTGTTTCTAACCATTTCCTGTGTTAATCTTACTCCAAACCATAGGTTGCCTCAGGGCATTTTAACAGGATTTACCAATCTGTTCCTGTTTAGTTTTAGCTGTTAAATCTATAGACTCCAAGTGCTAAATACTAGATTAATAGGTCCTTACTGAGAGTTTCAATATCTCAGCTAGCTCTTGTGCTCCCAGATTAATCTTCTCTCTTGTATTCCTCAACAATCAGCCTTTGCATAGTTCCCAAATATCAGTCCCTTTCTCCAATTCCCATTATTTCTCTCCTTGCACTGGAGTTTCTGAGCTGCCTTTTATGCTAGAGGCACATGATGTCATTGTGTCTACCCCCAGCTGTTCTTAATTTTCTCTCAGATCAGCTCTCTTGAAGGACTCTCAGCAGGCCCAAAGACATAGCCCTCCCTTCTAAGATGCAGATGAAAAGCTGGGGTGGAGCGGGGGAAAGGGCAGTTCACCAACCCATAATGACTAATCCTAGCAAATAAAGGGCAGGGCCCTTTTAATAAACAGAGCACTCCAGGAAGAGGGTGGAGCCAATGGAATAAGCCCCAGGCTCTGATGAGACAAGTGTGATTTGGAAGCTGTCATAGCAACAGGAATTTGCTATCCAAGATGTTGACTATCTTTACCTAAGGCAGCTCTCTAAAACCTGGTTATCACTCTCTGAGATCACTGTCTTGAAGCACCTGGCTCTAACTACCCACAATGCCAGCCTCCTGCCTCCAACCAAGGGCTGGCCTTCCTTGTTTTTCTAGAAAGAGTTAACATGGATTTTGGGGACTCAGACAAATTTAGCTCTATCCTCCACAGATGCCCAATGTTTCATAGTGTTGCAAAAAAAGCCCCAATATACTAATTCACACAACTAATAATTTTTATTGAGTGAATGTTCCCACATCCATAAGTGCTGCTTGAAAAATTGATGTAATGGTGCTTTATGCAAAGGAATGAATCTCTGAGGTGGAAATTCTTACTATAGAATGGCACCTGGCTAGAGCAGATAGATAGTGTCTATGCTAGTAACTTTGGAATGAGTTTCCCACTGGGATAGCAGTAGAAACATTTTTTTATGCCTCATCTTATTTATGACAGCAGCCAATTGAGAACAAATCCCTTCAGAGCAGGGCAATTTTGATGGAGAAAGGGCAGGCTAGCCTTGGCTGGTGTTGCTCAGTGGTTGGAGTATCAGCTTGTATACCAGAGAGTTGTGGGTTTGATTTCTGGTCAGGGGCACAGGGGCATGTACCTGGGTTGCAGGTTCCATCACTGGCCCTGGTCAGGGGTTTCATGCGGGAGGCAACCAATTGATATGTCTTTCTCACGTCAATATTTCTCTATCTTTCCTGCTCTCTTTCTCTCTTTCTCTCTCCCTCCCTCCCTTCCACCCATTCTAACAATCAATGAAAAAAATCCTCTGGTATCAGAATCTCCTGGGGGGGGGGGCGCGAGGGGCACTTTATTTTTAAGTTTATTCTAAAATAAATTTAAAATTACAGAAAAGTTGCAAAAACAGCACAACCAGCTGCCATGCACACTGCACTCAGCATTCCACATGTCACAACCTTACATAACCATGGTACAGTTATCAAAAGTAAGAAATTAACTTTGGTACAATACTATTTACTAAACTATAGATTTTATTTGAATTTTCTGTTCCAGAATAAACTTCAAGATACATTACATTTAATTGTCATATATCTTTAGTCCCTCCAATCTATGACAATGCATTAATCCTTTCATGTTTCCCTGGAAAACAGCAACCTTTCTGCTTTTCATAGCCAGATGTGCTGTGGGCACCTTTCTCAGTTCTGGTGCTCTGGGCTGGGGAGACAAGCTTGGGGTTTAGACCCCAGAGCTGTCAGTGGGAACCCCCCACAGCTGAGATATCCCTCCAGAACTTCAGCTGCTGTTTGTGGGAGCCTGGCCAGCCGTCTCACACCTCCACCCTTCCTACCAGTCTCTATGTGGTCTCCATCTTCCGTCCTTGGTTATCAGGGTTCTCTCCAGCTAGTCTTCAGTTGATTAGTCAGGATGGTTTTTCTGTATTTTAGTTGTAATTCTAGCTTTGTCATGGGACAGTGTTAGTGTAGCTTCCACTTAATCTGCCACCATTTTGGAACTCTATTGCCTGTATTTTCATCCTCTTTCACAGAACAAAAGCATATAATTTTGATGAGTTTCTAATTTGTGTTTCTTTTATGGACTATGCTATTGGTGTTAAGTCTAAGAAATCTTTGCTTAGCCCTATATCTAAAAGATTTTCTCCAATGTTTGTTTTCTGAAAAACTTATAGTTTTACATTTGCAAACTTATATGATCCATTTTGGGATAACCTATCCTATATAATAAAAGGCTAATATGCAAATCAACCAAATGGCAGAACGACTAGTCACTATGACACGCACTGACCACCAGGGGCAGACACTTAACACAGGAGCTGCCCCCTGGTGGTCAGTGCACTCCCATAGGGGAAGCACCGCTTAGCCAGAAGCCGGGCTCACAGCTGGCGAGTGCAGCGGTGATAGCAGGAGCCTCTCCTGCCTCGCCTCCACAGCAGCGTTGAGGATGTCCAACTGATGTCTTAGGCCTGTTCCCTGGGCCTAAGCCATCAGTTGGACATCCCCTGAGGGCTCCCAGACTGCAAGAGGGTGCAGGCCAAGCTGAGGGATCCCCCCTGAGTACACAAATTTCATACACCAGGCCTCTAAGGTATACTAATAAAAACCTAGGTGACCCTCTGAGCAATGTCATCACAATATGGCCACCAAAAAATGGCCACCACAAGATGGCCATGCACACAGCAGAGGCGGGACCCAGAGGCCACTCCGTGCAGTGAGGCCTGGGGGTCCCGCGGCTCCATGCGGCATGGAGGAGGCCGGTCCCAGTGTCTCTGCCACCTCATGCGGAGGAGGTGGGTCCTAGCAGAGGAGGTGGGTTGTGGCAGGGTAGGGAAGTTGGGGGTTATCGGACCAGCAGGGGAGGGCAGTTGGAGGTGATGAGGCCAGCAGGGGAGCAGTTAGGTGTCAATCAGGCCAGCAGAGGAGCAGTTAGGGGCCAGCAGTCAGACATCCCCCAAGGGGTCCCAGATTGGAGAGGGTGCAGGCCGGGCTGAGCGACACCCCCCATGCACGAATTTTGTGCACTGGGCCACTAGTATATATATAAAAGGCTAAGTGACCGACCATCTGACCGTCCAACAGTTCAACCAACCAACCGGCTGGTACATATGATGCACACTGGCAATCCTATATAATAAAAGGCTAACATGCAAATTGTCCCCTCGACTGGGAGTTCGATCAGGGGGCGGGGCCAGCTGGCCAACTGCCCTCAGCCCCTCCCGCTGGCTGGCCCTGCCCCTGATTGGCCCCCTCACCCTGATTAGGGGCAGGGCTGGCCAGCCAACCTCCTGCATTCCCTGCCCCTAGACAGCCCAGCCTGATTAGCCCCGATTGGGGTGGGCCGGCTGGACCCCACCCATGCACGAATTGTGCACTGGACGTCTAGTTTGAAAATAAACGTCGACTCATGCATGCGTGATACATATAAAGCTCTCACTGGCACCAATCTAGATAGAGTAGGAATATTCCTACCTGAACCCATTTTCAGACATGGTCAGTTATTTGTTGCTTTCTCTTGAGTTCGAAGAGTGTGTGACATTAAAGTTAAAGTTATAATTTCCCTTTCACAAGGGAAATTAGTCAAGCACTCTGAGAGTGTTTTTACTCTTAATATGTTATACAGAGAGATATTAGAATAAGTTTAATAAATTATTTATCAGTCACTGTTTTTATCAATGTTGTTTTTATATCATGTCTTTATGTCTGTTGTTTTTATATCACATTGTTTATTTGTTAATCAATTTATATATTATTTTCATATACATTTTACTAATTTTCTTTCATCTCTTGACACTTCTATTATAGAGAAAAGGCGAATAGCAATATTAAAATATTTATTCTAATTAATTTCCTTTCAATGTGCATGAATCTGTGTACTGGGCCACTAGTGTAGACATAAGGTGTGAGGATTAAGTGAAGTCTGTGTTGTTGTTTTTTCCTTATGGATGTTCAATTATGCCCACACCATTTGTTAAAAAGGCTATCCCTCCTTCATTGAATTACTCTTGCAACTTTGTAGAATTTCAGTTGGGCATATTTGTGTGTGTCTGTTTCTGGTTTCTCTATTCTATTCCAATGATCAGCATGTCCACCCCTCCGCCAAACTACACTGTCTTGATAAATGTGGCCATAAAATAAGTCTTAAAACCAGGTAGTCTAATTCTTTCCACCTTATTCTTTTTCAGAACTGTTTAACCATCCTAGTACCTATGACTTTTCATATAAATTTTAAATAGTCTTCTGATTTTAGCTCTTATAAGAGCTTGGAAGCCATCATTTCCATTCTTATAAGAAAAACAGGACAAACAAAAAAAATCAATGACTTTTTTTAGACCTACCAGAGAACTAAGGTAGAAAACACATGCATATAAAATAATCCCTGCACACAATCTTTACATAGATATAGAAATAGATATACATAGAGATAGAGATAGAGATAGATGTAGATATATAGATATAGATTAGATATAGATATAGATATCTCTGATTCTAATATAGAACCATAGAGTTTATTCTAGCTTTCCTTTCTTGTTTATTTTAATTTCTTTTTATGACAGACTTTCTGCGGTGCCTTTAAAAATAGAGATGACTTGTCTATTTGTTGATGATAGCCATTCTGACAGGTGTGAGATGGTATCTCATTGTCATTTTGATTTGCATCTCTGGGATGATTAGTGACTTTGAGCATGTTATCATATATCTCTTGACATTTTGTATGTCCTCTTTGGAAAAGTGTCTCTTTAGGTCCTTTCCCCATTTTTGATTGGCTTGTTTATTTTCCTTTTGTTAAGATGTATGAGTTCCCTATAAATTTTGGAGATTAGCCCTGGCTGGTTTGGCTCAGTCGATAGAGCGTCGGCCTGCGGACTCAAGGGTCCCGGGTTCAGTTCCAATCAAGGGCATGTACCTTGGTTGCGGGCACATCCCCAGTGGGGAGTGTGCAGGAAGCGGCTGATCGATGTTTCTCTCTCATTGATGTTTCTAACTCTCTATCCCTCTCCCTTCCTCTCTGTAAAAAATCAATAAAATATATTTAAATAAATAAATAAATAAATTTTGGAGATTAGGTCCTTATTGGATATAACATTGGCAAATATGTTCTCCCATGCAGTGGGCTTTCCTGTTGTTTTGTTGATGGTTTCTTTTGCTGTGCAGAAGCTTTTTATTTTGATGTAGTCCCATTTGTTTATTTTCTCCTTAATTTCCATTGCCCTAGGACAGTGATGGTGAACCTTTTGAGCTCGGTGTGTCAGCATTTTGAAAAACCCTAACTTTGGTGCCGTGTCTCATATAGAAATTTTTTGATATTTGCAACCATAGTAAAACAAAGATTTATATTTTTGATATTTATTTTATATATTTAAATGCTATTTAACAAAGAAAAATCAACCAAAAAAAATGAGTTCGTGTGTCACCTCTGACACGTGTGTCATAGGTTCGCCATCACTGCTAGGAGCTGTATCAGTAAAGATATTACTACAACACATGTCCAATATTTTGCAGAAGCTTTTTATTTTGATGTAGTACCATTTGTTTATTTTCTCTTTAGTTTCAATTGCCCTAGGAGCTGTAAAGATATTAATATGACATATGTCTGATATTTTACACCTGTCAGAATGGCTATCATCAACAAATCGGCAAACAACAAGTGCTGGCGAGGATGTGGAGAAAAAGGGACCCTTTTGCACTGCTTGTGGGAATGCAGACTGGTGTAGCCACTGTGGAAAACAGTATGGAGTTTCCTCAAAAAATTAAACATGGATCTCCCATTTGACCCAGTAATCCCACTTCTAGGAATATATTCCAAGAAATCAGAAACACTGATCAGAAAGGACATATGCACCCCTATTTTCATAGCAGCACAATTTACAATAGCCAAGATTTGGAAACAACCTAAGTACCCATCAGAAGATGAGTGGATTAAAAACTGTGGTACATCTACACAATGAAATAGTATGCTGCTGTAAAAAAAGAAAGAACTCTTAATATTTGCAACAGCATGGATGGACCTGGAGAGCATTATGCTAAGTGAAATAAGCCAGTCAGAGAAGAAAAATATCACATGATCTCACTTATTTGTGGAATATAATGGACAACATAAAGTGATGAACAAAAATAGATCAAGAGACATAGAATCATTGGACAGTCTGTCAATCTTCAGAGGGAAGGCAGGGGAGTAGGGGGTGGGGGAAAGATATCAACCAAAGGTCTTGTATGAATGCATATAAGCATAACCAATGGACACGGACACTAGAGGGATGAGGGCATGGGCTGGGGGGTAGGGGTGGCCAATGGGGAAAAAGGAGACACATGTAATATTATATGTAATACTTTAAACAATAATGAATTAAAAAAATAAAAATAGAGATTGTTGGAGCCCTATACAGTTTCAATAAGGTTGGATGAATCTATGTGTTTTAAGTGTATATACAGGCAAGACTGGGTGCAACATTTGTGGAGCCCATGCTAAATGAAAATGTGGGGCCCTTTATTTAAAAAGCTGGAAAAGATGTCTTTAAAGAAACAAAAATATAAAGACTTTTCCTTTTTTTCTGTAGTCTCTCATTCAATTTGTCATTGTGTTTTCCATTTGCTGTTCAATGTCATTATAAGAAAAAGTAAGATTTTAAACTATTAACATGCATTTTACCATTCATCTTTATATTGTTCAATGCCACTTAAAAATATCAGAGAATTTAACTCATATGCAGAATTACCAAATAATTAGCAAATAAATAATTTTGAACAAGTTATTTCACTACTCTGAACCTTAGTTTCCACATCTGTGAGATGAATTTCATTTAACAAATTAACCCTACCAGGATTAACTAAGCTTCTATTATGTGCTTGGAACTCTTCTGAATAGTGAGTTAAGACTACCTGTCTTGCCTACTTCACAGAGTTATTATTAAGATCAAAAAGGCAATGAGTCTAGAAATATCACAAACTACTAAAACTCAAGATGAAATATACTGAACAGTGCTATAATCATTAAAGAAATTAATTTTATAGATGAAACCTGAAAAAAATAATCTTCAGGTTCAAATGATTTCCCTAGCAAATTCTACACAGCATTTAAAGAAGAAATAACAAACTCTTCCAAAAAATAAAAAGGAGGAAATGCTTCCCAAAATGTTTAATGAGGCAAACCTAATACTGATTAAAAAATAGATAAAATCAGATAAAAAAATCGTTCCAAAAAGGCAAATTATAGACCAATATCCCTCATGAATATAGATATGAATCTGTTAATGAATACTATCATATAAAATTCATCTACATATAAAGAAATGATACACCACAACCAAGTAGGATTTATCATGGGCTACAATGTTGGTTTAATAATAGAAAAATCAATCAATTTAACCCACCATATTAACAGTCTGGAGAATAAAAACTGCCGGGAGCCGGTCCATGCTTGCTGTTTCAAGGGACCTGGAATATATGGCATACTGTTCTTAATATGTTTGCTCACCTTCTTGGCACTATGTGTTTTAACCAAGGTCTCTGAGAAAGGTTGTTTCCCCAGGTAGGGATTTTCCCCTGAAGTTAGGGAGGGAATAAAACCTCTTAACTAAGTGCCAGGCGGGTAATTAATCACTTTAACTACGAACAATCATGCTTAAGCTACATAATCTTTACTCCCTGGAATGGAGATAAGAAACGCCCTAACCTTTGTAATAGAGATTGATAGGATTGGAATCAACTGGAATAAATACAGATGTAATAAGACAGAACTTTGAAGACAGAACCTAGGCACAGAACCTACACAGAACGTTCTCTAGAGACAGAAGAACTTCGCTGGAGAGAACATGGCAAAAGATCCTGGACAGAAACTGGCCTCAGAACCGAGAGACAGAACCTAGGCACAGAACCTACACAGAACGTTCTCTAGAGACAGCAGAACTTCGCTGGAGATCCAGACAAGAACTTGGCTGGAGATCCTGGCTAGAGATCCTGGCTAGGCTGCTGATCAACTGAACGCTGTCTCCGTGTCCTTCCTTCTTCGCCGACTCCGTCCACACCTTTGGGGATCCCTGGACCTGCTGGGGCAGGACCCTGGCAAAAAACTACGTTATTATACTAATTAACTGAAGGCCAGTGCACGAATTTGTACACCAGTGAGGTCCCTCGGCCTGGCCTGTGGGGATTGGGCCGAAACTAGCTCTCCAACATCCCCCGAGGGGTCCCAGATTGTGAGAAGGCGCAGGCCAGGCCAAGGGGCCCCACCAGTGCACCATTGGGGCTGGGGAGGGTGCAGGAGGTTGGCCAGCTGAGGAGGGACCATGGGAGGGCTCCAGGGCATGTCCAGACTTTCTCACTCAGTCCTGATTGGCAGGACCCCAAAAGCAAGCTTACCTACCAGTCGGAGCATCTGCCCCCTGATGGTCAGTGCACATCATAGCGAGCAGTTGAGTGGCCTTAGCATATCATTAGCATACTAGAGGCCCGGTGCACAAAAATTTGTGCACTCGGGGGGGAGGGGGGTCCCTCAGCCCGGCCTGTGCCCTCTTGCAGTCTGGGACCCCTCGGGAGATAAAGACCTGCTGGCTTAGGCCTGCTCCCAGGTGGCAGAGGGCAGGCCCAATCCCTAGGTGCAGCCCCTGGTCGGGCTCAGAGCAGGGCCGATTGGGGAGTTGGGGCGCCGCCCCCTGTCATGCACAGAGCAGGGTGGATTGGGAGGTTGCGATGCCACCCTCAGTCACGCTCAGGGTAGGGCCGATTGGGGGGTTGGGGCACCGTCCCCTGTCACACTCAAGGCAGGGTCAATGGGGAGGTTGTGGCGCCACCCCCTGTCACGCACAGAGCAGGGTCCATCAGGGGGTGGGGGAGCTCCCCCCTGTCATGCACAGAGCAGGGCTCATCAGGGGGTTGGGGAGCTCCCCCCTGTCACGCACAGAGCAGGGCCCATCAGGGGGTTGAGGATCTGCCCCCTGTCACTCACAGAGTAGGGCCGATAGGAGAGTTGGCGCACCACCCCCTGTCACACACAGAGCAGGGCGGATCAGGGGGTTGGGGCGCCGCCCTCTATCACCCACAGAGCAGGGCCGATCAGGGGGTTGGGGCACTGCCACTGTCACACTCAGGGCAGGGCCGATGGGGAGGTTATGGCTCTACCCCATCACACACAGAGCAGGGCCTGTGGGGGGGGGGGTTGGGGCACCACCCTCTATCACCCACAGAGCAGGGTCGATCAGGGGATTGGGGCGCCGCCACTGTCACACTCAGGGCAGGGCCGATGGGGAGGTTATGGCTCTACCCCATCACACACAGAGCAGGGCCTGTGGGGTGGGGGGGTTGGGGCGCCGCACCCTGTCACACACAGAGCCACAGGGTGATCAGGGGGTTGGGGAGCTCCCCCCATCAGGCACAGAGCAGGGCCGATCAGGGGGTTGGGGCGCCTTCCCCTGTCAGGAACAGAGCAGGGCCGATAGGGAGGCTGTGGCCCCATCCCCTGTCACACACAGAGCAGCAGGGCGATCAGGGGGTTTGGGCGCTGCCCCCTGTCATGCTGATACCAGTGCCGGGAGGCCTCTCAGCTCCGCTGATCCTGGTGCTGGGAGGCATATTACCCTTTTACTATATAGAATAGAGGCCTGGTGCATGGGTAGGGGCCAGCTGGTTTGCCCTGAAGGGTGTCCTGGATCAGGGTGGGGGTCCCCACTGAGGTGCCTGGCCAGCCTGGATGAGGGGATGATGGCTGTTTGCAGCTGGTCACACACCCTTCAGGGTGGGGGTCCCCACTGGGGTGCCTGGCCAGTCTGGGTGAGGGGCTGAGGGCTGTTTTCAGGCTGAGGGTGACTGAAGCTCCCAACTGCTCCTTTTTTCCTTTTTTCTTTTTTTTTATTCTGGGCCAGCTTTAGCTCTGAGGCTTGGCTCCAGCTCTGAGGCCTCAGCTGCTGAAAACAGGTATCTGGTTTGTTTTGGTTCTATAATCGAAACTCTGTATCAACTCCAGCTCTGAGATCCCAGCTCTCTGAAAGCTGGTTTCTGGGGTTTTGTTTAGCTTCTATATTTGTTACAATGTTTTTTAAACTGCAAGCTCAGAGGCCAGTAAGGCAGGTGGGGAACGTTGCAGTCCTCCGTCACTGAAGCAAGCAAGCCTCATGTTCAGTTTAAGCTGCCTGGCTGCCGGCCGCCATCTTGGCTGGCAGTTAATTTGCATATCGCTCTGATTAGCCAATGGGAAGGGTAGCGGTCATATGCCAATTACCATGTTTCTCTTTTATTAGATAGGATTATGCTTTGACCAGACGACCAGACACTTAGCATATTATGCTTTTATTATATAGGATACAGAAAAAGCATTTGAGAAAAGTCAACATAAATTAATGATAAAAATTCTCAGCAAATAGGAGTAGAAGGAAATTTCCTCAACCTAATAAACAAATTGCCAAAACCCTACAGATAACATCAAACTTAATGGCAAAAGACTAAATTCTTTCTCCCTAAAAACAAGAACAATGCAAAGCATCCTCTCTCACCAATTCAACATCATACTAAAGGTTTTAGCCAATGCAATAAGGCAAGAAAGATACTTAAAAGGTATAAATATTGAAAATAATAAAATAAAATTATATTTGTAGTAAATTTAACCATGTACAGAAAATAGCAAGGAATTTACAAAAACAAAATCTTCCTAGAAATAAAAGTGACTTTATTAAGGTGGTAGGCCACAAAGTCAACATATAAAAATCAATCATACATTGATATAGAACAGATTGACAATTGTCAGAGTGGAGGGGTGTTTGTGGGGCTGGGTGAAAGAGGTGAAGGGATTGAGCAAAAGGAACAAACTCATAGAATAGACAATAGTATGGTTATTACCAGAGGGAAAGGGATCACGGGGGGATAGGGGTAAGTAAAGGGGGAATAAATGGTGATGGAAGAAGACTTGACTTGGGGTGGTGAACAGAATAGAATAGAATATACAGATGATGTATTATAGAATTATAATCTGATGCCTATATAATTTTGCTAAGCAATGTCATCCCAATAAATTCAATAAAAATTTAAAAATAAAAAATGATAAAAAAATCAATCATAGTTTTATATACTCTCAATTTAACATTGAAAACTAAAATTTGAAAAAATACATACAATTTATAATAGCTCAAACAAAATGAAATACTTAAGTATAATCTAACAAAATATGTATAGACACTATACTGAAAACCATAAATCACTGATGAAATTTTAAAAAGATCTAAATACAGAGATATACTGTATGATTGAAAGAAACAGTAAAAATGTCAATTATTTTCAAACTAATCTACAGATTTAATGCAATTCTTATGAACATCCCAACAGAGTTTTTTTGTATTTTCACATAAATGGATTGTAAAATTTATTTGAAAAGCAAAGAAACTAAGAGAGCTAACAGAATTTTGAAAAAGAAGAATATAGTTGAAAGGTTAACACTATTTTATTTTAAGAATTATTGTAAGCCTACACTAATCAAGACAGCATGGTATTGGAAAAGGAAAGGAACCACAAATCAATAAAACAAAACAGAGTGTCCAGAAATAGACTCATAAATATGGCCAATTGATTTTTGAGTAGGGTAAAAAAAGAAGTCAATGGAGAAAAGATATTATTTTCATCAAATGGTGCTAACGTAATTTTACACCCATAGGCACAACATGTAACCTTGACCTAAAGCTCACATCTTATACAAAAATTAACTAAACATGGATAAATAATCCACATGTAAAACCTAAAACTGTATTTAAAAAAAGGACATAAGAGAAAATCTTCATGACCTTGGATTAGGTAAAAAGTTTTTAGATATGACACCAAAATCATGATCTATGCAAAATAAGTTGATAAATTGGATTTAATCAACATTTAAAAGTTTTGTTCCATGAAAGACACTGTTAAGAGAATGAAATACACTGGGAGAAAATACCTCTGAAAGGTCAGCCCTTTCCCCCTGTAACCATAAGATCATTCTGATTCTACCTCCTCTCACTGATAATGTGCCCTGGGCCAGATCTAGAGGTGGATACTTTCACATCCTATGTCTCACTGAATCCTTATACCAACCCTTAGAGATAGCTAGTGATTATTATCTCCATTTTAGGATGAGAAAACTGAGTCACCAGTGGTAAACAGAGAATAAATAATAAACTCAATGTAAAATTAAATAGTAAGGCACTTTGATCTTAATCTAAGCTAACAACATTTTGATTTCTCAGTATGAGTCCATGTTATGATTCATGGAGTTAGGGTTTTTAGAAAAAAAGAAAACTTTTCATTGGACTAAGTAGCACCCTAGGTAGGAACCAAAATTAGGGGTGTTTGCCTGAGTTACTGGCTTCCATGCCTGCAAGATACAGGAAGAAAGACATTAGGTGATTAACTGAAAGACTTACTGGCTGACTAGGGGCCTCCATGTTCCAATGTATGGGTGGGTGAGCTCATGGGTGAGCTCTGAAGGGGACGGGATAGTCTCAAGAGTTTTCGACTTAGTGATAAGAGAGAAAGGGCAAAGAAAAACAGAGACGTGAAAGAAGGAAAAGATATTCAAAATGCCATTTCTTCTACCTTAGCAAGTTCAGTTCAACATGCTATCATGTTTTACCTCTTGTCTTCTTTCTAATTACACTTTGTAAGGAGTTAGCTTCATTATTTTCCTTCAGACACCCTCATTAGTATGAACCATAGGTTCAAAAGGCCCAAGTGCCCTTTGGGAAATCCAACTAAACCAGTTTTTTTCTTCTTCAGCTTCATAATATCAACATTGACGGGGTGATGGATAATGTCTATTCTATTCAGGATCATCACCGCACCTTTTAACCATCTATCGAAACTGGTGTTGATGAATGAAAATACTGTCTTTAATTTTAAACAGACCATATGACTAAAATAATCCAACATCAGATGTCATTCTAGTAACCAGAAGTCAAGCCAAATGGGTGATACAAATAAAAAGTAGGCTCTTATGTTAGGAAGAATTTAAACAACATATCATTCAGTGCTTAGGTTTCCCATTTGACAGGAGTGGGTTTAATACCATCAATTCAAAACAGGCTCTTTGCAGCTAATTGGGGACTTAAAGAAAGATGGAAAACTTTAAACAGACACACTTCATTTTAAAAACCCTTTGTTGCACACCTATACACATGCGAAGACAACAAGCAGTAGCAAGAATAAAGGTTTTATCTCATTTCCACAGTACATTTTCCTTAATATTTTTCCAATCACCAGTGCTCTACCTCCAGAATTCCAAGCTCAACTTGTATCTAAGCCACATTAAATGAAAAGGAGATAATAAAATTACTAGTGTGTTGAAAGGTGATTAAATTTACATAATGACTCTGAATTTGATTAAATGCCAGATCCTCCCTCTAAAAAAATTACCTGTAGAGGCATTAAATCTTACAGTCATACACACTTCACTGCGTTTACACTTTATTCACAGAAGCACCAGTTTATCTTAGCAGAGATTACTGCCATCCCTCCATAGAAACATGGGATGCAGGTAATGCCTGGAAGCTTACTATTCAGGAGAGCAGTAGGGGCTCATGTAGCTGATTTGCAGAATAAATATTAGAAAAATGTGAGAGAGACAGTCATTGTGTTCATCTTGAAAAAAGACTCAGAGGTACAACTTTTCTGCTCTACCAAAAGTGGAATGGCTTCTTTAAATGCCATATAAATACTTTTTTCCTGAAACCTATGGCTTCCCTTCCATTAAAAAACTCTAAGTTGCTCATCATGGTCTTGCCCTTTAGGAACACACTGGTGAGGAGTGAGGCCATGGTATGTCAGATTTGGAATCCATTCCTGTCAAGTTGGTAGGTAACTTATGCATGTTCTCTCACCCTAAATATTATCCCAGATTGTGATTGAATAGTAGGTGGAGGATTTTCTCATTGTTCAGTTGCAGTCTTTGAAATAAAAATATTCACATAAACAAGTAAAAAAAAAAAAGCAACCCTATGCACTATACTATGACAGGCACCAAAGCAAAACACACCATGATACAGCTTCCAGAATACCTGTCATACCCATTGAAAAAGATTATACAACAAAATTCTTCTTAAACACAATTTGCCTCTACCAACCTATTGGAAAGAGGCTGGTACTGGCTCAGAAAGGAGAATGTCTTACCACTCTTCAATGTAACATTAAGAAAAGGAGGACTATAGCATCAACATGTTGCTCTTCATTGGACCCAAACTGCTTCAGTTGGAGAAAATCATTTATTTCTCTACCATGACTCATGTAAACTAGTCATTCCACACATTCCTAGATGCAGGAGCATGCAAGTATTGGCTGGGAAACTACAGAAATCTAAACTTGACCAAACTGTTGGTGTTGTTTAATGTTCTATGCATCCACCCCTTTCAAAGCACTCTATAATTTGCTATCAAATGTACATCAGTTCCTTCCCAGTCATTTCCAAATTCCAGAGGTAGCTATGGTCAACCTACAGTGCATCTGCACTGCATTCAGTGAATGTAAGACTCGGGTCACAGGTTAGTGCATTATAGTTAAGTTGTAAATAGTTAACCACAATAGTGGCAAGCAGCTTGCCTCAGAAACCTGAAACAGAACTTTAGCATATGTCCAACCAACGGTACTTACAAAATAACCTTTTAAAAAGTGGCATTATTGGACTCTCCCTCCTAGGAGTATGCCCCTGATTCCACCCCCCTTCTTCTCTCAAAGGTATGCATCTCCTAAATGCTAAAGGAACCCACAAGATTTGGTGGGCAGCAGCAGCTAATCCTGGGATAACCCACTGAACCTGTCTTCAAGGCCCCCTTTTCTCTGACTTAGTGAGCCAAAGCAGCCCAGTGTAGGCTCATTTCTCTACCTAGTCCCTTTCCTGTTGCTTCCTCTATCCTAGACCCTTCCTTGTTTTACTGTCCCCAGCTTTAATAAACATCCTCAAAAAAACAAATAAAAATAATCTGTATCTGTATGTATAAAAGGCTAATATGGCAAGTGTCCCCTCAGAAGTTCGACCAGGAGACCAGGAGTTTGATCACTCGCTATGATGTATGCTGATCACCAGGGGGCAGCGCAGAATGAAGGAAGATTCCGGCCAGCAGCCAGCAGTCGGAAGGCCCTGATCAGCCCTCATTACCAGCCAGGCATAGGGACCCTACCTGTGTACAAATTTCATGCACT
Organism: Myotis myotis; assembly: GCF_014108235.1. NCBI lineage: Eukaryota > Metazoa > Chordata > Mammalia > Chiroptera > Vespertilionidae > Myotis > Myotis myotis. The sequence continues at coordinate 15,603,963 of NW_023416346.1, forward strand.
GGGCCTCTAGTAGTAGTAGTAGTAGTAATAATAATAATAATAATAATAATAATAAGTGTTATTATTGCCCAGCCGGTGTTGCTGCTCAGTGGTTGAGTGTCAACCCATGAACCAAGAAGTCCCTGGTTCGATTCCCAGTCAGAGCACATGCCTGGGTTGCAGGCTCAATCCCCAACAGAGGGCATTCAGGAGGAAGCCAATTAATAGCTGTCTCTCATTGATGTTTCCATCTCTCTATTCCTCTCCCTCTCTCTCTCTAAAATAATTAAAAACATATTTTTCAAAAGTGCCTTTATTGGGCTATTTTTAAATGTGCAACAATCTCTATATATAAAAGCATAAGCGACCATCCGACTGTTCGACCCTCTGACCGGTAGCTATGATGCGCAATGACCACCAGAGGGCAGACACTCAATGCAGGAGCTGCAGAGCTGCGGTGACTTGGCAGCTGTGGTTCTCAGGTGACGCACCTGGAACCAGAGAGGAGGGAGCCCGATTCTGGGGTGCATCACCCAAGAACTGCCCTCTCACAATTCGGGATGTCAGAGAGCCGGTTTTGGCCCTATCCCCGCAGGCCAGGCTGAGGGACTCCACTGATGCACAAATCTGTGCACCGGGCTTCTAGCTTGGATATAAAAAGACCAAATTTCACAAAATAAGGACTGTAAACTAGTGGATTAGTATTTTATAAGCATTCATTATGGTCCTTAAAAATACATGTAAGTACAATGAATAAATAGTTTTAAAGGTCACAGGATGCCTTTTAGTATTTCAAAAATTTGTATTATTTGTTAATTTTATAATAATCATTTTGTAAGGCTAAACCTGAAATTTGTTTCCTTGCAAAATGTTTTTCTTTAGCACACTGGTTTATTATAGAAGAGTTGTTGTGAGTTATAGAACTGCCTTGTTCCATTTTTCTTTAAAAGAAATCCCCAGGGAACTCAGAGAATTAAACTCATAAATTTAATTTCAATATCTGGTAAGCTGTGAGGACAATTATTAAGGCAGTCATTTATGAGTACCTAGGGGAAACCCGAATGATAAACAGTAGTCAATATGAATTCTTCAAACACAAATCATGCCAAACGAAGATAATTCCTGTTTGTGATAAGATGACAAGCTGAATGGTGAAAGAAGATGGTGCAAAGTTAACATATCTTAGAGAGAGAGGCATCTGATATAATTTAATCTGTCATTCTTATAAGAATACCAGAGAAAGATAATAAATAGAGCTAGTAAAAGAGAAAACTGATGGAACAGCTAGAATTGGTTTGGTATAAGCTCAAAGTGAGTGGAACAGATGACAGAGTAGGATACATTTAAAATGCAATACATCCCAGATCATGAATAATTACAGTTGGGTTATATTAACATGTATTATAATTTTAGTCAGTATAATCAAAATACCTGTAGCTACATACACTATTGGGGAGAGAAATAAATTAAATGCATTATTATTATATTGAAACTGTTTAAATCAATCCCATGTGGAGTGTTTTTTAAAGCCAAGTATTTTTCATAAAGAGTATCTTCATGAAATGAATAACGAATGTAAATGGAAGGTATCTTTCTGTACAAACAGACCACTGAGAAACACCCAGAGGCTGTGAAGAGATTCCTCTGTGATTTGCGGGGGGTGGGTGGGGGCGGGCGGGGGGTGCTAATCCAAGACTTCTTTAAGTCTACAGAGCAAATCCAAATACTTAGCCAGTGGTTCTCAACCTGTGGGTCGCGACCCCTTTGGCGGTCGAATGACCCTTTCACAGGGGTCGCCTAAGACCATCCTGCATATCAGATATTTACATTACAATTCATAACAGTAGCAACATTACAGTTATGAAGTAGCAATGAAAATAATTTTATGGTTGGGTCACAACATGAGGAACTGTATTTAAAGGGCCAAAAGGTTGAGAACCACTGCTGACTTAGACTAGTATCAAGGTTCTTCATAAACTGGGTCAGAAGACTATCCTCTACAGTTGTATTTTATACTGCTGTTCATCCTATCAGAACAATCACCACTCCCTGAGCTTTCACACCTATAGTGTATGTGGCTTATCAGCTTAAACTATCTTTCACTTCAATGTCTTCCTGTAAATAGTCTCATCAGTACTTTAAGACCAAACTCAAAAGCTTATTTCTTCAAACATAATCTTTCCAGACTTCCTAATTAAATTAAATTTTTCACTCTTCCAATACTCCCATAGAAACCTGTTTAAATTTCTACATATAACTTTGTTGTTGTCTTCCTTGTATGAGAATTAACATTGTACATGTTGATTTCCCTGTTAGACTGAACTCCTGCAGGGTGAGAGCCATTTCTTATTCATTCTTAACCTTTTTCACAGGATGCACTTAACAGATATTTGTTGAATTGGATTGAAACTGAAATAAACATGCCATCTTGACACTTATTATTGAGAAAGCCCTATAATTCCAGGGCAATTACTATTGGTTTGGTCTTTTCCTTTCCAGAACTTCATGATTATTTTTTAGTGCTGGGAATAAAATAAAACAGAACAAAACTAAAAACCTGAAAATAAGTAAGTAAATAAATAAATACTCTCCCTACCATTCAATTTCTATCAGGCAGTGAAAAATAAAAGACATTTACCTGACATCTGGAATGACCTTTCTTTTGGACTCTGAAGGACTTAGAAATGCTCAATTCAGCAACTGGGCCATGGCCACATCCAGATTCTGAATCCCTAAAGCATTAAGGCAAAGCCATTGGAGAATCAGGATTGAAGACCACCAAAGAAGGAGACTATTATAGAAATCATCTCATAGTTACCATGTACCTTCTCTTACACACCTTATTCAGAAAATGTGAATTCAAAGAGGAACATTCAGGGAGGCAGGACTGATAGGGAAACTGGAGGACTCTGATCTGGAAAATAAAAGACTGATTCCTTCTAGTATATTGGTGTTTGGGGTCAAAATAGAGGTTGCAAGCCTGTATCTCTGAGGTGGAGCATGAAGAGATTTTTTAATTTTTTTATTGCTTAAATAGCTTTATTATGATACAATTATTATTTTTGTACACATATTTAATGTGTACAACTAGTTGAACTTGGACATATACATACACCCATAAAATCATTTTGGAAATTCAAGTTTCCAAGAGACCAATGTAGGGCTGCCAGTATTCTTAAAGGCGAATGTTACTTTTGCTATAAATTGGCGATAAAAGCAGTTATAGGACAGCACAACTCAAGGGGAGATGAAATGAAAATAAACTTTTAATTGGAGTCTTACAAAACTTACATCTGTCTCTTTTTTTGTTTGTTTGTCAGTTTATTTTGTTCATTAGATTCCACATTCTTTTTTTCCAAGAAAAACGATTTTAAACATAATAGTCAAATGCAGTAAACCTTAATATTTCAAGAAAAACAATTTTAATATAATAATATTACCAAAACTGTACTAGCATAGTATAATATCACAAAAGTTGTAGGAAATATTAAAAATATTCAAATAACAGGATTACTTCTATTATATTCTAAAATATTTTTCCCTCTGGCTCTATTTTGGTTCATCAGTTCATTATATTCCACAAATGAGTGTGATCATGTGATATTTTTCTTTCCCCAACTGGCTTATGTCACTTCGCATGATGCTCTCCAGGTCCATTCATGCTGTTGCAAATGGTAAGAATTTCTTCTTTTTTACAGCAGCATAGTATTCCATTGTGTAGATGTGCCACAGTTTTTTAATCCATTCATCTGCTGATGGGCACTTACTAGTAAGTTGTTTCCAAATCTTAGCTATTATACTAGTAAATTGTGCTGCTATGAACATAGGGGTGCATATATCCTTTCTGATTGGTGTTTCTGGTTTCTTGGGATATATTCCTAGAAGTGGGATCACTGGGTCAAGTGGGAGTTCCATTTTTAAAGTTTTGAGGAAACTCCATACTGTTCTCCACAGTGGCTGCACCAGTCTGCATTTCCACTAGCAATGCAAAAGGGTCCCTTTTTCTCAGCATCCTCACCAGCACTTGTCATTTGTTGATGACAACTATTCTGACAGGTGTGAGATGGTACCTCATGGTTGTTTTGATTTGCATCTCTCAGATGATTAGTAACTTTGGCCATGTTTTCATATGTCTCTTAGATTTCTGTAGGTCCTTTCAAAAAGGGTCTATTTAAGTCCTTTGCCAATTTTTTTGATTATTTATCTTCCTTTTGTTCAGATGTATGAGTTCCCTGTAAATTTTGGAAATTAAACCCTTATCAGAGATAACATCGGCAAATATGTACTCCCATGCAGTGGGCTTTCTTGTTGTTTTGTTGATGGTTTCTTTTACTGTGCAGTAGTTTTTTCTTTGATGTAGTCCAATTTGTTTATTTTCTCCTTAGTTTCCATTGCCTTAGGAGCTGTATCAGTAAAGATATTGCTACGACATATGTCTGATATTTTGCTGCCTATGGATTCTTCTAAGATTTTTATGATTTCCCATCTTATGTTTAAGTCCTTTATTCATTTTGAGTTTATTTTTGTATATGGTGTAAGTTGGTCGTCTAGTTTCATTTTTTTTTTTTTGCATTTGTCTGTCCAATTTTTCCAACACCATTTATTGAAGAGACTATCTTGACTCCATTGTATGCTCTTCCTCCTTTGTCAAATATTAATTGAGCATAAAGTCTTGGGTCAACTTTTGGGTTCTCTGTTCTGTTCCATTGGTCCATCTGCCTGTTCATGTGCCAGTCCCAGGCAGTTTTGAGAACAGTGGTTTTGTAATATAGCTTGATATCTGGTATTGTGATACCTCCAACTTTGTTCTTCTTTCTCAGGATTTCTACGGCTCTTTGGGGTGAGATTTTTTTAAATGCCCATAGCTACTGATTCTGCCTAAGGTTTTATCACAGTGCTTCATAGGAAGGACTGTGTGGCTTCATAATGTGGAAATCTCTTCTCACCTTGAATTATAAGCAGGAAGTGCTTCTCCCTCCCCCCCCAAGGCCCCTCTGATGGTTTAGCTTATAATAAAATATTATTCCAGCATCAGAGAACTCTCAATAGAACCCTCTTACAGAGCCTGTCATGTAGCACACACTCAGGAAGTAGCTTTTGTGGCTTGCCCTTAGAGAATCACAGGCTCACAGAAAGGTTAGCGCTGCTCTGTGTGATTTGCTAACTAACAAACACTTGCTGATTTAAGGGAGACAGAATATGAGCTTCTAGGCTCAAGTAAACTTGGGTTCAAATTTCAGCTCTTCCACCTGCTAGCTGTGTGACCTTGGACAATGTCCTTAACCTTTCTGTGCCTCATCTGTCAATAATTATGAACATGGGTAATTATTGTACCTCTTTCATGAGTTTTTTGGACTACAGGAAATGAGGTTCACAATAGCTAATGTATAATAAATGCTCAAATAAGGGCAAACTAGAATTAATAGCTTTTTGAGAGAGGAGTCACACCCATACAGGCAAATGAAAACTATTGAGAACAGAACATGTCCAAATAAGCAAGAACTTTATAGTCAACTAGAGGCCCAGTGCACAGATTTGTGCACCAGTGGGGTCCCTTGGCCTGGCCTGTGGGGATTGGGCCGAGACTGGCTCTCCGACATCCCCCGAGGGGTCTCGGATTGCAAGAGGGCACAGTCCAGGCTGAGGGACCCCACCGTTGTAAGATCGGGGCCAGGGAGGGACCACAGGAGGGCTCCAGGGTGTGTCCAGCCCCTTTAGCCCAGTCCCCATTGGCTGGACCCCAGCAGCAAGCTAACCTACCAGTTGGAGCGTCTGCCCCTGGTGGTCAGTGCATGTCATAGCGACTGGTCGAACAGTTGAATGGTTGGACACTTAGCATATTAGGCTTTTATTATATAGGATGAAGCCAAATCAGAAAAATAGGCTAATGCTATAGAAGACAATTCTTATGAAAAGGAGAAAAGAAACTGTCAGCAAGTATTGGGACAAGCTCTGGAGACTGTTTGGGGAAGATAACTTGAGAGTGGTCCAAGGCCAGAGTAGATACATGGTGTGTGGGAGGGAAATTGATCAAGGTAATTTAGATTTCCCCAAAGCATTTGTAAGCCATTGGAATTCTTCAAGTATCAGAATGTATAAGTGGGTACTGTCCTCAACATAGAGAAAAAGTAAAAGAAACCTGAGGACAGTGAATGAAAAATTAGTTTATATATTCACAATTGGCCATTTTTAGTGCTCTCTATAGAAAACTCATAAAAACTCAGGGCTTTCTGAAAGTTACATTTCAAACTCATTAAGCCCTAAAGGGAATCAGCAGGGCTACATATGCCAACGTGGACAGCAACCAAGATATACATGGAAGTGAATTACAACATTGTTTTTTAGCATGTTCCAATTAGTACTACCTGAAAAAGCATGTATGTGTATACATGCATATATATGACTGTACATACATTTATATGCCTAAGAAGTGAGATGAGGGACTTAAAGGGGCTCTTCTTTATTTTTAAAACCATTTGTACTGTTTGCATTTTTACCAAGAATATGTATCATCTTTATAAGTTAAAAAGAACACCAGAAAATAATAATTCTAAAAATTCAGAATATTGCACAGTTCTTTGCACAAAGTAGGACTCAGTAAATGTTTGAATGAATGGAGGAAAGTTATTTACTTGCCCATCAGTTGGTACATGAGAAGATAGAAAGGAATATAAAAAGAAGTGAAAGAAATAGAAGGGGGGAATACAGAAATCACAGAAGCTACCTGGAGCAATTTTCACTTCCTCATAAAAGAAAAAGAAAATAGAAGGAAAGCTGCTAAAGGAAAGAGCTGATGAGCACCTTCCCCACTCTAGTGTTAGGATTTATATGACGGAATATAGTCTGCGGTCTATTGGCCAATATTCCAATGGACTTTGCAAGTATGAGAGCCTGTAAACAGAAGGATCTTTACGGAGCTGATCAAAGCTCTGCTGTTGGAAGGGGCAGAGCAGAGGTTAATGTTCTCCTTTTGGTGATAAAAGATGTTTTGCCATGAGAATGCATCTCAGTGAGAAGCCCAGGGATTTTATGGAAAGTGCCATAAAACATACTGTATTAGTAATAATATATGCCATTTGAAGAACACTGCTTTCCCAAATATGACAGTTTATTATGAAATGCCTTTCCATGAAGAACAGAAGAAATTAAAGTTGTAAAACCCTACTAGGTCATCTATTCTCTCCTAGAAGGTCTAAAGCAGATTATATTCCATCATATAAATCCTAACACTTTCAATGATGTGTAAGGGGGATTTACATTAATAAATCCTAAATGAAAAACACAGACACAAAGCAGCAATACTGAATGCAAAGAAAAGAGAGCCACCTTTACTAATTCCCTACATCCCAAAGTGATTATGAGTTGCCAGCATGTGTTTTAATTTATATTTTAAAAAAGAATTACAACTTCATTGAAAGCTTAATAAATGAAGTTATCAGAGTCAAGTTAAAAAAAATGAACACAAATGCTATTTTCATTGATCATTTTAGAATGCTCATGGGAGATAACCAAACTCCTGAGCAAATATGGGAGATCTGGTCCTGTAGCAACCCACGTGTACCTTTATTTTTACAAGGCAAACACTCTTGGCCAAAGTGATAAGATGATTGAACCGAGTGCAGTGGCTTTCTTGCGATTACAGCTAATTTGCTCTTCAATGAAACCCATTTATACTGATCATCTTAATTTTGTTATTTAACAATGAGGACCCTTATAGATAAGTTTTCTGTTTTATTTCACTTTAGTTTTCAGATTCTTCTATTTCCTTCCATTTTTATCCATCTGTGAAAAAACAGGATGCTTTCTAACTTTGTGATAACTACTCACTAAATGGCCCATAGGAAAGCACAATGGGAATCCAGACTTCTTTTTATTAAATGTTATCTTTCCTTCTACTTTTTTCTCTTCCTTAGTCATTATCTAGAGATCTGGATGTGCAAACAACTTCTTATAAGTGGCTCTTCCTCTCCTGGGCTCATTCTCCCATTCTGTACAAAGAAGAGCTAGATCAAAGGAGTGCTAACTTTCAATGGCATTGATTCTATTAAGTCTGAGTGACAAGACACACAGAAGTCTTTCTTGACCCTATTATCAACCTCACAGAGCTGAAGGCTCTCTCTAGTTAGATGCCCACACCCTGGTGGAGCATGCTTAGCCTTCAGTGCTCTCCTCGGGGTAGTGAAACTTCTCTTAAATAAAGTGAGGGCCTTCCACCCAGACTCTGGCTTGACCTCTCGGGGATCTCAGTTGGTAGAGGTTATGCCAACCAACTTCTATGGCACAATAGATACTCATTTGGTAGACATAGTAGAGATTCTATTAATACTTCGTGGCCTACTGAGAACTCCAGTAAAAGAACTCATAATGAGGGGCGGCCATTTCTTTTGAAGCACCGCAGTCCAGGCTCTGTGAGTTTACCCCTCAATCCCAAATCTTTCCTCAATGGATTAACAGGAAAATCAGTAATGGTGAAATTTAAGTGGGCAAGGGAATATAATGGCTACCTGACATCTGTAGATGGCTATATTAACAAGCAGCTTTCAAACACGGAAGAATACATAGATGGAGCCTTGTCTGGACACCTGGGTGAAGTTCAAATAAGATGTAATAATAGCCTTTATATCAAGGATGTTGAAGACGAGGAAGAAGATGGAGAAATGAGAAAATAGCCTCTTTTGTGGGAAATTTTTTGTACATATATTTCTAGACAATAAAAATTTGTTTTTTCAATTTGAAAAAAAAAGGATTTGTAATGACAACTCACTGAAGGCTCTCCATGATCCTGCAATTGTTTCTGCTCTAAACTACACAACTACACTGTCATCTTCATGGTGCCTGTTTCAGTTAGGGTTCCCCACAGAAACAGAAGCAAGGAGAGAGAGAGAGAGAGAGAGAGAGAGAGAGAGAAACAGCTCACATACACACAAAAAGAAATTAGCTCACATAACTGTAGGGGCTGAAAAGTCTGAAATTTGTAGAGCAGGCCAACAGGCTAGAAATTCAGGTATAAACTGATGTTGCAATCATGAGGCCAAAAATCTACAAGGTAAACCTGGCATACTGAAACTCAGGAAGGATTTCTATGTTACATTCTTGGAGTCAAATTCTTTCTTCTTTGGGAAACCTCTGTCTTTGATCTTAAGGTCTTCAAGTGATTGAATGAGGCCCACCCACATTATGGAGGGCAATTTGCTTTACTCAAATTCACCTGATTTAAATGTTAGTCACATCTAAATAAATACCATCACAGCAACATCTAGACTAGTGTTTGACCAAACAACTGGGCACAATAGCCTAGCCAATTGACACATAAAATTAATCATCACAGTTTACAATTATGGCCTGCCTTTGCTACTCACATAGGCCACAGTTATTCTCCTTTGAACTGGGTTACCTTGGGCTAGCTGATACTAGCCTTATACCCTATTCCTGTTCCCTAAGTCCTGCCAGATTTTTTGATACCAGGCCTACACTTTTGGTCTGCTTTTCTACTCTATTAACTGCTTTCAAAATAGCTTCAGTACAAGCTGCTAGACCAGTTACAGCAGACAACAAACAAAAAGAAGTCAGTAGCTCCTGTATTCTAGCTCAGGAAATTCTTCTCCTTCAAGCTTTCCCATGAATAGGCTTTATTGGCTCCCCAAAGCACTTGGCTTTGTGTACTGTCTCAGTCTCATGTGGTGCCATGCCAGGCCGTTTGCCTTATTTCTGACCTGCTCTTCCCTCAGGACCCTGTTCCCAATCTTTGCTCTCCACCAACAATGGGCAAAGAGGTTCCATGTCTGTGCTCCACCATCATCTGGAAAGGAAAAACGAATAATAAGTTACAGCTCTTAAAACACTTTCACATCCAGATATCACTAACTGGTATTCTTTTTTTAAAAAATATATTTCATTGATTTTTTTTTACAGAGAGGAAGGGAGAGGAATAGAGAGTTGGAAACATCAATGAGAGAGAAACATTGATCAGCTGCCTCCTGCACACCTCCTATGGGGATGTGCCCACAACCCAGGTACATGCCCTTGACCAGAATCGAACCTGGGACCCTTCAGTCTGCAGGCCTATGCTCTATCCACTGAGCCAAACCAGTTATGGGGACTAACTGGTATTCTTGATGCCACCCTGAGAGTTTATAAATGAGAAAAGCCTTATTTGGTGGATGAAAAATATGAGGTTCAGAAAGAGTAAGTCCTCGGCACAGGGGCACATAGCTAGGCAGTACACACGTCCCTGCTATGGAGACCAGGACTCTGGGTTATTTCATCAAACTAGAAGCACCTTTACAAGAAGTAATATGCAACATTGTTTCTAAAAAGATCACAAAGTCATTTTTTCACCTGTCACCTAGTCATTTCTTGCTTTCTTAAAAATTGCCCACAGCATTCTTTCTCTAGGCCTTAGGCTGCCGAGATACAGAAATTCTCCTTCATTTTGTATCTCAGAATTTTAACTTGAATTTAACCTACAAAGTCATTGACTGCACAGGCTGTTTGTTTTCAATACAGTTTGCTAGCAGGCACATAATGGGTGAGTCTGGACATAGTACTTTCCATCCTGAGAAAGTACTAGGTCCCAAGTAGGAGAACCTGGCCCAAGGAATGGCCATAAAGACTTTGTAGACAGAAACTGAAAACTCGCTGGGGTTGAGCTAGATCCAGAACCCTCAGGCCAGGAAGGCCCAAGAAGGCTTTGAGGGTAGAGTTTTTAATGAGATGTGAGAAATAGAGGATATTAGGCAATATCAGGATGGTCCAGAAGTGGTTAATAGGGCAATATCCCCAGAAAGTAGAAAGAACATACCTTAAGAGGGTCTAGTAAGCAGTAGGCAGAGGTCTAGGCAAGGTTGGCAGCAGCTTCAGCAAGCAATGGCAGTAAGCAACAAGGGGCTGTGCTAGACAGTAAGCTATGAGGCATCATTGAGTGTTGGACACAAGCCATAGACAGCTATCTCTTCAGATAGGCTGACGGGCAAAACCAGAGAGTTCTGGCCATGAACACATACAGATCTGAAGAAAAATGGTAAAAGCAACAGAATTCCATTCTTCAAAGGAAAAGGATACCAAGTATAAAGCTAAGGCAGGGACCCAGGCTCTCTGGTAAAAAAGAGTGGGTAACAGATGAAGAATGAGCTCCTGGGCATCGAGGAAAAGGCCAGGGAATGGTTATAGGAAGGCATCAATAATCTATTTATAGCTTGGTTGGTGTGGCTTAATGGTTGAACATTGGCCCATGAACCAAGAGATCATGGTTTGATTCCTGGTCAGGGTACATTCCCAGGTTGTGGGCTCAATCCCCAGTAGGGGGGCGTGCAGGAGGTAGCTGATTGATACTTTTCTCTCATTGATGTTTCTATCTCTCTATCCCTCCCCCTTTCTCTCTCTAAAAACAATAAAAACATATTTTAAACACAATCTATTTATAGTAGGACTGAGGCACAGTCTGAGAAGGACTTAAAGTTACACTGCCTCAATGACCCTGGACCCTTTAAATCTCATTTGACTATAAATAGGATGGAGCTCAGAGTCTTGCTGAGTGGGGTGAAGTAGAATGATGGCCTACATTTGGAGGCACAGACGCACATCTGTAAATAAAGGAGGACTAAAGGAGCATGAAGTCAATAGTCAATCCCCTTCTAGGGCTTTTGGACTATAGAGAAAACTTCCCTAACCAGAAGAAAACCTGTAAGGAAAGCCCAGTTATACCTGTCACCACCTTTCTAATCTAGGGATCATGAGATGTGGATCTCTCTTTCTCATTACACAGGGTATCAGTAAGAACCCTCCAAAGCTAAAGCAGAAAGAAACATAACAATAAATATCTCATAATCCTAGAATGGGATAGCTGGAAGAGTTTAGCTCCCAACACTAAGAAAGTGGGGAACCTGAGATCTAGAGTCCATTCAAAGACCTGCCCAAGATCAAATAATCAATAGAGTCTGGGACTTAGGTTTCCTGATTCTCAGCTCAAAGTTATTTCTATTAAACCCCCAAAAGAAATAAACCAATAAACACACAAATTGGAAGACAGCTTTATGACAGACCAATTGCTATCCATGCTTTGGACAATCAAACTGACTTATTTGATTTCAAAACACACATAGATGTAGATTAAGAGGGTAGAGAAACATCAGCAGCCATCTATATATACTAGTATAAAAGGCTAAGCGACTGTCAGACCATTCAACCGGTAGCTATGACGTGCAATGACCACCAGGGAGCAGATGCTCAACGCAGGAGCTGCCAAGCTGTGGTGACTTGGCGGTGGCGGTTCTCGGGTGATGCACCCCAGAACCAGAGAGGAGGGAGCCCGATTCTGGGATGTGTCACCTGAGAACCACCCTCTTGCAATCTGGGACCCCTCAGGGGATGTTGGAGAGCCAGTTTTGGCCCAATCCCTGCAGACTAGTCTGAGGGAACCCCATCTGCTGGAGGGACCCCACAGACGACCTTCAAGCCATGGCTCTGTCCCAGGTGCAGCGGGCTGGGGAGGGATGGGGGGAGGTTGGCTCCAGGGTGTGTCCAGCCTGTCTTGCCCAGTCCTGCCCTGCCAGCTACCTTCTAATTAATTTCCTTTCAATGTTCACAAATCCATGCACCAGGGCACTAGTCATATATAATAAGTTAACTTACCTTCCAAAACCTGACTTGCTTTGTAATTTGAAATATAAAGACCTATAATATGTACCCCACCACAAAAAAATGTGCTATATATAGTAAATTTCAGAAGCATGTTAATCTCAAAATGCCAGTATTTCCCTGTTGCTATAGTTATGGCATCTGGTTAAATCAGAGTTCAGCAGCAGTAAGCAATGCTAACATTGATCCCAGCCAATTTTGTGCTTTGCTTCTAATGCAGGATGAGGAAAATGGGAACAAAACAGTCACTTTCTCTTCCACTCCCTCCCAGGAGCAAAGTCCGTTAGCTAGTCTGGATTAGACAACATATTGACACCCCAACTAGCACAAAAAACTGGACTCATGAGTACCAAAGTATTGATTTCATGGTACAAGCAGCTCCAGGTTTATAACTGGGAGCTACATGTTCAGGAAGTGCTAATATGCCAAAGTTGCAATCTGCTCAATCAGAGAATTTTTTAAAATATATTTTTTATTGATTTTTTTACAGAGAGGAAGGGAGAGGGATAGAGAGAAGCATCAATGAGAGAGAAACATCGATCAGCTGCCTCCTGTACACTCCCCACCGGAGATGCACCCACAGCCAAGGTACATGCCCTTGACCGGAATCAAATCTGGGACCCTTCAGTCCACAGGCCGACACTCTATCCACTGAGCCAAACCGGTTAGGGTGATCAGAGAATTTTTATGCTTAATATAGTTGAAAGTTTGAATATCAATTCCTTTTACAAACATGACATTTGAGGATTAATGGTCAGCAAAAAATGAGGCCTTTCAAATGGATTCATCACTTTGGGCTCCATAGCTTTCCATTTGAAAATTTTCATTTTAAACTCCTATTATTTCAGGGCTTCTTTTATTTGTGTTTCAAAAGACATTGTCTTAGGTAGGTTTCTCAGGTTTATGCACTGGTCCATTAATGGGCCTCTCTACATAGCCCTCTATCTCTTTTACTCTAAAGAGTGATTTGGTCTCCAAATGTTATTCTGAACATTTAGGGGCCATCATAAATATACATAACAGAGTATTTCTAAAGTTGTGACAATAAAATCAATACTGTATAAATTATGGCATGGACTTTAAGGGTAGGCTACTCTGTAGGATTGGAACACAGACCTAGGCCCATTTTTTTTAAAAAAAGGGCAAATAGCAGATTTTCTGTACTCTTTTCTCATGTGTTAATTTTCTCTTGAAATTTGGTATGTTTTATGGGTAAACATATTTTAGAAAATACAATCCATATGCGAGTTTAAATGGGCTTTTCAAAAAAAAATATTCATACACAGCTACTGAGCTTGTTCCATTGATGTTTAAACAAATTGATAATTGATACTTCCTTGTAAAGAAGTTCTGATAGTTATTCTGACAGGTGTGAGGTGATATCTCATTGTAGTTTTTATTTGCATTTGCCTGATAATTAGTGATGCTGAACACCTTTTCATGTGCCTGTTAGCCATTTGTATATCTTCTTTGGAAAAAGGTCTATTCAGATTCTCTTACACCTGTCAGAATGGCTGTTATCAAAACCAAAAAAAAAAAAGGAACAAGTGTTGGTGACAATTTGGTGCAGCCACTATAGCAAAATGTATGAAGGCTCCCCAATAAATTAAAAATGGAACTACTATATGATCCAGTGATTCCACTACTGGTATCTATCTGAAGAAAACAAAAACACTAATTTGAAAAGATATATTCACCCTTATGTTCATTGCAGCATTATTTATAATAGCCAAGATATGGAAATAACCTAAATGTCTACTAATGGATGAATGGATAGAGAAGATATTATATAATGAAATGCTATTCAGACACACAAAAAGAAAGAAATCTTGCCATTTGCAGAACATGGATAGACTTTGAGGGTATTATGCTAAGTGAAATACATCAGTCAGAGAAAGGCAAATACCACATGATTTCACTTATATGTGGAATCTAAAGAACAAAGTAAAACAAACAAACAAAAAAAACAACAAAATAAAGCCCAGACTCAGAGATACAGAGTAGAGATTGGCGGTTGCCAGAGGGAAGGGTAGTTGGGAGGGGGACAAAATGGAACAGGAGTTAGAAATACAATCTTCCAGTTATAAAATAAGTCATAGCAATATATTGAACAACATGAGGAATCTACACTAATAAAAGACAAAGATGTTAATTGACCATACATTTGGTATGCCCAAGCCACGCCCACCAGCCAATCAGAGAGACTATATGAAAATTAACCCAACCAAGATGGCGTCTGGCAGCCACGGAGCTGGAGCAAGGAAGAGGTTTGGTTGCCCCGGTGATGGAGGAAGCCAAGCTTCCTGAGGCCGGCTGTAGCATCCACAAAAGGCAACAACGTTTCAATTATAGAAGCTAAATCAGTCCCAGATACCTGCTTCCAGCTAGCCTCCACTGGGAGCTTAGGTGGCTGGGGGCTGTGACCAGCCTGCAAACAGCCATCAGCCCCTCATCCAGGATGGCCACACCCTCATGGGGTGAGGGTCCCTGCTGGGGGGCTTGGCCAGACTGCAAACAGCCATCAGCCCTCACCCAGGCTGGCCAGGCACCCCAGTGGGGACCCTCCTCCCTGAAGGGAGTGTGGCCAGCCTGAAAACAGCTCTAAGCCCCTCACCCAGGCTGGCCAGGCACCCCAGCAGGACCCCCACCCTGATCCGGGACACCCTTCAGGGCAAACCAGCCGGCCCCCACCTGTGCACCAGGCCTCTATCCCATATAATAAAAGGATAATATGCAAATTGACCCTAACAGCAGAGCGACTGGGAATCACTGGTCACTATGACACACACTGACCACCAGGGGGCAGACGCTCAATGCAGGAGCTGCCCCCTGGTGGTCAGTGCGCTCCCACAGGGGAAGCTCTGCTCAGCCACAAGCCAGACTGACTGCTGCCAGTACAGCAGTGGTGGTGGGAGCCTCTCCCACCTCCTCAGCAGTGCTAAGGATGTCCGACTGCAGCTAGGCCTGCTCCCCGCTTGCAAGTGAATATCCCCCGAGGGCTCCCAGGCTGCCAGAGGGATGTATGACTGCCAGCTTAGGCCCAATCCCCCAGGGAGCGGGCCTAAGCCAGCAGGTGGTCATCCCCTGAGGGGTCTCAGACTGTGAGCGGGCACAGGCCAGGCTGAGGGACCCACCCCCCGAGTGCACAAATTTTTGTGCACCAGGCCTCTAGTCTAATAATAAAACCATAATATGCTAATTAGACCAGACATCCTTCCAGACCAAGCTGTGGTGGCTGGAGGCTGAGGTAGAGGAGGTGGCCGCTGTGGTGGTGGGGGCCAAGCCCCTTGCACGGATTTCATGCATCAGGCCTCTAGTCCTATATAATAAAAGCCTAATATTCAAATTGACTGAATGGTGGAATGACTGGTTACTATGATGTGCACTGACCACCAGGGCACAGACGCTCAATGCAGGAGCTTCCCCTAGCCCACAGGCCACAGGCCAGCCAAGGCAGGTGTGAGTGGGGGGCCCCCCTGATCACCCTGCTGGTCGCCCTGCAGAGGGAGGCAACCTGCAGTGGTGGTGGGGGGTGGGGCTGGCAAGCGGGTAGGACCAGGCCAGCCAATGTGGGTGCAAATGGGGGGGGCCCTGATCACCCCACTGGTTACCCCACATATCAGCCCTGATTGCAGGCCAGGTTTCAGGACCCTACAGGTGCACGAATTTTGTGCACCAGGTCTCTAGTACCTTAATAAAAATAAATACAATAGCTGTAGGACAGTGGTTCTAATTTCTGGAGGATGAGGCCCAAAAATCAGAATTTTAAAAAGATTCCCAGGTGATTCTAATGTGCAGCCAAGGTTGAGAACCACTGCTGTAGATCTCCATATTAAAAAAAAAATTCTGATAGCAGACTATATAGCACATCCTTGACAGGAGCATGTTCTCAGAATGGTACCTCCTCTCTCTGACCATTTTGGAGTGTGATGCACCCCTAATTGACTAACATGTACTGGTTTCTGATAAAATGTCTGCAGTGCTTATGCACTGTGATATATTCATTTAGTCTGGGTTGGCAGACATAACTATGATAATTGACTCCTCTGCCTTTAAGCTTGAATGACTTTCATCTGGTCATACAGGTCAGTCCTCACGTTTCAGAAAGTCCTTCACAGAGACAGAACCAAGCTTTGGTCATCTTCACACAAGGCCAATTGCTCATCTCAGTTACTATAGTTCGTACTTTTAAGCTCTCAGCTTGAGTGGATTTTAGATTCATGGGAGGTCTGTGACTATGATCTTTTAAAAAACTATATAAATATAATATCAGAGGTTGGCTTTCTTTATTTTTTTTCCAATAAAAATTATCTATGGGATGCCTTCAGAATGTGTGCCATGTCTACAGTACACGAGAATCTTAGCAACAGCTCCCCATTTCCAACACTTGACAATTCATGCACACTGCTCACATGTCAGGAAGAATTCTGACATTTTGAATTTCTATTTATACTGCTGTGGCAATATTTTCATCACGCAATATGCATTATTGGACAATATGTCCATTCCTATTCCTAAATGTCTTATCAACATTACCATGTTATTAAAATACTCAGAGTATAACTTCCTTGCAATGACAATTAGTGATGCTGAGCACCTTTTCATGTGGCTTACCCTATTGGTGTTCACATCAACTCAAAACTCAAAATGGCATTAACTACTAAGTCTTGGGTGAATATGGCAAGGGTGATTTGAAGAGCAATTCAAGAACCTTAAAAACTTTTCCATATAATTCCATACCATTTGAAATACATTTCAGAGTGAAGTATAATTTGTTGACAGTAATTAGAGAGAAGGTGGTAAAAGAATATTCTTTATTAGATGACTCTGAATTGTATCCCAAGTTAAGGAAACATGTGGTTAGGAGAAAAGTACTGAATTGGAATCAGAAGACCTAGGTTATTCTTTGCTCTGCCACTTTAGTAGGTGTGGAACATGGGGCCTGTATCTTGACTTTTTGATCCTCAGTCTTTCCATCTATAAAATGATGAATCTGGACCAGCTGATTTTAAAAGTCCTTTTCCATCCCAGAGTCTGTGGTTTCCTAACATTTTCATTCTGAAAATCATGGTGCAAATCATCTCTCGTTTTCTGATATCCATGTTAATGGCATCAGTACCAGCCCTAACTGATTTAAGACTTAAGTTTCTGAAATTGTATTACTAGACTAGCCTTTATTACCTCAGTCTCAAATACTTCCATATGATTCCTTTCCAAGTTGCTTTTAATTTGAGGTTCCTTTCATATACCTCATTGAGCTTGTCTGGACCAATAAAAAGTCACAAGAGAAGAAACTGACATATTTTACTCCATAGGAAGCCTTGTGTAGGTGGGAAACAATGTCATTTGATGAACAGCTGAAGGAACTTTAAGATTTATTCTAGATGATAGAAGACATAGCAGTATGTGAAAGTTGCTTTTAAGTATGTGAAGAGCTTTCACATTGGCAAAGGATTTGATTTGACTTGTTTGGCCCCAAAGAGTTCAATCTAGAATCAAGTAGTAGAAGATATTAATTGGTGGATTTGGGTGCAGACTAAAGAACTTTTCTGATAGAGCAACTTGACAATGAAGTAAGCTGCCTTGAGATATAATGTGCACTCTGTCATTGGAGATATTCAAAGAAAAGGCTAGACTACCACAAGCAGGCATGCAAACAAAGGTACTAAGCCTAAGCTAGCTGATCTTTCAGGCTCCTTCAAACTCTGAAATTCTACAAGCTCATTTCTACTCTCACTCCCTCTCTTCCATCCTCTCATTTTCTCCACTTGACCTCCAAACCCACCCCAAATAGTCATGTCAGACAGGTCACCTAAATTTACCCCTATTCTCTATCCCCCACTGACTCTGCTCTAGTTCCAGTTCCCATTCTTTCTCACTTGGGACTAACAAAACAGCTGATAACTGGTAGTGCAGCTTATAGCCTTTCTCCCTCTATCCAATTTCCACATTGCTGCCAGAATAAACTAAAATAAAAAACTTATAAGATTGCTTCCATTTTTAAAACTCTCCAGTGCCCTCATATCATTTTATAGGGGGAAAATCCAAATTTTTTAGCATGGAAGGCAAGTCTTGCAAAGGCTGTCTTTAGCCTACCTTTCCAGCCACACACTCCAAGCCTTAGTCAAAATGGACTGCCCACCAGTGTCAGAATATCCCAAGGCACTTTTATAATTCTGCACTCTTCTTCTATTTTTCCTCTGTTTCCCTCTTGTGCACCTGAAAACTCCATTCAGCCTTCAAAATCTAGCCAATGTTCTGTAGGTTTGTTTGTATCACCGCCACAGATTGAATGAGTTGCTCCTTTATCTGTGTGATGCTATCATTTTTTAAGTACCTTAACAAATCCTATTCTATGATGATGCATTTGGTGAACTGTGTATGTGGCCATGTTTGGAAACACAGGATGCAAATATGCCCTAAATGAATTCCCAAGCTTTTGGATTTAATCTTTAATGTGGCATTGCTGAGTTTGTAAACTATTTAGCTTCTTTAATAATACTTTCCTATGCTTGGGCCTCAATTCGATTTTTACATGCTTAGAATAGAAAGGTTTTATTATTATAATTTTTTCTTAGAATTTTAAAACATTAGCTACAGCATCCTGAGGAGAAAGATGTTGTTGTGAAGAAAAATGCAAATGGCTTGCTTATAGAATACAGTGAGTCAGTAGCAGATGAACAGGAGTAATTTAATTTTGCAGGGTTAGACAATATAGAATGGAAATTGATTCTAAAAATGCTTTTATCTTTCTAAATGATCAATTCTACTTCTTTCTGTTCCAGATTAGGGTTTTATCAGGTCAGGGCAACAGGCTGAGAGCAGGTGAGAAGTAAAAATGATGAAGCCAAAACAGAGTAGCAGAGAAGGCTGGT
The DNA here is from genome assembly GCF_014108235.1 of Myotis myotis. Lineage (NCBI taxonomy): Eukaryota > Metazoa > Chordata > Mammalia > Chiroptera > Vespertilionidae > Myotis > Myotis myotis. The sequence goes on from NW_023416346.1 coordinate 15,623,453, forward strand.
TCCGGAGAAATGAACAGAAAGCAAAAGGTTACACACACTGGTGGGCAAACCCAGATGGGAAGCCCTGAGACCATCTAAATATCTACATTTATGCTTATGTGTATACAGTCTCACTCTGGAAGGAACCATAATAAGATGGCTGTAGCAGTTGACTCTGGAGGAGGTAACTAGGGAACATTGGACCATCTAGGAGAAGGGGGGGGGCTTATATTTCACTGAATATACTTACTTTATTTGTACTTTATCATACATGTCTTATTTTACCAAAAAAAGCATATAAAATGAAGATAAGTCACAAGATACTCAAGGTCCAGGAAACCAGCAAGGCTGTCCTGACCTAAGCAAACCAGGCAAGCCAAAAAATAAGGCAATGCCCCTTGACCCTGATCCTGAAGGTAGCACTACACAAATTGCAAGTACCTATATTTATTCCCTTCCTACTTTGCTGTATAGTAATTCCAAGCAAGCCTGATCTGGATAACTGTAAGTCTACCAGTAATTGAAAATACTTGGCTGGACTGAAGATAAGACAGAGAGCAAATGAGGTTTTTCTGGCAGTGTGATGGTTAATTTTATGTGTCAAAAGACAGCCATGAGATGACCAGATATTGGATTAAACATTATTTCTGGGTGTGTCTGTGAGGGTGTTTCTGGAAAAGATTAGCATTTGAATTAATAGAATGAGTAAAGCTGATAGACCTTTCCATATGGGCGGGCCTCATCCAATCTATTCAGGGCCTGAATAGAACAAAAAGGCAGAAGAAGGTTGAATTTGATTTCTGTATGACTGATGGAGCTGGGATGTCAATCTTCCCCTGCCTTTGGCACTCCTAGTTCTCAGGCATACAGTCTCGGGCTGGAATCTACACCATTGTCTTTCTGGTTCTCAAGCCTTCAAACTATATCACAAGCATTGCCCAGTCTCCAGCTTGCAAATGGCAGATCCCGGAATTTCTCCTATTGGTTCTATTTCTCTGGAGAATTCTGACTAATATAGACTGCTTTGATAATTGGGTCCCTTAGTGTATATTAAGAATATATTCTTGCAAAAGGTCTAATACAACTTTCTAAAAATCTATTTTAACATTGGTCATTTAAATGATGATGGCCACTTATGCCCTATATGATAACTCAACCCCATCTTAGTGATAGATAAAATATACGCCATGTGACCAGGGTCCAGACATATGGTAATGATGTAGTCAAGACCAGCCCTAGAAGCAAATCACCATCTAGGAAAATACCCTAATATAAATAACATATTGAAGGGAAAGGCATCAATAATGCTTGCTTTGAATACAAAGTCAATACACTATGATGGAACATGGGCAGGCACTACCATTTTTTTTCAGCAATTACATTGTAGGCACCACACTTAAAATAACTCTATCAGGTAATGATTATTATCCCCATTTTTATAGATGAGAAAATTAGGCTCAGAGGGATAAAACTAGAAAGTAGAAGAGTTTCTTCAAAACCAATTATGTCTAAGCCTGAAGACTAATCCCTTTTTGTTATAAGAACCTGGGATCTAGGAGTCATATTCTGTGCAGAGAAAGCCAATACTTGAAGGAGAGCCTACCAGAGAGGATCAATATAGCTTTCAGCTAGGTCCACCAGAAGGTCATGGAGGACAAGGTGTGTCTGTCCAGGTATGACTAGGACACATGGTCCCAGTTAAGGGCTGCCACAAATTATTTCAAAGGATAGGACATGAGCAGCAGGTAACTGAGATTCATCAATCAACAGGGTCATGATAGCTGAAGTCAAAGGTAAACAGGGAAGAAGACCAAACCTTGATGTAAGAGGTACCACCCTGCATCTCCAGACATCAGACTGACTAAGGATGAGTAGAGGTTAGCATAATCTGGCTTGCAGAAAAGGGGTTGGACTGGACAAAGATGCTGGACCTTCTCCCTTTGTTACTTAAAGAAAGGGATCATGGTCCAGCCTTGTAAAATCTTTAGAGGGGGCTCTAAGAATAAAAGAAATAATATTCTGCTGACATAGCTTTATCCACATGTTCAACTAATGTACCATCAACATTTACTCTTGCACTTAATACACATTTATTGAGGTGCTATTATATGCCAGGAACCATGACAACAACAGGAACAAAATGGCACAGTCTTTATCACTACTTGACTGAGAAGTTGGGGGAGAGGTGACACTAAATTCATTTGTAATGATTCTTGCCTGCACCTGGGCAATCCTTTGTTTAAGGAGTGACTATATAGGTCTGAATCACCCCAGTATCTGTAGCTCCCTCAGAGAGAACTTGGTATATAGCGGACATTCCCATTCTGGTCATGTCTATTGCATTAACAATACATCTATGGGGAGGGGGAGGCATTTGGAAAGTCAAGTAAATCAAAGATTACAATAAAATATGGTAAGTGTAGTAATGATGGTGATAAAGCAGGGGTGAGGGTGGTTAAGGGAGTCCAGAGGAAGGCATCTAAATTTAATTGGGATGAGGGTGGTCAAGAAAGGTTTTCCAGGAAGAAGGGGCTCCTCACACTTAATTCAAAAAAATAAGTACAAGTTTGCAAAATAAAGAAGAGGGGGAACTCTCCCAGTAGATGGAACAGCAATGTCAATATACTGACTGAACAAGTCTAATAATTAGTAATCACTTAGCAAACTCTCAGTTAAGTCAAACAATTGTATTTTAACCAATTAGAATAATGGAAGCAGCTGTGTATGGACATAAGGCTGTATACTGTGCCCTGTGAATGTGTGTGAGCCAGCAGAATTGGTTGTTTTCTGGTGTGGAATGGAATGCTGAGCAAGAGGTGAGAGGTGTTATAGGAACCCTCCAAGAAAGCACAAGGGAACAACCCTAGGCTCTCTGCTGCATAGTCATGAAAGAATATTCACTATACAACTCAATAGGCTTTCTAGTCATCTTTTCAAGGTCGCCGAGGCACCTTTTTATTGTTGACCAGTCTACCTCCTGCTCCAATCGCATATGATCTCCTCAAGAGGAGCAACTCTATCTGTGATGTGAAAGCTATCTACCAAGTCACAGCTGTTTCTTTCATTGAGAGATAGAATCTAATCACCCTTCCCTTGAATATGGGTTTGCCTTTAGCATCTTGTTTGGCCAAGAAATGTAGTGGATATGGCATAATGAGACATCAGTGGTTTGGTCGTAAAAGGCCATACATCTCCCTCCTGGATCATTAAAACATTAGCTTTTGGAGCTCTGACTGCCACATGACAACTCCAGTCACACTGAGATCACCATGTTGGTAGGTGCTCTGGTTAACAGAGCCAGCTGAGACTAGCCTTCAAGTCATCACTGCCAAGGCACCAGACTTGTTAGTGAAGATGTGGTGGGCTCACCAGACCAGTCTATCCTCCAGCTAAATACTGCTGAGTAATCTCTGTTGAGGACAATAATCATCCAACTGAGCCCTGCATAAATTCCTAAATTTATTTTAAGATGTTTTCTGCATTGAACCAATAAGTTTTGAGGATATTTTATTGCACAGCAATACTTAAGAGGAACACTGTCATAGTCACAATTATACCCACTGGGACTGTGTCTGGCACATAGTAAACCTCTCTAGTATGTATCCATTGACCAAAGGAAATAGTACTAGAGAGGATAGGAGAAAGGACTAGCAGAGAAAGGCAAAGATGACTTACAAGTGTCAGTTGTTATACATTGAAAGAACTTCAGATAAATGGGTATGCTTTTCTAAATAATACGGTACCTACTATTGGAAGCTAAGCAGAGTACACACAAATTATCTGGAGGGGGATGTCAGAAAGGAACAACTGAACCTTTACCCCATGTTCCCTACCATAAAATGTAGCTGTCCAATTATTTTCCCTTTATCTAAAGATCTTGGGTTTTTCCAGTTCTCATGATATGGATCCAGTCCAGTTACAATTAATATGCTTTTTCTTCTCTTCACTGTAAGACCTTTGCACTTTCCTGGGCTAAAAACTTGATAATTACCAAAACAAATGCACTTCCAAGTTTGGCTTTAGAACCAGACCCCTCTTGCAAAGTATACACACAGACTATGCCTCCCAATGGAGCTATATGGACTTTGATTCTAAATGTAACTAGGTTTTACTTTCCTCACCTTTAACTGCCTGAAGTTTAGACAGAAATTCAATCAGTAGACTATTGTTTTCTCTTTCCTGGGAAGCAAGTCACAGCTGAAAGGAGAGCTGGGGGAGAATTGGGTGGAGTAAGAAATCTGAATCTTGGAATGAGTCTTACAAATTTTCTTTTCCATTTTGCTCACCTCCTCTGGCTCTGATGTTATCAGTAATTTTCCGAGACAGAGAAAACCCAGACTTCCTCAGAGTTCAACTACCTGCCCCAGGAAAACCTAAAACGGGGGGAGACTAGTTACTCCATAGAAACTCCTCTCCTGTGTTTGTGTCCAAGGAAACACACACAAAGGAAACACACTGGCAGGCCCTTTTCATTTCTATTTTCTTCTAATTGGTTAAGAAGAAAAGTCTATGGTGATTCTTGGTAGCTCATCCAAAAGCCAGAATGGACAGGACATTCTTGAAGCTGATCAGTAGAATCAAAGGTGAGAGAAAATCAAGCCTCTTCTGATTTGTCCAAAGGCAGGAGCTAACCAACACTAATAAAATACATGATAAGCTGTGCACAGGGCAGAGCAGAAAGCAGAATTAATTACATTTTATCATCAAGCCCAGGATTTTGGTTGGTCAGTGCTATTTCCAAATGGCACAAAAGTTGCAATACTAAACCTGATTTTTTTTTCTACCTAGCAGTGAACTTGGAGTCAAGAAACCTGCCTTTGCTATTGACTGTATTATCCCAGATTAGTCCCTTCCCCTTTCTGGGCTTAAGTTCCCTCATCTGCAAAATGAAAAGCATGGATATACAGTGTTTAAGGACTCTAAATAACAAATGCAGTCAAATAGTCATTATCCAAAAATGAATTCTCATGGACTCTCTGTGGGTCTCTTTGCCTTCAAACTTATGGGTAACACCATTTTTGATTAGTACCTCCCTTGCTCTTAATAAAGGTTTTGGTTCCATTTCAATGTCTTCTTTACTTTGTATTCTGAAATGCCCCTTGACATCCAAACACTTAACTACATCTCATGTTGTAAAGGAAGTCTTAAAGAGCAATGCTTATATCATTATATGAGAACTAAAAGACGAGGGTCAGCTATTCAGATGTAAGTACAAAGCACAATAGCCAAATAATGGGGACCTCACATTAAATGCCCACTATGTGCCAGGACTTGACATGGATCATTCTAATCATTACAAAAGCAATAAAGGTACTAGCAACAGTTGATGAGAGCCACACACTGTGCTGCACACTTTGAAACACATGCTCTCTGACAGCAAACACTGCATAGCACATACCACCTACCAGGCCCTGTTCTAAGTGCTTCATGTATATTAATTTCTTCAATACTCATACAGATCCCACAAGGGAGGAGGCATTATCAACTTTGTGCTGCAGATGAGGAAACCAAGGCACAGAAAGAAAAGTTAAGTAACTTGACCAAAGTAATACAAGTTAATAAATAACAGCTGGGAATCAAATCCAAAAAGTTTGATCCATATAACCACTCAAGAAAAACAGTATCCTATGCTCACAGAGATATTTTCAGTTATGGATTAACTTACAAAGTAACTTCAAAACTCCATTGGCTTGGTGTCAGATGGGTACTAATGACTTATCAGAATGATCACTTAATAAGTTATATAACTAATCACTATATTGCTCACCTGAAACTAATGTAATATTGTATGTTAACTATAATTGAAAAATAAATTTTAAAAATTTCATTGGCTTAATACTAGAACACTTTATTCTCACTCATACCACAGTTCATGGCAAGTTGAGGAGGGTCTATGTTCCACACAGTCACTTAGGGGCCTTAACTGATAGAGGCTTCACCATGCAGACTATCACTAGTTGCCATGGCAGGGAGAAAAGAGCCCAGGGAGACTGTGCACTTGCTATCCTCTGCTTCAGCCCAAAAGTGACACGGATCATTTTCCCTCATAGCTCATTGGCCAGACTTAATCACACAGCCCCACCTAACAAGAGGACTTAGCAGTTAGTCTTTCATGTTCCCAGAATGAAAGAAGCAGATGTTAGTAAACACTAGTAATGTCTACCTCATGCTGCAAGCATCAAAACACCCAATTAAGAGGTTAGCTCCATACTTAATAGAAATCAGCATTCTTTTAACAAAGAAGAAGGAAATGGCTATTGGGCAGGTAACTAAGAATGTCCACTATATACCCTCATCTTAAGATGAAGAACCTGAGACTTGGAGAGGTTTACTAATGTACTCAATGTTACTCAGTAAGAAAGTAGCAGAGCCTGAATTTGAATGCTGGTCTTACTCCCAAGTCTGTACTCTTTTCACTTTAGCAAACTGCCTCCCAAAGGAAAGAATTGTTTTATGCTCATCCACCACTCATGATTATGCACAGTGATCCACAGAGTCAAAGGGAGAGAACTACAGCTAAAGCTGCCAAGTGACCACTGCTGCATCACATAGACATTCGGATGGCAGAATTGGAAGAGGATCTCAGACAAGAGACCAAACCACACCCTGAGTTTGACAACTCAGCACTTTTCAGATACAGAAACCATGGCTCATCAAGTGAGGTGCTTTTTCTAAAAGTACCTGGATGGTGATGAAATAGCTCTATTACAACATTTGTATCAGCCGGGGTCCTGGAGTAATTGAAGGTGTAGGCTGGGTGAAGGAGACCAACAAGGGATTGTGTAACAGGGAAAGCTGTTACTATCCTTAGGCCTGAAGTAGGAAGAAGAGCAGAACCTGGTAAATCCTGAGGCTTTTAGAAAGGAACAACCCAACAAAAGGTGTGGCATAAGGAAGAGGAATAAAATTACTGCCAAATGTGAGCTGGCAGAGAGGGAACTGGGGAAATCAATACGCAGACTTCTCTTTCCCTCCTTCTTTGATCCTCCTCCCTGCCACCCACTGATACCTTCCATTGGCCAAACCCACTGGAAGCCAGAGGACAAAGGAACCTGGATGATACCATCTGTAAAAGTCAGTCTCCAGAGTCCCAGAGGAGGATAAAAGGGTAAAGAGAGGATCTGAAGTGGTAAACTGAGAATATTCATTATAATGTCTTTCCTTTTTAAAATTGATTCATTAATGTATTTATTTACCATACTCAGTGTCAGAAAGTGCTAAACACATTTTTTTTAATTAAATCTTTATTGTTCAGATTATTACATTTGTTCCTCTTTTTTTCCCCCCCATAACTCCCCTCCTCCCAGCTCCCGCCCCACCCTCCGCCCTCACTCCCCACCCACTGTCCTCTTCCATAGGTGCACGATTTTTGTCCAGTCTCTTCCCGCATCTCCCACACCCCTTTCCCCCCCAAGAATAGTCAGTCCATTCCCTTTCTATGTCCCTGATTCTATTATGATCACCAGATTATTTATTCACTTGATTCTTAGATTCACTTGTTGATAGATGCATATTTGTTGTTCATAATTTGTATCTTTACCTTTTTTTTTTCTTCTTCCTCTTCTTAAAGGATACCTTTCAGCATTTCATATAATACTGGTTTGGTGGTGATGAACTCCTTTAGCTTTTCCTTATCTGTGAAGCTCTTTATCTGACCTTCCGTTCTGAATGATAGCTTTGCTGGATAAAGTAATCTTGGTTGTAGGTTCTTGGTATTCATCACTTTGAATATTTCTTGCCATTCCCTTCTGGCCTGCAAAGTTTCTGTTGAGAAATCAGCTGACAGTCGTATGGGTATTCCCTTGTAGGTAACTGGGTTTCTTTCTCTTGCTGCTTTTAAGATTCTCTCTTTGTCTTTTGCTCTTGGCATTTTAATTATGATGTGTCTTGGTGTGGTCCTCTTTGGATTCCTTTTGTTTGGGGTTCTCTGTGCTTCCTGGACCTGTAAGTCTATTTCTTTCACCAGGTGGGGGAAGTTTTCTGTCATTATTTCTTTAAATAGGTTTTCAATATCTTGCTCTCTCTCATCCTCTGGCACCCCTATAATTCTGATGTTGGTGCGCTTGAAGCTGTCCCAGAGGCTCCTTACAGTATCTTCGCATTTTCGGATTCTTTTTTCATTTTGCTTTTCCAGTTGGGTGTTTTTTGCTTCTTCGCATTTCGAATCTTTGACTTGATTCTTGCGCTCCTCTGGTCTGCTGTTGGGTGTCTGTATAATATTCTTTATTTCAGTCAGTGTATGCTTAATTTCTAGTTGGTTCTTTATCACAACATCGAGGGTCTCATTAGATTTCTTGAGGATCTCACTACATTTATCGGCGGTCTCACCAGTCTTTTCGAGGGCCTTACTAAGTTTATCGGCAGCTTCTAGACAGTTCTTAAGAGACCTTAAAAGTGTGGTTCTGAACTCAATATCCTCCATTGACAGTTTTGTCCTGTTTCTTTGTCTCCGCATTTTTTATGTTTTCTTGGTGCACCCCCTAGTGGTCTTTGTCCGCAGTCTTGTTGCCTTTAAGCCTTGATTGATGTCGGCAATACCGGGGTGATTTGACCTCCAGGCTAACTGGCTATGAGAGTCGGCTGTGTCTGTAGTGGGAGGGCTTCTGTGCTGGATCTCTAGGGCGGTGCTAATCTAGCGTTTGCCTGAGGCTATCCGGCAAATGGCTCTGAGCAGGGCTTGGGCGGGGCGGGTCCCCGGGGATCTACAGGGCGGGCGGAACAAGCAGTTATGGCGACTCTCAGTTCCTTCCCCAGGGGCTCTGCCTCTCAGAGCCCCAGCAATGGCTGCAAACCTCGGAGAGAAAGCTGCCTTCGAGTTCTGACCGAAGCCAGACAGTCCCGTTTCTCCCGTTTGAGTCTCGGTCCCCAGAGACTCGCCCGGATCTGGAGCTCAGAGTCTGAAACTCCCTCCCGATTGAAAACAACAACCGCGCCCTCCGCCGCCAGCCCGCTCCGCGCACTCCGCACCTCAGAATTTGACTTCAGCACTGGGCCTCCTCTGAGTGTCCGTATGCGTTTCTCTTTCCTCCTAGTTGTAGAATTTCCACTCAGCCAGCCTTCCCGTGGTTATGGGTGATGTCCGTTCTGTCCTTTAGTTATATCTCTGAAGTGGTTGTTTGAGGCAGCGATCTCCGGCGTTAACCTATGCCGCCATCTTGGTTTCTCCCCCAGTGCTAAACACATTTTAATTTCCATCAACATTCAAGTTTTATCTTTAAAATTTGGTAGTGAAAACATCTCACCTATCCAAATATAAAACTAATTTTATTTAGAAGATCCAGGGCATATTTTAAGGCGATGTTTAGTTCAGCATAGCAGATTGACCACATGTAATTCTCTCTCTCTCTCTCTCTCTCTCTCTCTCTCTCTCTCTCTCTCTCTCTCTCTCCCCTGAAACCCCACTAAAAACAACAGTGAAGGAATTATAATAAAACAAATAAAAATAAACAAGACAGGAGGCTTTTCAAAATGGCAGCCCTGTCGTGTGCCTTCTCATGAAGCAGATAGAGCAGTGGTTCTCAACCTTGGCTGCACATTAGAATCACCTGGGAATCTTTTTAAAATCCTGATTTCTGGGCTGAGAACCACTGAGATAGAAGGAACAACTAAGTAGAATAACATCCGCCTGGAATTGGCTAATTAAACACAGCTGGTGAGATAATCTGTGGCCAGAAAGAACAGAGGACACCTGGAGAACAGTAGCATCAGCTGGAGAGAGACACGCGACCACAGGGACAAGAGGGTCAGAAGGAACCTGCATTGCACCAAGTCCGCGTCCCTTGGGGACACACTTGACTGTGGAAGGGGGTCCATAGTGCTGCTGGCAGTCTGGGAATCTATATGTAAGTCCACAGCCACAAGAGGCCACACCCAGAAAGGCAGCCTGAAGAACTGCCCCAGGTGCACAGTACCAGGGGGGAGAGAAACTCGCAGTGGTGCAGTTCTTTTGCCTTTATATTTCCCTTGCTTTTATTCACTAAACCCAGTTTATGGGACCTTTCAATTACACTCACTGAGGCTGCGGTGCAGGTGGAGGTGCAGTTTGTGAAGACTGTGGAGAGGCTGTGGAGAGGAGCAGGACAGGGAGAGGTGACCAAGAATCTAGCACTGGGACATTCTAGACCCTCCAACCCTTAGCAGCCGTTTTTATCCTGAAGAGCCAGCCTCTCCCAGCAGTACCCACAGGGCAACTAGTGCAGCTGCACCCAGCCTCGGAGCTTTTCAGAGGAAATGAAGAATCTGAATAGCTCCAGAGAGCCCTGGGGGAATGGGTTGAGGAGCCATTTGGTCCCAGAAACCTATAAAGCAACACCCCACCTAAAGCCTATGTCAGAAATAGATGCTTGTGTAAATAAGACTGAAAGCAGGCAAACAAAACAGGCATATTGGTCCCACCTGCATGCAACCAAGGCTGTGGAGATAGACATAGAGGAGTGGTGGATCACTGGGGACTTGAACACGATGCTGAATATCTAACAGGAAACTGAAAAGTGGCAGACAGAACAGTAGAGAGGGGTCTTAAACCAGCCCCCATGTGACATAAAAACTCGGCTGAAGCAAATGACACCTCACTTTTTTATTTATTTTTTTAATCTTTTACATATTTTTTTCTTTCTTCCATTTTCTTTTTTTCTTAGCGTTTTATTTTTTTTGTATTTTTCTTCATTCAATTTTTATTTTTTTATCATTATTTTATTTTATCTTATATTTTCTTTTTTCCCTACCCTTTTCTTCCTCAATTCTCCCTTTTCATCCTTTTTCTCTTCTCCTGTCCCTACTTTAGTTTTTCTCTCTCCTTTATTTTTACCTTTTGTTAAAAATTGATCTTTATCTACTTTATTGATGTGTTATTATTACTGTAGTCTCTGTTGACTTACTCATATATCTAATTTCCTTTCCCTTGCTCCAAGCCCATGTACCCTTCTCTTTTCTCTTTCTTCACTAGCCATTTTATGCTTTTGTTTTTCTTCTCCTCTCTTGCTCTCTTCTTCTCCTAATTGCTTAAATAGTTTCACTTATTAAACTCAACCCTGTCTACTCTCTCCTCCATTCTCCTTTTCCAAAAATAGATGAATATAGAGATAAATTTTTTAAATATTATTTTTTCATCTTTTTATTTTTATGTTCTTGATTATTTTGTTTTTTATGTTTCTCCTTATCCAATCATTATCTTCCTACCTCCTCTATACCAAACCATGGCCATTCCCCTATTAATTCAATTTCTTTACCTTATTTTCTGGATATAAGCTCTGCTTCTACAGATTCTGCCTCTGCCCACCCCTTTTATTCTGGGTGTTTGTTGTTTGCATTTTTGGGTTTTTTTTTGTTTATTTTGTGGAGTTTTCTCCTTATATATTTTTCCCTTCTTTTTTCTTTTTTTCTTTTCTCTCTTACCTTTTTTCCTTTTCTCAATATTATTTTTGCTCTTTTTCTCCTCCAAATTCTATTTTCTCTGGTGGGCACTTTTATTTGGGTTATTAGTGTTGTGAGTAATTTCGTGTTTTGTTCCCTTTGTGTCATGTCTTGTTGAGTTGTATTTTGTTCTGTTTAGTCAACATGGCAGAGAGTGAGCCATATAACCAGATCACCCTAAGAGGAGACTCAATCCACGAATGGGAAAATAACACCCAATACCCAACTAAACCAAGAGAACCCAAATATCCCAAGTAGGGGGCATTCCTAGAATACCCAGCCCAGAAGACCTGAGATACTGCATCACTGGGTCCCACAAAACAGCTACTATATAAGACAAAATCAAAAAAATCTGGGTGACATAGAAGTTTGATCTAATACATAGAAAAAAACCACAAAGGAACAGTAAATGGGGAGACAACAAAACAACCCCCAAATGAAAGAAAAGGAGGAACCACTAGAAAAGGAAGTAAACAAAATAGAGGCAAGCAATTTGTCAGAGAAAAAATTCAGAACAATGGTTATAAGGATGCTGAAAAGGATAAAAGACAAATTCAACAATATGTATAAGAATCAAGAAGAAATGAAGAAGAACCAAGAAGAAATGAAGAAATACATAGCTGAAATAAAGAACACAATGGAAAGTATCAACAGTAGACTAGAAGAAGCTGAGGAGCACATCAGCAAGAAAGAAGACAAGGTAGGAAAAAAATACCCAAGCAGAGCAGCAACTAGAAAAAAAACTTAAAAAGCAGGAGGAGAGCCTAAGAGAGCTTTGGGACAACACAAAACAAAACAACATCTGCATAATAGGGGTGTCAGAAGGAGAGGAAACAGAGCAAGGAATAGAAAACTTGTTTGAAGAAATAATGACAGAAAACTTCCCTGATATTGGGAAGAAAAAACACACACAAATACAAGAAGCACACAGAGTCCCAAACAAGAAGAACCCAAAAAGACCAACACCAAGACACATCATAATTAAACTGGCAAACACCAACAATAAGGTAAGAATCATAAAGGCTGCCAGAGAGAAACAGAAAGTTACCAATAGGGATCTCCCATTAGACTATCAACTTTTTATCAACAGAAACACATCAGGCCAGAAGGGAATGGAATGAAATATACAAAGTGATGCAAAGCAAGGGACTGAATCTGAGAATACTATACCCAGCAACGCTATCATTCAAAATTGAAGATGAAATCAGGAGCCTCATAGACAAAAAAGGGCTAAGGGAGTTTATTACCACCAAGCCAGCAATGCAAAAATGTTAAAGGGACAGCTGTAAAAAGAGGAAATAGAAAGGGAAGAAGAATAACAGGCATAAAGAATAAAAATGGCAACAGACACGTACCTATCAATAATAACTTTAAATGTAAGTGGATTAAATGCCCCAATCAAAAGACATAGGGTAGCTGAGTGGATAAGAAAACATGACCCAAATATCTGCTGTCTACAAGAAATCCACCTCAGAAATAAGGACTCACACAGACTGATGGTGAAGGGATGGAAAAAAGTTTTTCAGGCAAATGGAAATGAAAAAAAAGCTGGGGTAGCAATACTTATATCTGACAAATTAGACCTCAAAGTGAAGGGCATAACAAGAGATAAGGAAGGCCACTTCATAATACTAAAGGGAGCAATTCAACAAGAAGATATCACTCTGGTAAACATATATGCACCCAATACAGGAGCACCCAAATACAAAAAAATCTTCTGGAAGATATCAAGGGAGAGATTGACACCAATATAATCATAGTAGGGGACTTTAACACCCCATTGACACCATTGTATAAATCCTCTAAACAAAAAATCAGCAAAGAAACATCAATCCTAAATAACTCACTAGATCAGGTGAAATTAATTGACATCTTCAGAGAACAGTTTACCCCAAAGTTATAGAATATATGTACTTCTCAAGTGCACATAGGACATTTTCAAAGATAGACCACATATTGGGACATAGGCAAAGTCTCTTCAAATTCAAGATAGGGATGCCCACTTTCACAACTCCTTTTCAAAATAGTATTGGAAGTGCTAGCCATAGTATCAGACAAGAAGAAGAAATGAAAGGTATCCAAATTGGAAAAGAAGTAAAACTATCATTATTCACAGATGACAGGATATTGTCTATAGAAAACCCTAAACAGTCCATCAGAAAACTACTTGACCTAATAAATGAATTCACCAATGTATCAGGATACAAAATTAACACCCAGAAATCAATGACTTTTTTATACACCAATAATGAACTCACAGAAATAGAAACTAAGAAAAACAATCCCATGTACCATTGCACCAAAAAAATTAAGATGCCTAGGAATAAACTTAACTAAGAAGGTAAAAGACCTGTACTCAGAAAACTACTGTACATTGAAAAAAGAGATAGAGGAAGACATAAACAAATGGAAGAATATACTGTGTTCATGGATTGGTATAATCAACATCATTAAAATGTCCATACTACCCAAAGCAATTTATAGATTTAACTAGAGGCCCAATGCACAAAAATTTGTGCACTCAGGGGTGTCCCTCAGCCCGGCCTATGCCCTCTTGCAGTCTGGGACCCCTTGGGAGATTTCTACCTGCTGGCTTAGGCCCGCTCCCCAGGGGACCAGGCCTAAGCTGGTAGTCAGACATCCCTCTGGCAGCACGGGAGCCCTCAAGGGATGTCCACTTGCCAGCGGGGAGCAGGCCTAAGCTGCAGTCAGACATCCTTAGCACTGCTGAGGAGGCGGGAGAGGCTCCAGCCACCACAGCTGTGCTCGCAGCCATCAGCCTGGCTTGTGGCTAAGCAGAGCTTCCCCTGTGGGATCACACTGACCACCAGGGGGCTGCTCCTGCATTGAGCATCTGCCCCCTGGTGGTCAGTGTGTGTCATAGTGACCAGTCATTCCCAGTCGTTCTGCTGTTAGGGTCAATTTGCATATTACCATTTTATTATATGGGATAGAGGCCTGGTGCATGGGTGGGAGCAGGCTGGTTTGCCCTGAAGGGTGTCCCAGATCAGGGTGGGGGTCCTGCTGGGGTGCTTGGCCAGCCTGGGCGAGGGGCTGAGGGCCGTTTTCAGGCTGGCCACACCTTCAGTGTGGGGGTCCCCAGTGGGGTGCCTGGCCAGCCTGGGTGAGGGGCTAATGGCTGTTTGCAGGCTGGCCAAGCCCTCCAGCGGGGACCCTCACCCCATGGGGGTGTGGCCAGCCTGGGTGAGGGGTTGATGGCTGTTTGCAGGCTGGCCACAGCCCCTTCAGGGTGGGGGGTCCCGCTGGGGTGCCTGGCCAGCCTAGATGAAGGGCTGATGGCCGTTTTCAGGCTGGCCATACCCCACGGCAACCCAAGCTCCCAGCCTCTCCTCTTTCTTCTTCTTTGTTTTTCTGGGATTTATTTATCTTCTATAATTGAAACTTTGTAGCCTTGAGCGAAGCCCAGAACTGGCCAGGGCAGGAGGGATGTTCCTCCATCGCCAGGGGTAACCCAAGCCTCCTGCTTGCTCTAACTCCGTGGCCGCCGCCATCTTTGTTGGGTTAATATGCAGACTTGCTCCTGATTGGCTGGTGGGCATGGCTTGAGCATAGCAGAGGGATGGTTAATTTGCATGTTTCTCTTTTATTATATAAGCTGCAATCCTCATTAAAATGCCAATGGCATATTTCACAGACCTAGGACAAACTCTCCAAAAATTCATATGGAATAAAAAAACACCCCGAATACCCATAGCAATCCTGAGAGAGAAGAACAAAGTTGGAGGGATCACAATACCAAATATCAAGCTATTACAAAACCACTGTTCTCAAAACTGCCTAGTACTGGCACAAGAACACACCTATAGACCAATGGAACAGAACAGAGAACCCAGAAATTGACCGAAGCCATTATGCTCAATTAATATTTGACTAAGGAGGCAAGAGCATACAATGGAGTCAAGGCAGTCTGTTCAATAAATGGTGTTGGGAAAATTGGACAGATACATGCAAAAAAATGAATCTAGACCACCAACTTACACCATACACAAAAACAAACTCGAAATGGATATAGGACTTAAATGTAAAATGGGAAACCATAAAAATCTTAGAAGAATCCATAGGCAGCAAAATATCAGGCATGTGTCATAGCAATATCTTTACTGATACAGCTCCTAGGGCAATGGAATCTAAGGAAAAAATAAACAAATGGGACTACATAAAAAAACACACACACAAAAAAACTACTGCACAGCAAAAGAAACCATCAACAAAACAACAAGAAAGCCCACTGCATGGGAGAACATATTTGCCAATATTATCACCAATAAGGGTTTAATCTCCAAAATTTATAGGGATTCTATACAACTTAACAAAAGGAAGATAAACAATCCAATCAAAAAAAATGGCAGAGGATTTCAATGGACACTTTTTGAAAGAGGACATACAGAAGACCAAGAGACATATGAAAACATGCTCAAAGTCACTAATCATCTGAGAGAAGCAAATAAAAACAACAATGAGGTACCATCTCAAACCTGTCAGAATGGTTATCATCAACAAATAGGCAAAGGACGAGTGCTGGTGAAGATGTGGAGAAAAAGGAAACCTCGTGTAATTGGGGGAATGCAGACTGGCACAGCCACTGTGGAAAACAGTATGGAGTTTCCTCAAAAAGTTAAATATGGAACTCCCATTTGACCTAGTAATCCCACTTCTAAGAATACTAGTATTTCCCAAGAAATCAGAAACACCAATCAGAAAGGACATATGCACCCCTATGTTCATAGCAGTACAATTTACGATAGCTAAGATTTGGAAACAGCCTAAGTGCCTATCAGCAGATGAGTGGATTAAAATACGGTGGTACATCTACACAATGGGATACTACACTGCTATAAAAAAGAAGGAACTTTTACCACTTGCAACAGCATGGATGGACCTGGAGAGCATCATGCTAAGCGAAATAAGCCAGTCGGAGAAAGATAAATATCACATGATCTCACTCATTTGTGGAATATAATGAACAACTTAAACTGATGAACAAAAATAGATCCAGAGACAGAGAAACACCAAACAGACCATCAAACCTCAGAGGGAAGGAAGAGGAGGGTGGGAGGCAGAGGTGGTAAGAGATCAACCAAAGGACTTGTATGCATACATATTAACATAACCAATGGGAACAGACACTGGGGCAATGGGGGCTTTTCCTGGGGGGTGGGAGATGCCAGGGAGGGGTTGATGCAGGAAAAAGGAGACATATGTAATACTTTAAACAATAAAAATAAATAAATAAAACAAGAGAAAAGAGAGAGAGAGAGGTATAGGTCCACATAGACTAAGAATAGGAAAGACTTTAGTGGGTGAGAACTATCAACACTTTTTTTGAAGATGGTAAGAGGATGAAGAAATGTGTATCAATTTAGAAGAGTAGAGAAGGCTATAACATAAGTACTTATAGAAGGAGATGCCAATGAAAAGTGAATCAATTAGCTCCCAAAGAATCCTGGGAAGGCTCAGGAATTACAAATACCAGGTACCACAAATGTTTGGAGTAAGATGCATAAAAACAAGAATTGAAGGTTCATGTATGGAAGAGTAGAGCAGGCTCTCAAGTTTCCTTTATCCCACACAGCTAGTCAGGTAATTGTTCTATTCACTCTTTTTGCTCCCAGGAAACAAGAGATTTATTCTTTGAAGGCACTGGATCAAATACACTCAAGACTCTAGAAACCTCAGGTATAGTAGAAGGTGGTATGAAGCATATGACAGAAAATGAATTTATTAAGTGCAAGTCTATATATGGGATGGGACGAACCTCTCAGCCTACCCCAAATCCCAAAATACCTGCAGGCAGACTAAAGGGGTTGTATCCTTGAATAAGTGAAGGTTACTAAAGAAAATTCCTCTATGTACTGGCATTTGGATGTTGACTCCAACAAAGTCAATTGCTGCCCAATCACTGTACAGTGAAACCCACTAGTTGACAAGCTCTGCCTTTTCATCTAACACTCCAAATGAGCTTTTGAGGACTCACTTTTAAAGATGGATAGCCAACAATCAAAAGACATTTGAGGAAAGCCTCTAACATTAAAGAGGTCAAATCTAACCATCTGCAAAAATAGAACCCAGAGAAAACAGAGATGGTGCAAGAATAGAAGGAAACTTATATATATATATATATATATATATATATATATATATATATATATATATATATATATAACTGATCCTGGGGGAAATATTATTTTAACAAGGACATGTAAACATAATGCATTGGCTTGGCAGTGGACAATATTTGTAAAGTTATAAAATATAAAATTTAATACTAACTTTGAAAAAATAGATATGTGATTTACTTACATTAGGGCAATAGGGGTGGGAAAATAAAGGGGGTTATGTGGCAGTCATTAGAGCTGCTCACAGATAGATATTCTAGAGCATCTCCTTCCAGGTACATGATAGGATTGCACTTCCTGGCCTCCTTTCAGATTAAATATGACCATATGAGTTGCTTTGATCAATACAATGTGAGTGAAACTGACTTGTATCATAACTGGGCAGAAGTTTTGAGATCCAGTGTGCAATCCTGCAGTCCTTTGCCTCTATTACAAAGATCATGGAATCAGATGTTGAGATGGAGCCTTGATCATCCTGGAGGAACAACATGAGCCAGAAGCTCTCTGCCCTCCTATATTTAACATGTAGCATGAGCAAGAAATAAATTTTTGTTGTGTAAAGCCATGGGTAATTAGGAGTGGTTTGCAGCATAAACTAGCCAAGCCTGACTAATAATAGGCGATGAGGTAGATAGATTTTCATCTACCATCACAGGAAGTCAACAAACATCTAGAACAAGGAATCAAGTAATTGTAGTATAAACATATAGAAAATATGAAGGTAAATACCAAGAGCAATAGCTAACACAGTTAAAAAGTGGTTGCTCCAGAGGAGCAGGCTTAAGGGGAAGCAATGTTGGCCTGGTTGTTTTTCTTGTCACTATTGTTATAAGCTTCATTTAAAAAAAAATTGTACTACTGCATTGAGCAAAATAATTTTAAACAATTTTATATATGCATATTCTATTGGCCATCTAGTATAAGGAACAAGATAATGGTAGCAGTAGAGTTGTATGAATTTCAACTCCAGTGCTCAGGATTACTACTGAAGAAAACGGGGTCTAGCCTACATTTTTAAAAACAAATAAACTATTAAAAAACAGTCTTCTCCAGATTACACACTAACTCTAGACATTTTGTAGGACTTTTACTTCCAGGATTATAATTCCAAAGAAACAATGATAAAAAAAAACATTAGAAATGGATGAATGAAGAGAATTTTTATACTAACTAGTCAGGAATACTTAGAACCAGTCTGTCAGAGGGTTTGGATATTGTATTATAAAATCATCATGCTAAATTCAATAAAGTGTGCCTTTCTCAAGGGCTGACCAGAAAAGGGCTCCTCAGGAACAGCTTTGTCACAATAGCCTGTCCAAGTTAACCTTAATACCTACTTCCAGAGATTTTTCTTCCTGAGAGAATTCGTCTACTATGTTTAGAGGAATTTGTGTTGTGCTTCTTTAAAGAATCAATACCTACTGTATCCCAATAATGAATGCAACAGACAGTAGCTAGGAAGAGTCCATGCATCTCACAGCAAAGTAATATAAAGATGAAGCAACACGAATGATGGCCCATGGTGAAGCTCATCTCATCAACCAGAAGAGCATTACCAAAATATCAGGAGAAAGAACGTCTAGCTGTGAAAGCTGTGTTTCTGTGTGTACTACCACATCAAACCAACCATGCTTCCTGTTATAATATGGCACCCATTTGGAAGATGGTGTATTGGGAATAAGGATAGTATTTGTGGCTTTGGACTAGAGGGTAACACATGGATCCATATGCCTGAATCAGTATGTACTGAAAACAACAGCTTCTGACTATCATGCCCAATGCATTCCTAAATGGCTCAAATTTGGCTGCTCTTCTAAGCGTAGTCATTTGGTCATGGCTGCTTATGAAGTGGAATCACATAAATGAACCAAATTGGTCCTTTTTATATGAATGCATGTGAAGTGTCCACATTTACTTACATTTTTTTTTAAATCATCACCTGAGGATATTTTTTCCATTGATTTCTAGAGAGAGTGGAAGGGAAAGAGAAGGAGGGAAAGAGAAAGAGAGAAAAGAGCATCAACATGAGAGAGACATCGATTGGTTGTCTTCTGCATGTGCCCCCACCAGGTCTGTGGAACCTGCAACTGAGGTCTGTGCCCCTGACCAGGAATCTAACCTGGGACCCTTAGGTGCATGGGCTAATGCTCTAACCACTGAACAAAACTTGCCAGGGCCACATTTACTTTTAAATATGGACCTCTGTATGTTCTGGAATATGACAATATTTGAAGACAATAATAAAATCAAACTATAAATTTATGTTTGGGGAGTAGTTGCAGAACTATCCAGCTCTTCTATCCTTCCTTTCCAACCCTTCCTCCAAAACTACATCTTCCTCCCTTCCCTAAGCTAAAGATACATCACATACATCTCATACTGATTGATGCAGAGCTCTAGCTCCAAGTCATACTGGATGCTCTAACCTCTGACTCACACATTCCCTAGAACTGAGGACCACTGCTTCAGCTAAAATTGCTTTCTCTTCCTCTTCCTGCTAAACTAAAGAAAAGTTGTAAGACTATCAATGGAATTAATACCTTGGATCCAACATCTTGAATTCAAGGGATACCAACATCATCTTCTGAAAGCTAAAAATCTCAGTTCTTCAAATCTGATCCAAATCTACCTTCCAGTCTTTTCTCCAATATCTTCCTCCCAACATCAACATCACAGTACACTGTACTACATTACTTGTTATTCCCTTAACAAACCATTTATTTCCCTGCTGTCAACCTCCATTCATGTCAGTGCCCTGACTTGGAATTTTCTACCCAGCTCTTAGTGTCTTACAGTTATTTGTTAATGTGTGTATCTCTCCCACTATATTGTGATAAAACCAGAAAGCAGAGACTATGCCTTTCTCATCTGTGTATTCCCAGAGCCCAGCACAGTACCTAGTCCATAAAAAGTATTCAATAAATATGCAATGAATATGTCTTTTTATTTATCTATCTATTTATTTATTTATTTATTTATTTATTTATTTATTTATTTATTTATTTATCTTTGTCTTGCATTGAATAAGTCTTAAAAAGCACCACAACCCATTTGCTACTTAAAGTAGTAAATACCAATTGAAGCATAATGCTCCACATGATGTTTCAAAATAGCCAATATCAAGGTTTACACACCCCACATATAAGCTAAAGAGCCAAAATAAATAAAGTAAATAGCTAAACTGAGATGATCTCAGATCTCATCTTTAAAAAAAAAAAAAAAAAAATGAAAGGAAAAAATACACACCTCACTTCTCAGAATACTATTTCAGTTTGGCCAGAAGGTACAGGGGACTCACAGAAGTCTTCCAACTCAAAAACAGAAGTGCAACATATGTTTCTGGGCCGTCCATGTGTTCTGAGTCTGGGGCAAATGAATCTATTCTGAAAAAGATTCTGTTTCTCACCTGGGCATTGGGAAATAAGAAATGTGGCAGGAGAACATAGCCATACTTCCTAATTAATGGATTTTTTATGCTAATTGTGTTAAAAAAAATGCAGAATAAGAGGAAACAAAACATACCTTATCCCCTAAACACAAAAGGTTGGCCCAAAAGTCCATGTGGTCCACAACAACACTGAAGGATGGCTCAATTGAAAAAAAAAAAAAAAGGCAACATTTACTGCACCCACAGGGCAGAAATGCTACAACAGCTCAGCCATGCCCCCATGAATTGATTTGAGGGCTTAAGCAAAATAGATGTCATTAAGAACTTTTAAATTAGATATACTGTGGAGAATCTACATATAATAGAAAGCTGGTTACTGTATAGGTTAAATGCCACTCTACTTACGATGTCAACCAAAAGTGCTGATATGTTCCTTTAGAGACATAAGTTTTATCCCAAAGCCTGTAGTTCTGACAGAAAAATGACACCTCCAATACTATGTGGAAAGCAGAGGGAGGTACAGGTAGAAAAAGAAATGTGTGAGAGAGAGACAGCAGGTTGATAGAAATGAACAATGATTTCTGTAATTGGACTTGTCTAGCCTTCCCCAAGATCTGTTAGTAAACCCAGCTGCCAGTAGACAGAAGCAGTAGCAATTCATGTCCATTTGCCAGAAGGGCAAGGACAAATTCTACAGGCAAAGAAACACCATCTTTGGGTTCTAAAGAGGGACCAGGGCACAATGACTATTAAGAAAACAAAAAGGAAAAAACTATTTTTAAAAAGATACATGATAGTGCCTCTTTAATGACCATGGTATCCTATGATGAAGGTGGGAGGTATTTAAAAAAATAATCAGTTAATCTTCCCTAACAGCTTTTTGGGGAAATGGCGGTAATCCTTTTGTTGGTTTCTCTTTGGCCATGTACCAATGACACACGGCAGCTCCAAATTCCTCCTAATAACAATTCACTCTGGAGAGTCTATTTTACACTAGACTACAGAGGAAAAAGAAAATTATCAAAAAGCTAGAGCAGCCAGATTTTGCTAATAAATCTGGATGATTAGCTGTTTGTTACCACATAGCATTTTGTTTCATAGGAGGCTGGAATATAAATCCCCTGTGGCTTCTTTGTTTAATGCTTCCTAGAGAGAGGAGGCAGGAACTGTGAGTGGGGTCAACCCCAAGTGAACTGTGATATACCCACAGCTTCCCACCGATATGTAACCAAACTGTAGGATAAAGTACTTCCCATATTTTTCAGCAAAACTTTTATAGTGATAGTGGGGACTCTAAAGACTTCAATGCCAAGAGAGCAGGAAAAGGAGAATGAACACAGATCAGGCAGAGTAAGTTACAAAGACCAAAAACCATGACAAAAGCAAGCTGGCTATTTACTATGACAATCCGGTTAAGAAAAACCTGGCAGCATAGATAATACTAGTCATCAAGCAGGTAGAAGCACCATGTATCTTCAAGGTTTTATTTTGATTGGCCCCTAGCTGGTGACCAGGTAGAGAGACAGAGCCTAGCATTCCCAGGAAAAGGCCAAACAAATCCTAGGCTGGATGTCAGAGCCCCAATTAAGCAGGATAATCTGCAGTGGGTTCTTGGAACAAGTCTCAGCATCACCACACCATAATGTATAAAGGAAGGCTGGAGATTAATGAGCCCTCATGAGTCTCAGGGGCTCTTCCCAAAGGCACTTAATACTGGAGATATCAGATTAATTTCATATGCCATCTACTGGTGGTGGCAGGGACTTCTATCCTGCCAAGCTTAGTTCTTGATGCTTCAGGTACTGGGAGTCACTGAGTCTTCTGGCTGCTGACCTTTAGTATATACCCCTGATTGGGGCTGGGGAAACCAGAGTCTAACTATAAGGTGGCAGGACTGGAAGGTAGGGTCTGTCTTACCATTGTGCTCTGTCAAGATGGTCATTAATACACTGTGAAGGGCATCCAGTACCATGTAAGGGAATGAAATTCAGCTTTTATTAAACCTCAACTGAGGATATTTTTCCATTGATGATTAGAGTGGAAGGGAGGGGGAGAGATGAAAGAGAGAGAAACATCGATGTGAGAGAGACACATTGATTGGTTACCTCCTGCCTGTGCTCCAACCCAGGGCCAGGGATTGAACCTGCAACTGAGGTATATGCCCTTGACTGGACTCTAACCAGGGACCCTTCAGTCCACAGGCCAACACGCCATCCCCTGAGCCAAACCAGCTAGGGTGAAATTCAGCTTTTGACTGAGATATCCAGGGCATCATCTCACATTATATCAATACCTAAATCATACCAGTAGATAAAATTCTTGCATTAACATTTCAGTGTCAGTGGCCTCAGAGAGAGCTTCAACATATGTACCAGATGGATTTATTCTTTTAGATTTAGTTCCTTCTCCCAGCAAACTCCTGCAACACCAAAGGAATAATTGTGGCTCAGTGGAATACTGCAGAGCACTAGCCAAAAATTAAAGTCACATCAATTTAAACCAGCAAATATGAATTTTTGTAAGATAAAAGAATTCTCTTCCCAGAGGCAATTATTTGTCTCAGAGAAATGTTTGCCAATACAAAATGCCCTTTCCCCACCTGTGGAACTAAAAAAAAAAAAAGAATCACAGCAGAGTATCTGCATGGAAGAAGCTGGAAGGCATTTGGGCAGAGGGGCAGAGATGGCTTTGCATGGAGCCTTTTGCATTGCTAAGAGGAAGACAACCTAAATCTAAAACTCGTGTGCAGCTGAAGGCACACTCACAAAGGAGAGACAGCAAATGGTAGGGTGATCATCATTGCTTCATGTGTGCCCCACTTGACAGATTACAAAGCTCTTTTGTATTCATTATCTCACTAGAACCACCCAACAACATCTCTGACAGGTAGGCAGGGTAAGTATTGTTATATTAATTTTTTAGATGAAGAAGCTGAGGTTTGATGGCTAGAATAGCAATCTAATGACCTTCACACCTGCTTCTGTCCCACAACCATGGCATCATCCAGGTGGTGGTGAATACAAAATGGCATATTTCATCCTTTCACCACCTACCTTACCCCAACTACATCAGCCACAGCTCTTAATTCATCTAGAAAAACTGCCTACATCCTAGGTTTGGAGTCACCATTTAAAGCCCTTCACTCCCACATCCAACTGTCTCCTGCTGGAGGCCAACAACTGATCTAATTGAATTGTCATTTGGTACCAAAAGAGGCACCTTCACTGTATACCTTCTATAGATAAATCAACAAATGGGTTTCTGTAGCTGCTGAAGAGGTTTTTTTTATGGTGTTTTTCATTGATTTCAGAGAGAGGAAGGGAGGGGGAGAAAGAGATAGAAACACCAATGATGAGAGAGAATCATTAATTGGCTGCCTCCTACACGTTCCCTACTGGGGATCAAGCTGGCAATCCAGGCATGTGTGCTGACTAGAATCGAACTGTAACCTCCTGGTTCATGGGTCGACACTCAACCACTGAGACACACCGGCCAGGCGCTACTGAAGAATTTGCTTAGAACAGTGAACTTTTCCTCTTAAAACAGTAATGGCCACACCACTACTACTACTTCCCCACACCCCAAAAAGCCCCCAAGCACTGGAAGTTGCTTAGTACTTCAAGGAGCCATGAACCAAACCCAATCACATGACCAACTAGGACACCTTTCAATAGTATCACTCTTAAAATAGGGCAACCAGGTCCTGCCCCTATCCCCAATACTTTACAGGGCCTTTCTCTGGCTCTACTCTGGCCACACTACTCCCCATAGAGCAGGAAATCTATGGGGCTATGGGGCCTTGCCCACCCTAAATCTATGCTTTCCTCCTCTATGATTCATACCCAAGATCTTGAAATTCTCTGCCCATATGCCCCAAGCCTGTGTTCCTGGCATGTGCAATCATTTTCCCTAGTTCAGCCTAAGAATGGACCAAACCACAGGTGGGCACAACCTGAGGCTTGAGGGGTAAATAAAGGCTGGCCATGGGGAAGCTGTTGCCTTTCCATTCAGTGATGATGGAGTTTAAACATGTGGACTACAACAGTACATCTCGAACTTTAATGTTCTGTGAATCATCTTGAATCTTATTAAAGTCCAGATCCTGGTTAAATGGGCCTAGAGTGGGCCCTGAGAGTTTGCAGTTCTAACAAACACTCACATAATGCTGATGCTTTGAACTGAGGTCCATGCTTTGAGGAGTGAAGCTGGTATCTATAGGAATGTGTGGAAGGCCCCTCAGAGTAAGTGAAGGAACCAAGAGGTTAAAAAGAAGCAAGAGTTGGCAGTGAGCCTTCATTTTGCACCCCTAACCCAGGCATGCCAAAGACAGGGGTGGCCTTGGCTTTCATCCTGTCAAGAAATATCAAGAGTACATCAAACATCTGTCAGCACCAAAGCAAAACATTCAGGTGGGACATACCATTTGTCCTTCCATTAAAGCCCCTATGTACCTCCTTCTATCACCTCCCATGCCAGAAACTGGAAGACTACCCCCTGGGACACTTCACAATGACACTCCATTAATTTTCTATATCAATTGCCCTTTCCATGGACATTCACAGTGTTTTACTACCCCACCATAGTGTCTAGCTCTCAGAAATAGTACATTCCACCTTGCTCACCACAGATCAGCATCAAAGACTAAAGATATGAAACTCAAGTAAGCTGGAGAAGAGACATTAGATTTGTAATGGCAACACACCTTCACCAAGCAATCCCATGTAGTCCTTGGCCTGAGAAGGGAGGGCAAGACCCTTTAGGGTAGACCTGACTCATCCATACTAACACTTAGCTGAGAAGCCACAAAACCCATACACTGGTCCACTAATTTGTTACAAATTACCAGACCCATATGAGCAAGCCTGGAGTTTGTTCTTTTATCATTGTAATAAGAAGGGTAAAAATTAAAAAATAACACAAAACCACAGAAATATTTAGTTGGAATATTCAACTGAGGGAACAAACCACCAAATGCATTCCTGAGCCACAGTATTCAAAACATTTTCAACATGAATTCCCTTAAATCCAATAGTAGTGTGAGCCCACATAAAACACATGAAAACAAACCTTCACAAGGAGTATGAAATGTATTTGGCACCCCAGAGCCCTGTTTACTTGGGACACAATTGATTACACAAAGGTATCCAAGGTACATGTAGTGCTTCAAAGTGTCCCTTTACAAATCAACACTGAAACATATGCTACATTATTAAGGTCAGACTTTCTTCCTAATACCACTGATTAGCACTCAGGCACAGTAGAAGAAAAAAAATTAAATTAAATTAAAGGACAAATGAAGGAAGTCATGCCACAGTGGTCTAAAGAGTGGGTCATAGGGCTACCAAATGTTTGAATAATACATCCAAATGAAGCATCATGATTACTTGAGGAATACAGAGAATTAGGTCTGAATCCTAATTCTACAGCTTACTCACTTTGTGACTTTAATAAGGCCCTCCCCTTCTCTGAGCCTCAGATGAAGGAACTAGATGGTCTTTGTCCAGCTCTGACACTGGGATTTTATGATATTTCAGGATTCCATATTTATG
This sequence comes from Myotis myotis, assembly GCF_014108235.1. NCBI lineage: Eukaryota > Metazoa > Chordata > Mammalia > Chiroptera > Vespertilionidae > Myotis > Myotis myotis. Next base: position 15,649,918 of record NW_023416346.1, read on the forward strand.
TGAAGATTCTTGGTCTTATCATCCATCATAGACAGATGCTAGAGGGAAAAAATAAAGAAAGGGAAAGCTTTATGTTCTTCTATTGGCACAGTTCTGTGCTTTTGTTCAGAAGTTCAAAACATTTTAGTAGCTTATTCCATTGGATCTATAGCAGAAAAACAAAAAGGAAATTGATCTTAAAGAAATCATACTAGTATGTCTGCAATCTTTGAATATCTCTTGCTCAGTAAGGTTCCAGCTGCTTCTGCACATTGCCAGTCCTTACTGACTTCTGGATAGAGGGAGAGAGAACAGTATTTGACTTTTGTCAGGGAGGAAGGTTGTCTTTAAGGTATAAAACCAGGTAAGTAGAGAGACTATTAGGAAGTATCTGCCATAGTTTAAAGGAGATGTTAGGGACCTGAACTAAAGTCATGTCAATGGAGGTGGAAAGGAGAAGACAGATCCAAGTGGCATTCAGGAGGACATACTGACAGGCTTGGGTGATGGAGTTGAGGAGGAGTGAGGGGTAGAATAAATGCCAGATGTCTTACTTGGGTGACAACATGCATGACAGTGCTATTATCTAAACTATGACTTTGAGAAGATAAGAGAGATTTGAGAGGCAACATGATGAATTAAAAGTTGGAATGTTGACTATGAGATGTCTGTGAACCACCAGGTAAAAATGGCCAGAAGCATGTGGGTATACTGATGTACAGTCCTATGGGTCTAGGCAGGATCAAATGCAACCATGAGATTAATTTGGAAGTCCTCAGCATATAGGTTCCCTGCATCCCTATAATTTTGTCACGTTATCTCATTTATTCATTAAAATATTTAAAGTCCTCCCAATATATTTAGGGTTCCCACTTACTTTGCTAAGCAAGTGGATATATAGGTAAATAAAAATAGAGAGCTAGCCAGGTAGCTCAGTTGGTTGGAGTGTTGTCTTGATAAGCCAAGGTTGTGGGTTCAATCTCCAGTCAGAGCACATACAAGAATCAACCATTGAATGCTTAAATAAGTGGATGACAAATCAATTTTTCTCTCTCTCCCTTTCTCTCTCTATAAATAAACAAATAAAGTAATAAAGTAATTAATTAATCAAATACATGGTCTCTGCTCTTGCACAGCTTATAGTCTAGCAGGGAAGACAACAAGAAAAAAATACAAATAACATTTTAAATTGTGATAAATATTATGAAGGAAACAAATGGGTATAGTGATCAAGAATACCAGAGGCAGGAAGGAGGACATCTCAGAAAGGCCTTTAAACCAAGACTTGAGGAATATTCCTGGACAGAACAACAGAATATGTGAAGACCAAGATGCAGGGAGAATTCAGTCACAAAGCTGGCATACCCACTAACTTGGCTTCTATGGTATGCCTGTAATATTTGCTGCTGTTGTTACTGATATTTAAATGATAGTAATAAAGTAGTACAATAAGGCATGATCATAAAATTATACCCAAGCCAAAGCAGTTGATGCCTATAAAATGGTGTTTAACAATTTTATGTTGTCACTGATGGGACTGGATACAGATGGTTACATTCATCTGCTGTAATATTAACTTAAACAAAACTACAGAGCTCTACATTCCATTACTAATAGCTCTGATTACCTCAAATCATGCCAGCATATTGAAGTCACACTCAGGGCAAAGTCATCATTCTGTAGGATTTCAGTCAAACACTGTTATTGAGGAAGCAATACTCAAAATAACATTCTTTTTAATGATTAAATAGAAGGTTGGCACAGACTGCAGAACAGATAAAAAAAATTCTCTGTAACCCTTGGGTAAAGGATAAGTAGGTTGTGTTTTGCAATTCCTTCCTCATGGGTTTACAATTATTCCACAGCACAACAGCTAAAATGTCTAAGAAATCACTTACCTGAATCTCAATAATAATTAGTTCTCTACCCTTTGTATGTTTACTATGAGTTCAGTTGACCTTGACACATGGAAAGACAAAGTTTATCCAATTACAGTTTTAAGTATATATTTCTTGCAGGCAAACAAAAGTCTCCTAGGGGTTGAACAATTCTGGGCCAGCAATATGCATTTTAACCAGGATGTATAAGATGCATCAGTTGAATAAATTAATGTATAAGTCTTAACTGGCTGGGTAACAAAATATAAAAACAAACTTTGTTATAGAAATATAGATTTAGCTATATTAAAGTTTTTCTGCTTTTAAGATGAAGCCTCTATGTAAAAAAGAAAGGCAAAAAAACCCAGAAATACTCCTCTTTGTAGTGCAATTAAAAAGGAAATTAACAAATTGTGTTCATTTGTTGTGCTTGTAATTTGGCTGAAAATTGTGGTATTGCAGTATTACAATTTGAGTGTAGGACAGCATGCAAATGAACTCACCAGCACTTACCAACTATTCTTCTGTTTGTAAAACTATTCTGAAATGAATGGCCTGCCTGCAGTAAGCTATAATTAGGGCCATTTAAAAAAAATAATTAAGGGCTATTTTTAAAATTAACATTTTAAAGTACACTGACAGCCCTTATGTCTTTTGTCTCAAACCAACAGGACAAACAGGGTGGACTGTTCAGAAAAGGCACTAAATCTTATCCTGTCCCTCAGCGAATGAGCCATGTGTGATTTTGGCAAGGGACTTAAGGTCTTCAATTTGCCAGTGGTTTGTGCGTCAGTCACTAGGAGGCTATCAGCCCCATCAGTGTCCTTGGAACACAGTGGACCTCTGGTTTAACACAGGTATGTGAGCTATTGCATCTGCACAGACTGAGCATAACTATTCAACCCTATTTATTTGTCTTCATGCCATTTCCACAAATGCTAAATAGCCCAACAGAACACAGACTGTCTTCAACATCCCCGGCTCTGGAAAATAAACTCAGGAAAGGATTTGACTATTTACAGCTTGATTTTAACTTTCGGGGTTTCCATAGGTTCAGCTCAAATGTAGTGCTTAGGGTGTATTTCTTTTCCTCAAGTCAAACACAAGCCAGATGCCATAGGTCACAGAATTAGTTTTATGCTTTAGGAGCTCACAACTGATGGATGAACTATACATTTTATCTCTCCAATCCTCATTTTATATATAGGGAAATGGAGACTCTGAAAGATTAGATGACTTGCCTAGGGATTCATGGCCAATTAGTGGCAGGCACTGGCTAAAACCCAAGAGTTTTGTCCTTTGCAGCAAGACTCTAGCACACTACATCGCCCACTAAAGTCAACTTGCTAGAAAATATCCAACCAGTGAGCCATATGGAGTAATTTACCGATATAAAGAGATATATACGAGGTTGTAAGTGAACATCAACTCCAATGCCCTTACAGAATGACCTGGTTATTGAGTTTCTCAGGCTCCCTTGGGTTTAGACCAAAGCTTAACAACTTGTTGGGACACCATGATCTAAGCAGGGTTTCAGGGGCTTAGACTTGAACTATGCCCCAATGTTTCTTGCATATGTTACCCTTAACTCTGACACATCTTTCTGTGGTGTGGCTTGTGACTTAACACTCTATCCTCCTTCCTCTCAACTTCCATCCCACCATAATCTCTATCTTTGCATCTCCTATCTTACTGCTACCCCACCTAGCCCTGTTATTTCAGGATTTGAGATCCAGGCCACTACAAGCAAAGTAGTCCTGCTCTCTCTTGGTCCACCAGTTCCTGTGAATGAGGACCAGGAGCAGGGAGTGAGGTGGGGGAGACAAGAATATTTAAACACTTGCTTTTTCAAAATATCAGCTAGAAGTTTCTCTCAACAACCCCTTAACCTAGCTGCAGTGAAATTAAAAAGGATAATCAAATGTTGATTCAGGGTCTTGCAAAGATCATGAAAGGCCTGCTGAATGAGAATATAAAAATAGATTCTACCCACAATTAGGACTGAATGCATTTCTTATATTCTTGGCTTTTCAAAATTGTTCACATCTATTTGGTTTATAGTAACTTTTTCCTAGCTAGAATGTTTGCTAGGTATGAAATTACTATTATTTTAGGCAATTGCTTTGGTGATGTTTTTAAAAGAGCCAGAAGGTTACCTAAATTGTCGAAAGATAATTCCTCATCAAACAGCATGGGTGGAGATCTTTCATTTTGAGAAATAATGTGTGTAGAGAAAATTAGCCAAAAAAAAAAAAAATAGGGCTCATTTAGCAAATATGTAATACACTAGTGATTGGCAATAAAATAAATATATGCATAAAAACATAATTCAATTCAAACTATTGCTAAATTTGTGATAATTTGATTATGAGCTGACTCACATATTTTACCTTTACTGTATTAAAAAAACAACAACACAGCAACCACATGATTCTGAGTAAATTAAGAGTATAAACCTGAACTCTTAGGGGCTGTTTAACCCAGTTCAGAGAACAACTTGTTTCTAAGCACTTTGAAGCATTCATTCACATATAATAATTAGTGAGCTGGTTTCAAATGATCTTTACCTTCTCATTGGAGCACACTCCATCAAGACTTCTATTTGGCAATATTTTGTTAGCTGTTTATAATATAACTTCTGCTTGCAAATAATGAAAATCAATCATTTTAAAGAGACTTATAATTTGGGATTGTCATGATATCAGAATATCCATCCATCCCTGCTTTGTCCCAGTCTGTATTAGAGAGGTTTAACTGCACTACACAGACACATTTCAGTATCCATTGAATCCTCATTAAAGGGCATCTACCCTATCTAATAAAGAGGGAATATGCTAATTGACCCTCACACTGTCACAAAGATGGCAGCACCCACAGCCAATAAGGAATGATTATGCTAATTGACTGCCCCACCCTCAAAGATGGTGGCACCCACAGCCAATAAGGAGGGGACAGTCTAATTGACTGTCACGCCCTCAAAGATGGTGGCACCCACAGCCACAAGATGGCGGCGCCCAGTCCCCTCAGCCCCCCCACCACCCAGGGCCGGCCCGAGGTGCAGGTAACCAGGGCTGGCTGAGGTTTGTGCTGCCGGCAGTGGCAGCAGCAGAGGTGTGATGGGTCATCACCTTCCCCTGATCACCGGGTCGCAGACTGTGAGAGGGGGGCAGGCCAGGCTGAGTGACCCCCCCTCCAGTGCATGAATTTTCATGCACCAGGCCTCTAGTATATATATAAAAAAGCAGTGACCATGATGACCGAAACGACCTATCGATCAACCAGACACTCAATGAAGGAGCTGTCCCCTGGTGGTCAATGCACGGCCCTCTCACAGTGATAGCAGCTGCCCAGAGGGCGGGTCCACAGCCGCTGGGCTGACCAGGATGAGCAGCGCTCCCACAACATGCTGATCCCCACAGGCCACTGCATGAATCACAGCACTAAAAGCTGGCAGTTACTAAGCACCGTCTTTCTGACAGGCAAAGGCTGCATATTCTCCATGGAATCTTGGATAATCCCAAAACCCACCTCACAGGGCTGATCTAAGGGTTTCTATTCATAGCTTTCAGAATGAAATGAGATTATCAGCTTTTAAGTAGTTTAGGGAAAACACACACTGCTCCTTTTTCATTCCCTTCCTCCCACCTTCTTGCAAGAAAAGATCAACTGGCTCCCAAGGCCCCACTCTGAGTGCTGTGCGGAGAGGTCACTGGCCCTCAGCTCCAAGTGAGTCTGCTTTCCAATGGCTTTTACACCTAACAAAGCTGCCTGAGCATCTTACTCAACCCGTATCACTGACTGAGCACCTGCCGTGTCCTAGGAGATGCCCAGGTCCTTGCAGAGCAGCAGGGAGCCGGCCGCCCTGTCCTACTGAGCATGTGTTCCACCAGGAGAAGACAGGGGTGCAGGGAGGAAACAGTTTTGGACAGACATGAGGTGCAGCCATTAGAGGGCACGGGCACCATGAAAACATGGGAATGAAGCCACATAGGGGCTCTGCGAGGGAGGGGCAAAGAGAGACTCGCTGAGGGAAACTGGACTGATGGAGGAGAGCCAGGTGGATGCCTGGAGAAGGGCATTGGGCAGGGGGGAAAGCCTATGGAGGGGCAGCAGGGCGAGAAAGAGGTTGAATGGAAGGGGGTCAAGGCTGTGTCAGGGGGCACATTCTGCAGGAATCCAGGGCCTGTGAGAACCTGGTGTCCCCTGAGTGCAGGCGGATGCACCAGGGCTGTAGGTGAGGACCCGCTGGCTTCTGTGTCAAGAGCAGACTGAGGGGGAAGAGGAAGCAGGGAGACAGCAGGAGGCAACAGCACCCTCCCCGAGGAGACAGTGGAAATGGAGGCAGCCAAGGTGGAGGCTTTGGGGCATACTGAAGGGAAGCCAGAGCATGAGGAATGATGTCCGGGTGAGGTGTGAGGAGGCCCCATGCTCTGATCAGCCCCTGGGAAGGCAGGGTCTCTGGCAGTTGCTGGCAGGGGACCATCTGTTTTGAGGGTCTGACTGTAAAGCCCAGACCTTAGTTTGAGCTCCACATGAGGTACGTGGAATGTTCATGACCAGCCTCCCACCCTGACGTCCAAGAGGTGGGTCATTCCTGACTGGCTGCCCTAATCCCTCCACACTCCCCCCCAACCCCCAAGCTCTCTTCAGTGATGACAAGTACTTATTGGAAACAAGCAAATGGTTTTATTTTTGGTACAAAAAAGGGGAAAAAACCCCAGAATATACAGTATTATGGAAAGCAAGCATTGAAAACTAGGAAAATGAAAACCTCTTTTGGACACACAGATCAGCGGTGCCTGGAACAGGGTCACAGGTGACACAAAAGATCTCAGGGTACAATGCAAAAGACTTGCCCAGGTGGAATGTTCATGACCAGCCTCCAATCCCCGACTCCAGTTTCCAGGACAGGGAGGATCTTGTACCACAGAATAGAATGGCGGAGACCAGCCCCAAGTCCCATGGCCTAAGGCAGTGATGGCGAAACTATGACATGCGTGTCAGAGGTGACATGCGAACTCATTTTTGGGGGTTGATTTTTCTTTGTTAAATGGCATTTAAATATATAAAATAAATATCAAAAATATAAATCTTTGTTTTACTATGGTTGCAAATATCAAAAAATTTCTATATGTGACACGGCACCAGAGTTAAGTTAGGGTTTTTCAAAATGCTGACACGCCAAGCTCAAAAGGTTCGCCATCACTGTCCTAAGGCAATGCTTGCAGTGCTTCAGGAGAAAGAAACATTCCTGATACACTGGGACAGGGTGAGCATCCAGATCGCTGCCTCTAATCCTCACCCGGGGTCTGTGGTGCTCCCAGCTCTGCCCCTCCCAGGTGACCACAGATGGCCCTTCTGATCCTCCACCCTCCTCAGCTCTGATGGCAGGTAGGGAGAATGGTGGGTCATGCAGGGAATCTGAGGGCCTCGAGGAAGTGCTGCTTAAAGAGCCAAAGACAGTGTCTTTCCACCTGCCCCCATGGATGAACCCATCAACACACAGGCCTCATGAGTGTGTGTTTAGAACCGGTCCCCCTCCCTCCCTCTGACTCTGTCACTGCAAAACTTGGCTGTTTGGAGCAAGTCGACCTCTGGAGTGTTAATTCTCTCTCCTTTAAAATAAGAACAAGAGCCCAGCAGGCATGGCTAAGTGGTTGAAAGTAGATCTATGACTCAGGAGGTTAAGGTTTGGCTCCTTGTCAGGTGACATGCCAGGTTGTGGTCTTGATCCCCAGTGTGGGGCATGTAGGAGGCAGCCAATGCATGATTCTCTCTCATCATTGATGTTTCTCTCTCTCTCTCCCTCTCCCTTCCTGTCTGAAATCAATGGAAGATATCCTATGTAATAAAAGTCTAATATGCATATTGTTCCCTCGACCAGGAGTTCGACCAAGAGTTCGACTACTCACTGTGTGCTAACCACCAAGGGACAGTGCAGAATAAGGTGGGTGTCAGCGACGAGGCAGTGGCAGCGGACGGCAGTGGAGGTGCTGCCAGCCTCAATGGGCTTCCAAAACCTTAGGGGCTGGTCACGCTCACCATGGGTTCGCGCAGGAGCCAGTCTGCCAAGGATGGCTGGGAGAGAGCACGCTGTCTGGCTGGCTTCCATGTGGTGCCACTGGGCAATCCAGAGGCCCAAGGTGTCTAGCTGTACTTACCACATCTCTGTATGGGGACTCAGGTACCATAACTCAGGCAGAGGGGGGAAAGTGGGGGCCCAGGGGCCCAGGGGCCCAGGTGCTGCCCAGGGCCCAGAGGTCAGCTGGGACCTGCCCTTCCATGCCAGACACTCACACTTCAATCACCAGCCAGGCCTAGGGACCATACCCGTGCACAAATTTCATGCATCAGGCCTCTAGTTTAGAATAAAAATGATTATAAATGCCCATCCAGTTAGACATGAAGCAGTTTGCCATGTTATTAGAGGTATATAAACTAATACTCTGTTTAGGAACAAAAATGCCAGGACTGTAAGAGATTTTAAAGGGAAAAAAAATACAATAATGTACCTTTATTGCTTTTACAATTAAAAAAATCTAAGTAGGGCAATGGAAACTAAAAAGAAAATAAACAAATGGGACTACATCAAAATATAAAGCAAAAGAAACCATCAAAAAAACAACAAGAAAGCCTACTGCATGGGAGAACATATTTGCAAATGTTATCACCAATAAGGGTTTAATCTCCAACATTTACAGGGAACTTATACAACTTAACAAAAGGAAGATAAACAACCCAATCAAAAAATGGGCAATGAACCTAAATAGATACTTTTCAAAAGAAGACAGAAGGAAGGCCAAGAGACATATGAAAACATGCTCAAAGTCACTAATCATCTGAGAGATGCAAATCAAATTGACAATGCAGTACCATCTCGCACCTGTCAGAATGGCTATCATCAACAAATCAACAAATGACAAGTGCTGGCGAGGATGCAGTGAAAAAGGAACTCTTGTGCACTGCTGGTGGGAATGCAGACTGGTGCAGCCACTGTGGAGAACAGTATGGAGTTTCCTCAAAAAACTAAAAATGGAACTCCCATTTGACCCAGTGATCCCACTTCTAGGAATATATTCCAAGAAACTAGCAACACCAATCAGAAAGGATATATGCACCCCCATGTTCATTGCAGCACAATTTACCATAGCTAATATTTGGAAACAACCTAAGTGCCCATCAGCAGATGAGTAGATTAAAATATGGTGGTACATCTACACAATGGAATACTACTCTGCAGTAAAAAAGAAAGGATTCTTACCATTTGCAACAGCATGGATGGAACTGGAGAGCATTATGCTAAGTAAAATAAGCCAGTAAGAGAAAGATAAATATCATATGATCTCACTCATTTGTAGAATATAATGAACAACATAAACTGATGAACAAAAATAGATCCAGAGACAGAGAAGCATTGATCAGACCATCAAACCTCAGAGGGAAGGTAGGGGAGGGCAGGGGTAAGGGAGAGAGATCAACCAAAGGACTTGTATGCATGAATATAAGCCTAACCAATGAACACAGACACCAGGGAGCATGGTGGGGAGGGGGGAATGAGGGGATAAGGGCACATATGTAATACCTTAATCAATAAAGAAAAAATTAATAAAAATCTTAATAATAAAGTAACAAAAAAAACCCTAAGTAGTGTAAAAATTTCAGGAAGAGAGTAAAGAAGTGTTTAGTAACTGAAACACTATCTGAGACGCCATAAAAGAGGCTCAGAAGTCATTCAGGGTTAACCCACCCCTGGCAAGACAACTTTCAGCAGAAGCCCAGGAACTCAGCTTCTGCTTAAAGATCTTCAGAACCTCAGAGCTTCCCATATCCCAAAACTCTTCCCATCACCCAACAGCTCAAGACATTAGATAGTCTTTCTTTAGATTGGCCAAAATCTACCTCCCTGTAATTCCTACACATCTGTCCAGGTTTCTTGAGATAGGGAAATAATGTTTTAATGATTCTTTACATTGCATTTTTCACATATGTGTTCTTATTGGATCTTGTCAATAACTCTGTGAGGCAGATATTCCTTCTACCCTTGTTCTATAAATAAAGACCTGGGGGCTAAAAGAGACTCAGTTATTGCTGAAGGTTGCAGAGTGATGAAGTGGCAGAGTCAAGGCTTTTTAACTCAGGTGCCCTAAATCCACCTGTTATATTATTTTCATGACCCCAGCTGGCTTTGGTGAAACATTAAAAAAAATTCTCTTTTCCCATGAGAACAAAATTGGAAGAAAGAAAGGGGTAGAATAATTGAAGGGGCACTCTCTACATACACTTCCTGTGAGATTTCTACTACTCACATGACTTTAAATCCCCCATACAAAGGAATAAAAAATATGCCCAGGAAATAAATACATATATATCAACAATTGAATTTAAAAGAACAAAATAAATAAACAAGCAGAATAGAAACAGACTGATACAGAGAACATTTTGATGGTTGCCAGATGGGACGGTATTGGGTGAAGAAGGTGAGGGATTAAGACCTACAAACTTGTAGTTACAGAATAGTCATGAGGATGTAGAGTACAGCATAGGGAATATAGTCAATAATATTCTAGTAACTATGTATGGTGTCTGATGGGTACAAGAATTATTGGCATGATCACTTAGTGAGTTATATAATATCTAAGCACTGGCATGTACACCTGAAACTAATATAATATTGTATTTCAACTGTAATTGAAAAATAAAAATAATTTATAAAAAGAAAAGACTTCCACATCATATGTTGTTAGGAAATTGCAAATTAAAAGAACAATGAAGTATGATTAAACACCTATTAGAATGTCTAAAATCTGAACACCTGAAAACACAAAATGCAAGCAAGGATGTAGAACAACGTTAATTCTCACTCACCACTGGTGGGAATGCAAAATAGTACAGCCACTTTGGAGGATAGTTTGGCCTTTGCTTACAAAACTAAGCATGCTTTTTGCATATAAGCATAACCAATGGACACAAGACACTGGGGGTGGGGGGTGGGGTGAGGCCATGTGCTGGGGGGTAAGGGAAGCTGGGGGAAAGTCAATTAAGGGAAAAAAGGAGACATATGTACTGATATTTGTAATACTTTACACAATAAAATAAAATTAAAAATAAAAACTAAGCATGCTTTTACCATATGACCAGAAATCACTCTCCTTGTTATTTACCCAAACATGTTAAATACTTATGCTCTCACAAAAATCTCCTCATAGATATTTAGAGCACCTTTACTCATAACTAGAGACCCAGCACACGAAATCGTGCATGGGTAGGGTCCCTAGGCCTAGCCTGCGATCAGTGCCATCTTCCGTCCATTTGCCAGTCCCCAGTCCTGCCCTGCCACCACCCACCCCAGTTTCCCATGGTTCCCCATTGGCCATCCAGCGATTGGAGCCTGTAAGCTGGGGGGAGGGACCAAGAGGTGGTCAATGTACCTCACAGCAACTGGTCAATCGGTCATTCTGGTCATTATGCCGTCATGTTCGCTGGCCTTTTATTACATAGGATTGACAAAACTTGGAAGCAACCATGATATCTTTCAGTAGGTGAATGGATAATAAACTGTGGTACATCCAGATAATGAATATTATTCAGCACTAAAAAGAAATGATCTATCAAGCTATGAAAAGACATGGAAGAACGCTAAATATACATTACTCAGTGAAAGAAGCAATCTGAAAAGGCTGCATTTACTGCACAATTCTAATTACATGACATTCTGGAAAAGATAAAACCATGGAAATAGTGAAAAGATCAGTGGTTGCTAGTTTCTAGGGGAGGAGAGTACTGCCCTAAAAACTCTGTTTTCTAACTACTCATGAAAACTATTTTTTATTATGCTTTTGTCAAAACCCATAGAAGTATACAACACAAAGAATGAACTCTAATGTAAACTATGAATTTTATTTAATGATAGTGTATCAATACTGATTTATCAATTATAACAAGAGTACCACGCCAAAGTAAGATGTTAGTGGGGAAAACTATAATCAAGAGAGGGGAGAGGGGAATATATAGGAACTCTTGCATTATGTGCTCAATTTTCTGTAAACCTAAAACTGCTTTAAAAAATTAAGACTATTAATTAAATAGAAAAATTTAAGAGAGAATGAAGTACTAGTATATGTTACAGCATGCATGAACTTTGGAATCATTATGCTAAGTGAGAGAAGCCAGTCACAGAAGACTATATATTAAGATTTCATTTATATGAACGGTCCAGAGTAGGCAAACCTATTGAGACAGACAGATTAGTTGTTGTCTAGGGCTGGGGAGAATTAAGGAGTAATGGAGAACGATTGCTAATGGCTCTGGGTGGGCAAACCTTTTGACTCGAGGGCCACAATGGGTTCTTAAACGGGACCGGAGGGCCGGAACAAAAGCATGGATGGAGTGTTTGTGTGAACTAATATAATTTCAAAGTAAACATCATTACATAAAAGGGTACGGTCTTTTTTTTTTTTTTTTTTTTTTAGTTTTATTCATTTCAAACGGGCCGGATCCGGCCCGTGGGCTGTAGTTTGCCCACAGCTGCCTAGGGTTTCTTTGCGGCGGGAGTGGCGGGGGGGGGGGGGGGGGGTTGAAAATGTTCTAAAATTTATTGTGGTGATTGTAGTGATGGATGGATAGCTCTGTGAATATATGAAAACCTACCTTAATGAATGAATTGGTGGTAGTTGTAGTATACCTCGAAAAAGCTTGAAAATACTAATGAATTAGAAATCTCAATAAAATGGATAATTTTCTAGGAAACTTAGCAAATTGGAATTACAAAGAAGTAGAAAACATGAGTAAAAACTATGCTGTTAGAAAATATTTCCCCCAATGATTATTATCATGCCCAGATAGTTCTTTGAGCAAAATTTTTAACTTACAAGAAACTGATAATTTCCATGATCTCAAAGTAGTTTCCAGTGTAAAGGAAAAGAAGGAAATAAGCCCCATTCATTTTATAAAACAAGTTATCCATAAAACATGATGGATAGACACAAATACACAGAGAAAGAAACCTGAAGACTAATGTCAGTTACAAGTGTATATGTAAAATAAAACACCAGCAAACCAAACCCAGCAAGACAAAACAAATATTACACCACAAGAAAAGATTCCAGGAGTACAATTTGATATTAGGAAATATAGACATATAGTATAGTTCATCACTATAATTACCTGAAGAAAACCTGTATTAAAGGCAAATATTAATGTATTATACTTATTTTTAAAATCCTTTAAAATAAGAAAAATACCTCTACCAGAATAGAAATTTGGGGAAAAGAGTAAAGAAAAAAATACCTCCAGTTTCACTAGTTATTAAATAATTGTAAACTGTAAAATAAGATACTAATTGTTTGCAGTCAAATTTGCAAAAATTCAGTGATACCAAAAATTCAGACAAACAGGGCATACCCATTTCTGCCTATAAGATGAGAGTTATAATCGGGCTATTTAGCAATATCCATCAAAAGCCTTAAAAATGGGCATACATGTGGAACTAACAATTGCACACATTAAGAGGAAGTAATAAAATATTTTCACAAAGACTTAAGCCACAGAATTTTCATCTCAGCATTGTTTATAGTAGGGGAAAAAAACCCACAAAAATAACCTAAATATCTAACAGTAGTGAGTTAGTCAAATAAATTGTGGTATTTTCATACAATGAAATACTATGTGAGCACTGAAGGTTTAGAAGAATAATGAACATAAAAGAATACTCAGAATACATTAAGTAAAAAGCTTAGAAAATAACATATATAATATAGCAAAAAGAAGACTAAATGGTTATAATAAAATGTTAATAGTGATGACCTCTGAGTGGTAAGAATATGGGAGACTTTTATGTCCTTTTACTTTCCTTTTTTTGTATATCATTATTTTCTACATGTTCTATAATAAAGAAGTATTACTTTGCTAAAGATAATTTTAATAAAAGAGTATCCTTTAATGCTTATATTTTTTAACTCAAAAATTCCACTTCACAGCCCTGTCCAGTGTGGCTCATTTGGTTGGAGTGTCCTGTGCACTGAAGAGTCATGGGTTTGATTCCCAGTCAAGGGCTTGTACCTGGGTTGCAGATTAAATCTCTAAGCCTGTTTTTAATGCATGTGGAAGGCAACCAATTAATGTTTCTCTCTCTCTCTTTCTCTTTCTCGCTCTCTCTCTCTCCCTCCCTTCTACTCTCTAAAAAAAATCAACAGAAAAAATATCCTAGAGTGAGGATTAACAAAACAAACAAACAAAAAAATCATGAGGTAGAAGAATGCTTAAGTACATAAAAATTCAGTGAAAAGGGGAGATTATAAAACATTAAATATAATACAAAGCTAATTTTTTTTTAAAAAAATTGTAGAATAAAGACTGGAAGGAAATATACCACAATGAACATCAACTAAGGTACCCTCCAAGTGATAAGACTGCAGGTGATTTATTTTCATCTTTGCGCATTTTACACTTTTTCACAATGTATCTAATTCTAAACTCCAAAAACAAATTGTTTGCATTTGAGGAGCAAGGAGAGAGAAAAGGCAGAATATTATAATCCTATCTAATAAAGAGGGAATATGCTAATTGACTGCCCCACCCTCAAAGATGGCAGCGTCCACAGCCAATAAGGAGGGAATATGCTAATTGACTGCCACGCCCTCAAAGATGGCAGCACCCACAGCCACAAGATGGTGGCTGCCCGGCCGCCCAGGGCTACTTGAGGCTCAGGTAACCAGGCCGGCCAAGGCTTGCGCTGCCAGCAGTGGCAGTAGCAGAGGTGTGATGGGGGCATCACCTTCCCCTGATCGCCAGGTCACCTCCCGCCCCTGAGGGCTCCTGGACTGTGAGAGGGGGCAGGCCGGGCTGAAGGATCCCCCCCTCCAGTGCATGAATTTTCATGCACCGGGCCTCTAGTAATAAGCATAAACATAGAAAACTCTGGAAACCAATATATCAAGATGTTAAAAATGGTTAATTCTTATTGGTGGGGACCTAGGCAAATATTACTTTTGTGGATATGATTTTTTATTTTCCAAAAATAAAAACAATAAGATAAATAAAATCAAATGAGATATATTTCTACTCATTAGTAATGAGACAGTGGGGGCATGTTTTATCTTCTATCTCTGAGACTATGAGAGAGCCCAGTCAGTTCCTGGAATGGGAGAGAGATTCATGGCTACTGCTTTCCTCACCTGGCTTCCTGGGCAGAACATTGGAGCACTACCAGTGAAATAAAGCAACTATGCTAGTTTCTCCATTCCACTATATGCCAAAAAGTCCCTTACCCTATACCAACAGCCCCACAAATCAGAGTAATGTACCTCTATGCCTTCAGAACCTCCAGTCATGCAGAGTGTCCAGTCAGAAGCATTTGTCCCCTGCCATGCCCCTCTACTCTAGCTCTTATGCCATCTCCTCACTGTGTGTAGACTGTGAGCTCCTGGAGGGTGGGACTGTGGTTTATCTCAAATCTTGCCTCTGTGCCTAACACAGCACCTTGCACAAAATAGAGTGGGTATTCAATTAACATTTATGAGACTTTTAAAGGCAGATAAGTATAAAATGGCATCTTGGTGCCTGACTTAGGGGTCGATGAACAAGGATACCAGCAACCTAGAAGTGTTTCATCCTCACAGGAAAGCACAACCCAGCCCACTGCTTAGCCACTTCTAGTGTGCAGGATTGCAGTAGTTTCATGGGTAAGAATGCCACCTAGTGGAATGGACTAGGCATGGGCAGTAATGAAAATGGATAAAAATAAAAATAAAATGGTTCAAACAGACCTTTGAAATAAAAAAAAATCATCACAATAAGTGGGACAGTGGGGGTCAGATGAACTCTCTGTGCAAGGACATGGCAGCATGAAGTCAATATGGCATCAATATACAAACTATCCTGTGATGCAGTAAGTTTCCTTTGTTTCAAAGTGAAGTAACACATCCCATCTCACTACCAAGAGCTTATAAAATAACCATAAGGGTCAAATTTTATAATGCTTACTCAAGGTTTCTGTGATGCTATGGTATTTGCCTAATTTTAAAGTTACTCAAACATTTTCAGCATTATTTCTTAGTGGGGAGAAGATGAAATTTATCTATCATAAAAAGTATATAAAGGACGAAATTGCCTTTGCTTAAAGTTCATATAATGAAAGGTATGAAAAAATAACTTTTTTCATGAAAACAAATTAGTACTTTAAATATTTGCTGGGTATCCAATGCTACAGACTAGTGTTTTAGGGAAAGAAAAATAATTAGGAACAGAAAACCCCAGGTCAAAATTGCACAGTCCTGCCCTGGCCAGTGTGGCTCAGTTGGTTGGAGCATCATCCCATACACAAAAATGTTGTGGGTTCAATTCTTAATCAAGGCATGTCCTAGGTTGTATATTTGATTCCAGCTTGGAGTGCATATGGGAGGCAATCAACATCGATGTTACTCTTTTTCTCCCTTCCCCTCTCTCTAAAAAAAGTCAATAAACATATCCTCAGATGAGGATTAAAAGAAAATTGCACAGCCCTTATATTTCTCCCTTCAAATGTAAGCCAAATAGTGGCTGTAAAACTGAGCACAGGGAAATTCCTGGATTTCCTATAACATCAGAATAGAATAAGGCCCCATGCCTCAAGCTTACACATAACAAGCCTAAAAACATGTGTGGGTTAAGTACCTCAGATTTGGTTTGTGTCAAGTGATGCCCTTTCTTTCAATGCAATAAACTGGAGACAGTCAATCAGGACTTGGGCCTTCATGGAACCACATAGACTTCATGATGCCAAGAGTACTATACTATACACAGCATGAGAAGCCCATTCTAGACAAGTATCTTTGAAAGGCAAGGCATATGCTCTTTTTGGTTGATGTCGTTCAGCCAAGAGAAATTCTAGTTAGCATAATCTGAAAATCTATGGAACTCGAGAAGTAACACCTCACCTGCCTCTAAACACCAGCACAATAACAGAACTCACAAAAATGAGACAACCTTCATAAAACCTTTCCTTCAGTGTTTCAAGTTTATGACTGAACTCTCTGTCTTTATTTGTCCTAATTTGGCCACCTACACATTTTAGCCATATTAATATTCTTAATGTCTAATTCTGGGCATTTCATATTTCTCCTCCAACCCCTGTTCAAAAACCTTTTATGCCTCCAAACTGGCTATTGAGAAAAGTTGAAACAACTCAGTATAGTATTCAAGGCCTTAAAAAATATGTCCCCAACCTAACTTTCTAAACATATTTTATATAATTCTCCTATGATAAGCCTGTACTCTAGTCAAACTACAGGCAGTTCTCAGATTATGTTGGACTCGATGTACGTTGTTTCGTGGCTACATCACCATCTCCCACAAGTAAAGGTCAGGAATTGTTATCTTTCTTTTAAATTATTTTTACTGTTTCACTTCATTAATGCTGTGTATGTGCTCCATGTGAGTGAAGTAGGTGCTTATGTAGGTGGGTTCTGACTTACAGTGAAAATCGCATTACGTTGCGCTGTAGGAATGGATCTCCGATGTAACCCGAGGACCTACTGTAAATTGTTCACTGTTCACGGAGATCTAAGGTGGCATAGTGTAGGTGGAAGTTACATTCACCTATTCCCAAGATTAAACTGGAATTACAATGAAAATATAGACCAACCTGAGTAACCAGAAGTCTTATAACCAAAGATTTACAGGAGCCACACTGAGACTGTGAGGAAGGACAGAGATGCAAAAGGGCTTGCCCCACACCCACATACGGTGGCAACTAAAAACAAGGGGTCTCAACCCCACACTGGGCTCCCAACCCAGAGCACCAGAGTCAGAAAGAGGCACCCCCATAACATTTGGCTGTGAAAACCAGAGGGGATTCTGACTGTCAGGGAGAGACAAAAGTCTGCTAAAGACACAGGCAACCTCTTAAAGGGCCAGTGCACAAAATCTCATTCTCAGCCATTCAACCTGTGAGGACAGACTGCGGTTTGTGGCTCCTGGGAGTGATCTGAAGGCACAGCCATCAGTGTCCCTGTACTGAGTCCCTCTCCCACACCACAAACACAATCTTTCATGAGTTGAGCACTCCCTTCCAAAGGCATCAGCTTGGGGTGCAGGAAGCCACCCACTGCCGATACTATCATGAGAGTGCACCAAGGAACTCGGAAGGCCAGTGGACCTTGGGCATTGGCAGGGCTAACGCTAAGCACCATTGTTCTGTTGAGATAGTGGTGGCTCAAAGCAATGTCCTGACCTATAGCCTCAAAGTAAATGTTTACTGGACCTTACTGATCTTTACTAATCTTTATTGACCTTAGAGACGGTCTGTCTGCTACCTGTTTGCAGTGCTTTACTGAGGGCAAGATGTGTATCTAAAACTGAATAAAAAGTGGATAAGGCCAGGTTTCTGTGTGCCTCTCCAAGAGAGAGATCTCCACCTGGCCCCCCATGCCTTCTAAATTCATATTTATTGTCTAGTATTTTCATTTGTGCGTCGGCCCCTCCTTCAGATCCTGAACACTAGCTATGAAGGTTGCAGCACTGGGGGAATACAGTAGCCCTACCCTTCGGACTCTCTGTTGCCCCATACTGCAGAGATCATGCTCTGCAGAGGAGTCAGCTTCCTGGGCTCAGTATATAGAGGTTTCGGCAAACACAGGTGGGTAAGTGACTGAGTTTTGTGGCTCTGGAGCAAGGGTCATCCCCCCCCCCCCAATTCCCATGAGCTTAACCAGTACTTCCCCCACATGGGAGCTACACTAGCCCCACCTTTGGACTGTTGGTGGCCCCACCCTCTAGATTCCCAGTGGATACCAAGCTTGGGCTCTGCAGGAGGTTCAGGAGGACTCCAGAACAGACTGAGTTGTGTGGCTCTAGGACTGGGGCCATTTTTCCCTTGCACACCTGACCAGTGCAAACCCTCCTTTCATACAGCCAAATCTTGGTCTGTTTGGGTCTGATAAACTCTGGTGGCCACATCCTGGCAGCTCCCTGAGAACCTGAGAACCTGCCCTACAACAAAAGATATTTCATGCAAATGGAAACTTTAAAAAATCTAGGCTAGCAATACTTACATCAGACAAAATAGACTTTAAAAGAATGGCTATAATAAGAGACATAAAAGGACACTGTGTAATTGGATCCTGTTCTGATGTTGTATGAAGCTTGCTACTAGGTATAATGGCTCTGGGGCCTCTTGGTAGGGACTAGGTGACTGGCTCTGGCAACCTGTTTGGAGTTACACACAATAGGCAATTTGTGTCTCCCTCTGCTTGGCTTGCATATGCATGGGAAAGACCAAGCTACACACCAAGGTTGGCTTCCACCAGCACTGAGTCCAGGGCAGATCAACAAAGGACTCAAGTCTTCCTGAGATCCACCTCCTCCTGTCTCCACATGCCTCTATCTGTCAGCTGCCTATTATGGATCCAACATAGGAGAACCTAAATATATAAAGCAAATCTGGATGGACATATAAGGAGTGATAGCCATACAGTCATAGTAGGGGATTTTAACACCCCATTTACATCAACAGATAGATCGGCCAGATAGAAAATAAACAAATGAAGCAACACTATTAAATGACACATTAGATCAGATGGATTTAACGGATATCTTCAGAGCATTTCACCCCAAAGCATCAGAATATACATTTTTTCAAGTGCACATGGAATATTTTCTAAAATAGACTGCATGTTAGGATACCACAGAGATTTCAGAACCTTTGAACAGTGCCTTTCTTAAGGCCCCTTACACTTTCTGCCTGTCTGTGGACTGTGAGAAAGTTCTCTGTCTTCTCCATCTTTATAGACCCAATTAGAGACCCAGTGCACAAAAATGTGTGCACTAGGGGGGTCCCTCAACCAGGCCTGTGCCCTCTCGCAGTCTGGGACCCCTCGGGGGATGTCCACCTGCTGGCTTAGGCCCACTCCCTGGGGGGGTCCGGGCCTAAGCTGGCAGTCAGACATCCCTCTGATAGCCCGGGAGCTCTTGGGGGATGTCTACTTGCTAGCAGGGAGCAGGCCTAAGCTGCAGTCGGACATCCTTAGCGCTGCTGAGGAGGCGAGAGAGGCTGCCGCCACCACAGCTGTGCTGGCAGCCGTCAGCCTGGCTTATGGCTGAGCAGAGCTTCCCCTGTAGGAGTGCACTGACCACCAGGGGGCATCTCCTGCATTGAGCGTCTTCCCCCTGGTGGTCAGTGTGTGTCGTAGTGACCAGTCATTCTGCTGTTAGGGTCAATATGCATATTACCTTTTAATTATATAGGATAGAGGCCTGGTGCACACGTGAGGGCCAGCTGGTTTGCCCTAAAGGGTGTCCCAGATCAGGGTGGGGGTCCTGCTGGGGTGCCTGGCCAGCCTGGGTGAGGGGCTGATGGCTGTTTTCAGGCTGGCCACAGCCCCTTCAGGGTGGGGGTCTTGCTGGGGTGCCTGGCCAGGCTGGGTGAGGGGCTAAGGGCTGTTTGCAGGCTGTTCAAGCCCCCCAGTGGGGACCCTCATCCCTTAGGAGTGTGGCCAGCCTGGGTGAGGGGTTGAGGGCTGTTTGCAGACTGCCCAAGCCCCTTCAGGGTGGGGGGCCCTACTGGAGTGCCTGGCCAGCCTGGGTGAGGGGCTGAGGGCTGTTTTCAGGCTGGCCATGCCCACAGGCTAGAAGTAGGTATCTGGGATTTATTTAACTTCTATAATCAAAACTTTGTAGCCTTGAGCGGAGCCCAGGGCTGGCCAGGGCAGGCAGGAAGCTTGGCTTCCTCCATTGCCGGGGGCAACCCAAGCCTCCTGCTCGCTCCAGCTCTGTGGCTGCCACCATCTTTGTGATGGAGTGAGGGCGTGATGGAGTGATGGTTAATTTGCATATTGCTCTTTTATTAGATAAGAAGATGCCTGGTACAAATGAGGTGCTCAAACACCAAAGAGTGAAGGGATCAAGGAATAAAGGAAGGAATGAGGGTCACCAATGGTAACTGATGGTGGTCTTGATGGACCAGTCACCAGACTGTCAGCTTTTGGAGAAGGAAAAGGCTTGGCACCTCCTTTTGTGTCCCTCACATGCCTGATACTAAACGAGTCCATTGACAAGCTCCTGGAACACACATCTACTACAAGGTTCGCCTCACCAATCAAACATAAAAAGCATACCTTTGTGTCAGGATTCCACCTACCTGGAATTCATTCTTCCCTCCTTTTCTCAGATAGTGCACAACAACCTCTGCCCCCATGGGAAAACATTAATCCTTCTTAATGAAGGGCTGGGACAAAGCTACAAAAAAAACACTCAGCTATTATGCCACATTCTATATAGGACAAGTGACATTTAAACACATTGGCCACTGTAGTAGCTGGGTTGTTTGTCTCCTTGTTAAAGTGGGCTCCTCATCTTAACCATGACATACTGAACTGAATCAAAGACTAATGAACAAAGCCCTATAATTCGTTAAAGCAGTAGCTGGTCTTCTGAACATACACAGGACATGTCTCAGCAAAGAATGCAGAAGACAAAGCACTCTATCAACATTGAACTTGACACACTCAACTCAACATTGGGTAGAAAGGATGGGGGCCATTTACATGAAGGTTCCTTTCTAGGTGCCACAACATTGCATTAAAATTGTCAAGAAAGCATATTAATGCCAGATACGCTGACAGCTGTCCACAATTCTAAACTTTTGCTTTAGACTTAGATCATGGAGGCAGATCTTATTCAGGGTCTGAAAGTAGGTCACAATTGTTTCTGCCAGAAGCTCCCTTGGAAGAGTGTCCTTTGCCTCTTGTAATTAGACCTCCTTAAGATCCAGATTGCAATCAAACCAAAGTGCAACTTTCACTAACTGCATGGATAAGTCAACAGCTTCTTAACCCAAATTATTCTCTTTACAAAATATTTCACTGATGCCTCACTCACTCAAAGTTGGAAGAGAAACAAATACTTTCTGTCTTCTTCACATCCCAGAAGGTCATAACTGAGGATTTTACTCTCAATAGAAACATTCATTCTACCCAAATTTTCAATTTATGATACAATCAGAGTACCATTAGGTAAAGAACTCAAAATCAATGGCTGTGAAGGGTAAAAGGCATTCTGAGATCAGACCCTTGCTCTCCAAAAACTACCCATGGACCAGCTACCTAGACATCACCTTGGATGTGGTTAGAAATGCAGAATCTCAGGTCTACCCCAGAACTGTTGAATCAGAGCTGCATTTGACAAGATGACTGAGGAATCTAAATGCACATTAAAGTTTGAGAACCATGGATCTAGAACACTAGTTTTCCAATTGTCTCATGTGGCATGTTTTATGGCCTTCTATGAGTAATGGGCCATGAAAAGATGGGAAGGGGTGTGGGTATCAGGCCTTGCTTCAGATGAGTAGCCTGCCTTGATCTGTTTGGGAGATTAAACCTACAGACAGACCAAGATATTCCATGACCACAAAGGTTTGAGAACCACTCTTCTAGATTAATTATCTCATTTTTTATGTTGCACAACTGAGATTTTCCAAAAGGATAAGGGACTTTTGCCAAGATCACATCATAGTCCCTTGAACACTGTAGGGAAACTCTGAAATTTACAAAGCCTGGGAACCAGGAAAAACCTTCATAGTGAGTGTTACTGGAATTGCCTCCAACCTGCAAAAGTAGAAGCAAAGACTGAGAACCTGAACCCCACCAGGAGAGGACATGATATGTAAGGCTATTCCCCTAGCAAATGCCCCATGAGTTGTGTGGCATTTGTGCCACCTTATTTACAAGAGGGGACAAAGAGACATGGAAATAGTAAGTGCCAAGGCCACATAGGAACAGAGGAGCTGACATCCAAACCCAGGTTGCTGGGCCCCAAAGCTCAGGCTCTGGATCTCATCATTCCACTATCTCACAGCCATATATCCCCTGCTCAGCCCCACTGTGTGCCCTATACATTGGTTCAGCTTGTGAGCTACACAGACACATGTTCATTCAAAAAAGGGAGCACTTCTATCCTCATGGACCCATTGGATTCAAACAATGGGCTCCTTTGCCAATGCTTGGGCTCCTAGTATAACCCATATCAAGTAAAATGCAAGGTGGTTTGCTATACCTTCATGGTAATGATTATAAGTAATCTGTTTAATATCCATCATTCTATATCTGCCATCTCTATGCCTTGGGAAAGTTAGAAAGATCAAGAGGCAGGAATGGTCAGAGGAGGGACAGGAAAGAAGAGATATTGTACAATGTATCAACATATTAATCTTAGCACCTTGTTTTTACATTCACACCCCATTTTTCGCCCCCCCCCCCCCCACCAAGCACTGCATGGAGCTTTCTGCCATGGAAGCTACTCACTAATCAAGCTCTGATCACCTACCAAATTTAATAGAAAGTGAAGTTGGATGAGTCAGCCAGCAGATGGCACAATGAGCAAGCAGCACATTACTATTGTCAAACCTTCATGTCATTTACTAAAGCTTCCTGAAGCATCATTTTTGGGAATATTTTAGTTGGGTGATACAGCATGCTAAGGAGACTCCCTCATCATCTTGTCTTCACCACCTACCATCCTCCTGCAAAGGTAGCATGTTAAGAGGTAGTGAGTGAGGAGCCTGCACTGCCACACTTCTCCCATCCTTGGACACTGTTCCAGTTCAGGCCTTTGGAGAGCCAGCTGGGGCAAACCCACATGAAGCCTTCTTTCTCTGATTCATCAGCAGCTGCTCTGCTCAGTTTAAACAACTTGGGGTTCCACATGGGGAAAATAAACTTTCTGGTGGGGGCCAAGAGGATCTGGCCTCCAACACACCTACCCTCCACAATAATCCTCAGAACCTAAAGACCTAAAGTTGTCTCTCCATATTTCCTTCTAAATTCAGGAACAAGAATTGGAAACCTCATTAAGTAAGAATAGGAACATGCTGCTAGAATCACTGTTCATCCGTGGAAGGCTGCCCCTGGGCCACACAGGGCTGGAGCATATTCACCTGTGTGCCCAATCTCTACAGGTTGCCTGCCCCTCAGAGGTACACAAAGTTTTGTCAAATGACTGACCAACCAAATGAATTCTTCCCAGGGACCGAGGCAAAAGTTTACCATGAAAACGGCAAGTGAGGGCCCTGGCCAGGTAGCCCAGTTGGTTGGAGTATCGTCCCGTGTACCAAAAGGTTGTGGGTTTGATTCTCAGTCAGGGCACATAGCCAACTGTGTGTTTGATCCCTGGTATGGGCATGTATGGAGGAAACAACCAATCAATATTTCTCCTCTCTCTCTCTCTCTCTCTCTCTCTCTCTCTCTCTCTCTCTCTCTCTCTCAAATCAATGAACATATCCTAGGGTGAGGGAAAAAAAAAAAGTAAGTTAAGGTGTTGACCAGCTGCATCCAAAGCACAGTCCAGACTCCTAAAGACACAAAGACCCTAATGGTGGTTTCTTCCAGGTGGAACAAAGCTAGTTTCTCAGGCGCAACTCCCATGACCTCATGCCACAAATGTATCTGCTACAGCACGAAACTTCTCAGTTCCCTGAACATATCTGGTCCATTCAAGTGGACCTTCTGTTATTTCCCACCTAAGGAGACCCTTTTTACCTTTACGACCCTGTTCAAAGGCCCTCTTCTCTGAAGCTTTTTGCAGCCTCTCCCAGCAGTTCCTTCCTCTTCATGTTCACCAAACCTCCTTCTGCCTGGTTTCACACAGTGCAGTTCACAGGTCAGCATGAAAGGTGCACCCTCCGAATCCGAGTAATGTAGAGGGGAGTGTGCACTTGTGTACCTGTACCATCAAGGAGACTCACAGGGCAGATATCTCCTGACTTTTGTCTTATTGATCTCTGCCCTCTCCCTTTGGGTGCACTCCAACAAGTACCCTGGAAAAATACCCACTTCCTGGTTCAGCAGTGGCCTGATGCACAAGACGCCGACCACAAGATGGAACAGGTTCTGCCCATGCAGAGGCAGCTTCGGCCCTATGTGTACTACTTAGCATACACCCACTCCTGGGGCACCAATCCCAGGTGTTGGTTCACCCATTCCATCAATATGGGGTACAAGGACTCAGACACAATGAGGGTCTGACCCCCGGGCCCACTGCGGGCCTCTGACTGTGACCCTGGCTCTCAGATACCTGGAGGGCTGGTAGAGACTGTCAGGTCGACTTTGCAGGGTGAATTGACAGCCTGCCCAACCCTGCCTCCTCCCTGCTACCTTAGTGGGTGTTAGTGCCCAATTAGCCTTTGGACTCCTCCCTCTCAGCATCAGCTTCCTGAAAGACCCAACCTAAAATGATGGGTTCTAGAATGGTCCCAAAAGATGGAGGTAAGATGGAGGTCTTGGTGCATAACACTCCTCACCCACACAGTTGGAAATGAGGAACCCGTTCTGGGGGCAGGTGATGTGCAGACAGCCCTGACACAAGGAGACAGCTCAGTCACTGGACCTGCAGGTGGGAGAGGAATGTCTTGGCAGGTGAGAAGATACAGGCAGGTGCAATGTATGTGAATGGATAGAGGTAACTTCTGTGCTTTGATGATCCACAGGAAATGACAAGCTTAGGGAGACTGTCTGGGTTCCCCACTTTCCAATGTTAATATAACCATTTGTAATGTGAATGTAGATGAAGGGCCACCAGAAGTTCACAGAAACTCCTAAGGTGCCAACTCTGCTGTGCTACGGTCTGTGAGCAGGCCCCACACCTCACCAGGGAGTCCAAGTCACCTGTCCGTGTCTGCAGGATCCCTGTAGTACAGCTTCTTTCCACAGCCTTGGAGTGCCAGGAAGACAAAACCAGAATTAAGTACTGCTCTCAGGTTGGACCAATCGATCTGGACTGTGTTGAGAGGGGCACAGGCAAACACAGCTGTCTAGGGGGCAGAGAAGAAGGGAGGCAAGGAGTGTGCATATTGGAAACAGACCTGAGGCTCAGGAGTCCAAATGGGAGAGTTGGGGAAGAAGTAACAAAGCTTGCTGTCTTCTCACACAGCCAAGGCTGCCCCCTATCTTCTGCATCAGTCCAGGGCACAGAACTGAGGCCAAGGGGTGACCAAGCAAATTAGAGACAAGAAGCCCTTTGTCACGGGCAGACTGCTGGACCCAACGGCATCTCCTCTCAGGGGACCTCTCATCCCAGGTGGTAGGCAGCCTCCAGTGGGAGGGGCAGAGGTTCAGTACCCGACCTGTGGAGTCACTTACAATTTGGGAAGTCTAGGTGAACAGTGAGTCCAAAGCAGGCCTGCAGGGAGAAGGAAATCAGTCCCTGAGAAGCACGAGGAGGGATCTGAAACAGAAACCACCAACGTGGGATTAGCTTCCTAATTTCACAATACGTGCCCACAACTTGACACAAAAAAAGACAAGCAGCTCAGGAGAAGGATGGGCCACCGGTAGTTCTTGGAGGAGGAAACAGGAGATGCTGAGAAGTAGAGGAGGGAAACCAGGAATTTGGGACAAGCAGCTCTGAGCAGGGTAGTGCCAACAAACCTGTGGCAGAAGCAAACTGGAACCTCACAGGGCCGCAGAGCCAAAGAATGATGCCCACTGGGGTGAAGAGGGACAGAAAACTGCAAAGGCAAATGCTCAGAAGGCCATGGGGAACAGTGTGTTCTCTCTGGTGTCAGCAGGGGGACAAGAAAGGGAGGCTGACTTTTGGCAGGTGCCCTGGGCTCTAAAGAGGTGGCTGTGTTCATGAGCAGAGCCCCCTCAAAGAGCAGTGACAGAAATGGCACGGACTTCCTAAAAGAAAGACTGGGTGACTTATGGGATGAAAATGCAGGCTGGGGAAGAAGTGGAGCTTGAGGAGGAGCCTCCCTTCTGCCCTGGAAGGCAGTGACTATTGTCATAGTGTCTGTGGGGGGGGGGGTGCAGAGGTACGGCAGGTGGCTGGGAGGGAGCAGGAGGAGTCCCAAGAAGGACCCAATATCCCTTGGGAGCTGCCAGGTCTTCAGGGCACCTGTGCAAGGTCAAGCAGTGGAAGGCAGGAGGGGGCCTGGTCTGGCAGGTGAGGGGAACCTACCTTCCTTCACTGGGCTCTTACCTGCCAGGACTTTGTTCCTGAGAGGGGATGGGTAGCAGTTGGTGAGAGAATGTCACCTGGCAGTCAGAAATCAGACTGTTTTAGGTTTCTGTGCCCACGTTTTATCTGTACTAAAAATCAGGATTGAGTTGCAACTGGGTCCCTAAAACAGTGGCAGCCAAGACCATCCCACCCTCACCTGCAACGTGGCCAGGCCACGCTTCTTGAGCCCACGCACTCAGCATGGAATTGACCTTGCAGCCACCACCCTTGGAGCTCCCCATCATTAGACCACCCTCCTCACCTTTACTGTTCTGCTCCCCAAAGGAGAGATCATACACCATGTTCTCAGCAAACAAGAGTGACAGAAAAAGGAGTCCTTCTGTAGTGCCATCATTGTTTCCCACCAGTAGCCATAGAGTGTCTCTAGCTCACTGGGCAAGTTCCATTTCTTCAAACAAGAGGATTCAGGAGGAACAGCACAAGCTGGCCAATAGGGAGACCCTCCTTCATGTCTTGAAACTCCTACACGAGGTTCTGAGATCCTCAGTGTCAGCAGCTAAAAATGATTTTGGGGGTGAGGAGTGGAGGAGGGGAAGCCAGCATGGATGGAGTTGGACCTGGTGATCATTAAAGCCCCCTGCAGCCCTGAGGCCTAAGTCCTATGAAGGTACCCTCTGTCCCTCACCTCATGGCCAGCATTCCTGTTACCGCCAGCTTCTGCAAGAAGAGAGTAGGTGCAGCTCACTGGAAAAGAAAGGCCTCTGTTGAGTCAACATTTCTATGCAACTACTGTGGCCTGGGCACTCAGTTTACAGAAACAAGAAGACACAAGCCTTGCCTTCAAAGAACTCAGAGCCCCTGAGGGGCTCTCAGTGACAAGAGTTACAACCCTGGGAGGTAAGAGCCCAGTGAAGGAGGGTATGTGGGAAGGTACAAGGTGCTACCAGAACGGGGACACAAGAGTACCGGATGCTTGTTTGTGGGGTAAAGAAGGGATGTTAAAGTTGCACCTGGAAGGACAGGAGTTTGCCAGGACAGGAGGAGGCAGGCACTCCAGGCCTCAGAAAGCACAGGCACAAGAGGCAGAGTCCTGGTAGAAGGCGTTCAGATGCCCAGGGTGCAGAGACTCTGCAGCACTGTGACCCAGAGGGTGATGAGGGAGGCATGGGACAACTGAAATGCTCTCCTAGACCCCCAGGTGTTTGCCCTTAAACAAGAGAGGACTCCACAGGGTTTCCTGTCTGGGGTTGATGAGAACACATGTGCAGTTTGATGGCTACTTGTAGGACCCACTGGAGGAGAAAAGACAGGGTTGTCCAGGCCAGTGGGGAAGACTTAGTAATAGCCCTGGCCCCAGACCATGAAGCCTGAACTCAGGGAGTAGCAGCGGGGACAGGAAAGAGTAGCACTTGTTCTGATCAGGCATTTCAGAGTCAGGGACACAGGCCTTGGTCATCAAATAAAAGTGAGGAAGAGCATGGTTCAGTGGACAGGAGGAGTCAAGTGTGGTGGCACCGAGAGGATTGAGCCCATAACTGGGAGCTAGAAGAGTAGAAACAGCCAATAGGGAAGGTGGATTTGTTTGAGACATGTCATCTCTGAGGGTCAGCAGGAAACACAGTGGGGATTTTTCTTCTCACCTGCAACAAAAAATGCCAATGTGAAGACCTTAGCTCAAGGCACTACCAGGGGCTAGGGTGGGGTGTGTAGGGGTATGGAGGATCTTGCAGAAAGCAGAGCTGGCCTGGGCATTCAGACCTCAGGTGCAGGACTCAGTCTAGTTGTCCTGTCTGGGGCCTCCATATCCCTTGGGGTCCATTCTCAGGGTCCCCTTAGGTCATTCAGGCCCCGGGATGCCACATTGCCACATGCCTACTGGTGTGGGGCAGACTGAGGGCAGGTGTCATGGTAATCAAAAGGGCACTGCCTGGCCTTGGCCATTGAGTGGGAAGCCACCTGCCACGTGGTTCCCAGTGCCCAAAGGTACATCCTTGCCAGCTCTGCCCCACTCTCCTTGTGACTCCCCCCTCCTCACAAGCTAATCCTCTTCAGCTCCCTCCTAGTTTAGTTCTGCTCCATCCCCAGCTATTTGCAGCTGAGACATATATCTTCACAGCAACCAACCCCCTCTGCCCTCCTCCAAACCCAGATCCACCTCCACTCTGCAGCTCCACCCTCTGCTTTCTCACAGTTCTGCCCCCAGCTACTCCCAAAGCTTTCCCACATTTCACCACCCCCCAGTTCTGCCTCAGCCACAGCTCCTTCCCATCTACTCCCAGAGCTATTTCCCACCAGTCTGGCTTCAGACACTGTCCCCCAGCTCCTCCACTACCCACCTCCGCCTTCACCCCCTCTGTGCTCAGCCTCCCCAGCTTCCCTGCACCCCCTCCCGCAGATCCTCCTCCACCAGCTTTTCCACAGCTCTGCCAACCCCATCCCACAGCTCCTCCCAGCTTTCTCAGAGCTCAGCCCTCAGCTCTGTGTCTTCCACTCTCCCGCAGATCCTTCTCCACCAGCTTTTCTACAGCTCCAACAACCCCATCTCACAGCTCATCCCAGCTTTCTCACATTTCAGCCCTCAGCTCTGCCTCCTCCACCCTTTCCAGCAGATCCACCTCCACCAGGTTTTCCACAGCTCCACCAACCCATTTCCAAGCTCCTCCCCAGCTTTCTCCCAATTCAGGCCCCAGCTACTCCCTCTGGCTTTCTCCATTGGTCTCACCCAGATACTCTCCCCGCCCCCAACACCCAGTCCCGCCTTCTCCCCAAGCCCCGCCCCGCTTTTTGCCTAGCCCTGCCCACTGGCCCCTGGTCAGGAGATCCCAACCTGCCCTGGTCATCTTGTGAGCCTCAGTGTCCGGTGAGTCCAACAGTGTCTCCTAGCAACCGTGGTCTGCATGCGTGTCTAAGTCTCTACCCGGCTGCTTACCTGCGCGCCAGCTAAGTGCCTGCAGAATCCTGGCACATGTGCTACTACGTCATGGAGTGCTGCTGTGTCCTGGCGTGCTACTTCCGGATGTATGTGTCTATGTGCCTTTGTAAGCCAGCAAGAAAAGGGGTTTTTGTCTTCGCCAGCGCGGGGTAGCTCACCAACACCAGTGGGTGTCAACAGTCACCTGTCAGCGGTCCTGGAGCAGCTGAGGAGCAGCCAGGATGCTGGCCTGCTGCTCTGTGGTCTCAGCGTCCCAGAATCCTCTCCTCCTCAGGTCCTGGGAGGCGCTCTTCTCCACACTGGCTGTCTCCCTGGGCCGCAGGGAGTAGGAGGCCTGTCCTGTCCTGTGTGGTGGTCTCAGCTGGGTCAACCTAGCATAGCGACCTGCATGGCCAGTGGGGCCAGGAGATCTGAGTCTCCAGAAGGGAGTGGGGATGCTCAGTTCGGCTGCAGGCCTGCTGGGCCCTCGGAAAGATAGTACTCCAGGGTTGTGGTTTGCTGTGGGGCTGCAAGCATTCCTGCCCCAGCTCAGGCCACACTTTTCTGTCTCCTCCTCTGGCTACCTTCACTTGCCCACCATCCTTGTAAGTGTGTGTGTGCCTGGGACAGGCCTCTGCTGCCTCTGCTCACAGAAACGACTGTAGTGGTCCACATGTACAGGCTGTCCTCCCTGCTTCCTGCTTGGCCTTTAGGCTGTCACCACCTCATCCAGACCCCAGGCTGTGTGGTGCTCAGCTGGTTGCCCATGACAACCCTCCCAGTGGGACCTACCCAGGATTACATTGAGGGGAATGAGATTGTAGGGTCCCCAAATCCTTCCCATTTGATGATGTGAGGGCAGGGGGACCTTTCTCCTACTGGTGACGGGGCTCTGCTGGGCTGTAAAAACATGACCTCCTTACATGACATGATTTTCTGTGCAGCTGGATGGGCCATCATGTGGTCCCTGAACAGGTAGGGCAGGAGAGAGCTACTGCTATGATTAGCAGAACCAAACCCTGAGTAAGGTGCCACATGTGTTTCCCACCAGCTGGAACCTCCTTGGTCCTGGTGGTTTCCAATCCCTGTTGAGTAGACTGTTCTGGTATGTTAGCCAACATTGCTGTTTTGTCCCTAATGACCTTGACTCATTCTCCCTCTTGTCCTCATGCAGGGGAACAAGCAAAGGCAAGTGGAAGAGTGTGTCTTCCTCAGGCCACAAAGCAGGTACTAGGTAGGAGGGCACTCAACCCCCTTCGTGCCTTTAGAGTGACCTCAGTTCTCCCTAGGGATGCCACCCATGCAGACCCGGTCTCCTTATTGTGATTTTGTGGCTTTGATGAGAATAGGTCCCAAAACTCCATGGTGGAAACTAGGCATATACCCCAGTAGAACAAATACAAATGGCCAGGCCACAGGGGAACATCCACCCTCTTCCATAAATAATTCAAACCCAATGATAGGTCGACCCTTTGTTATTCAGCAGGTGGGTAAAGGTTAAGCACAGTGACGATGCTCAGAACCCCCAAGCATATGAGATAATTGCACCCTGCCCCATGGTTGGCAGGGGATACACGGGTGAGCTTCTGTGGAAGGCCATTTGCTGGCGTCTATGAGCATCTCAAATGTGCATGCATGTGACCCAGGCCTCTGCCTAACAAGTCGACAGTCAATGAGTGTTTGTGGTAGTGTCCCTTATAGTAGCACAAAATGCAAAGCAGTCTGTGACTCTTCATCAGTACGGGAAGTCAGTCAATCTTGGGGCCCACAATGGGATACCATGCAGACAGCAAAGTATAGGCTAGAAAAAAAATGTAGAATGAAAGAATGTATTTGCTGGGCTGTGGATGGCGAAACCATTCTCCACCCTGTGGAGATGTGGGGGAAGATCTTTGCCTCTGTGGCCATTTGCCTGGGTGGTCACATCAAAGCACCACAACCCTAGTGGCTTAACCAGCAGACATGTATTTTCTCACTGTTGCAGAGGCTGGAGGTCAGAGATGGAAATGTGGGCCCAGTTTGCCTATATTGAGGACTGAGAGAGAAACTGTCCATCCCTGTCCCCAGGCTTCTGGTGGTTTTCAGGCAAGCTTTGGCACCCCTTGGCTTGTAGTCTCAGCCGCTATCTTTACCAGGTATTCTCGTGTATGCATGCCTGTCTGTAAATTCCCTCTTTAGGTGAGGACATGGGTCATTGGAAGAGTGTCTCATTTTAACCTGATTGCCTTTGTAAATTCTTTTCTTTATGGATATGGTCCTGAGGTGAGCAAGAGGTGGGGCCCAGAGCCCAGGGGTAGGACACCCAGCCAGAGAGAAAGGGAGGGAATGCAGAGGAACTGGGCACAGGGACTGTCAGGACACTGGGTTGGGAAGAGAGTGCACAGGTGGCAGCTTTAAGGTCCTCAGAGCCTGGACTTTGAGAGTGGGTGTGTTTTCATAAACACGAGGACATAATAGCTGATATCAGGTTTATGTCCTTTAAAGACAGGAGGGGAAAGACAAGCAGAGTGGGGGTGCTCATGTGGAGTGTGGTAATGAGGCTCAGGCCCTATGATGATGATGTGTAGCCACCGGTTCTGATTATCCTCTTAAGGGTCAGGTACTCACAGCCCTTGGAGACTGAGCTCCGCCAGGTACTAGGACCCGGCTGAGTCTGCAGGCCGAGTTTCTGCTCCTGCGACTGCACAGCTCTGAGGAGGAATGATCCCCTTCCCAAGGTACAAGGAAAAGAGGCAAGAACAGGGGGTGAGACAGTCAGGGCCCAAGATCATGGGCCATATTTTTATCCCTAGGTGCCACCTTCGCAACTGTAGAATGTGGTGACAATGGCACTGCCCACCCAGTTATTTGAGGATTGAATTCTAGGATCCGTGGATCATGCCCATCCCAGGGCCTGATAGGGGCATGGTGTGTGGGTACTAGTGCCAATTGTTCCTGGTCCTGTTATTCCTTTCTCTAGGCTGCAGTGGGGGCCAGGTGTGCCTGCTGAGAGCAGATAGTATTGGTGCAGCCAGGGAATGGAGGAGGGTGGCTCCCAAAGTGATCGAGTGTAGACACCTGGCAGGAGGATGTGAGCTCACACGGTGGTATCCCAGGGCCCAGCTGAGGTTTGATTATAAGGATTTACAATCAGGAGCCTTGGAAGAGGGACCAGGGTGCATGGGGACTGTAGCACCTTGGGGTGAAAAGAGGAGGGAGCTGACAGTGTTGGAGTAGGGGGGAAGAAACAAAACCCAGGAGGGTCTTTGCTGGGAGAGGACTAGAACCCACTCACCCGGTGTGAAGCCAAAGCTCCCTTTCTCCCTCATCTGTGCTCCCCTAGTCTCAGTGACCTCCTTTGTGGAACTGACCACACCCTGTCCTGAGTGCCTCTCCTTACCTGTCGCCACCTTCTTCCTTGAGCTCCCCAAAGACTCCATCTGATGGATGAGGCATCTGCATCACCAGCCCTTTCCATGGGGCCTGGCAGCTGAGTGCATGGGGATAGGAAGAAGGAGCCAACACTCTCTGCTCTCCCACCATCCCTGTCAGTGGGGTTCCAGGGCCCCAGGGGACACTGGGGGAAGAGGTCAGCCCACAGACCATGAACACGGAGGGCTGATGCATGATGCTTATTGACATTCACACTTTTGGGTTTCCACAGGCCACGTGAGGCCCATGGATCTCTGGGGAGATGGAGTTCTCCTGCCTCTCCTGGCAGCCTTATGCAGGCTTGGTCTTAAATGGGGTCATGACTCTGGAGACTCGTTGGCGACCCTACTGAGCTGCCACAGGAACTGCACCATCGCCATCCACATGCTCACAGGGACTGGGAAGAGCCCTCTGGCTGGAGCTGCTGCTGGAGAGGCTGGGGTGGAACCCCATGCAGACTCAGGCTCTGCTCCCAAAGGGAGAAGTATGGGAGAGGAGTGAGCGCTGGCAAGGCCTGACACCCTGTGAGGTGCTCACACTCCTCCAAGAGGACCCCCAGGACCTTGCTCAGGAGTTTGGGGCTTGTTTTCTTTTGAAACTGTGGAGATGGGGCTGTAGTTTGTGTAAGCAGCACACCTTCAAAGGGGCAACAAGGGGCCCAGGCTGGGGTTCCGTGGGCCGAGTTCCTACGATTTGGGTGAACCCTTCTGTCTATACTGGGTCTCAGTTCCTGTTGGTGATCTGAGAGGCAGGAACAGGTTCAAGTTTACATGTGGTGTTGTCTATGTGTTTGTATGAATGTTTATGTGTGTATACACACGTTTGTGTGTGTGTATGACAGACCAGGGTCAGCTGCACAGCACACAGAGAACATCGAGTAGCCTCCAGACTCAGGCTGTCTGCGTGACTTCACACACATGCCCCACCCCCACTGCCCATGGCATCCTGGGCCCTTTCACTCACCCTTTAGTGGTTTCGGTCCCACACCAGCTCCTTGCACCTGGTAAAGAGCTTGGGACCTGATTGTCTGTGGGTTCCCCATAGCAGCCAGGGCCTTTCTGACCTGTACGTGCTGCCCAAAGTAGTCGGGCAGGGACCTGCCCATTAGTGGACCAGACTCTCTCCTCTTCATTTCCCTCTCTCCCCCGGCCTCACACAGAATTCCCTGAACAAAGTATGACACATCAGAAGTGCTCAGTCAGAGGTTCCCAGCTCACTCCACGTCCCTTTGGTGAAGTCAGCTTAGCCTCTAGTGCAGTGGTTCTCAACCTTGGCAGCACATTAGAATCACTTGGGCATCTTTTTAAAATCCTGATTTCTGGGCCTCATCCTCCAGAAATTCTGTTTGTTACTAATGTTGTAGCTCCACCCCATAACGAAGAAACAGAATTTCTGGAGGATGAGGCCCAGAAATCAGGATTTTAAAAAGATACCCAGGTGATTCTAATGTGCAGCCAAGGTTGAGAACCACTGCATGGGGGAAACTCTGAATAACTCTTTTCTCTCACAGGAAGCCTTTGGTTTATGGAAGGAAAAAACGTCTCAATGCTTCTCTCGTGGTTCCCAGGGCTCCTTGACATGGGGGAATCTTTGCAGGCCCAGTAAACGTAGCTCCTGTGGAGGTTGTGGAACTGGAAAAGCAGGCTGTACTGACCAACCTGAAGCAGAAGTACCCAACTGCACTTTCAAACCCCAGGTGGTTACTGGAGCCCATACCCAGGAAAGGGGGAAAGGATATCTTCCTGGTAGGCATCCCACAGCACCTGTTCCCCTAGTGCCAGGAGAACTCCACAGGAAGTTCACTGAGAACCCAGCTGAATCATGACCATCAATGGGCCATCATGCCGCAGATGTAGAACTGAATTGGCACCACCGTGGAGAGCACTACCCACCATCTGCTGTTCAACTAAACAGATTGCTGTGCCCAGATGTAGGCGACTGTCCTTGTGAGATGTCTCTCTGGGCTCATTGACTGTCTCAAGGACTCTGAGCTTTAGGGAAAAGGGAAAGCTACGAGGAAATATCTTGGTGCTATCACTCATTTTGGCCCTGCTTATTCCTACAATGTACAAAGAGAAATGTTTTAGGAGAATGGGTTAGTGTTTAGGGCTCCCTTATACAGTCTCCCCCTCTCTGTCTGGTCAAACTCCGAGAACACTTCAGGAGCACCCAGGTGTCATTGTGGGAGGTCTGGGAGCGGGCACTGAATGACTGCCATTGCCAGAGGGTGACCAGCAGGGATGAGCTCATTCACCTTGAGGGAGACACCAGACTTTGAAAGAAAACACCTGTCTGTCCTGGCAAGTGACTGGTCTGCTGTAAAAGTCTCCCTTGGCTCATGAGGGCTTGTATTACACATGTTGTATCACTACCACGTGACCCAAGAACAGATCTGAAGTACAGCTCTGATGGAAAAGTGATGGGTAGAGGTTTTGTTTTTTGTTTGTTTGTTTGTTTGTTTGTTTTTTCTGTGTGAGCAATCTTTATTTGGGTCCCTACTAGCAGGGTTAGTAATGGTTGTTAGCGGTGAGGATGATGGGCTTTCTCCCATACATTGACTGGAATGGCCCATCTTCTGAGCCAGACTGCCTCTGTCATACACCGCTTAGCAGATGGAGTGGCCAGGTTCTAGGTGGACCTCTCTGCAAGGCCCCTGGATCTTGGGCTAGAGATACTCAGATGCTGATCAGAAACTTCCTGGCATCATAGGGGGACCCATGAGTAAAGACCCTCCTGTTTCAAGTTGCATGACTAATGTAAGGTGATTCCACCAAGGTCAGGAGCCAGGCAGTTCTGTCTCCTGTCCAGTAGGCAAGGCTCAGGGGACCAGATCTTCCTGGGCTTGCCTCAGAACTAACTAGCCAGTTCCTTGGCTGAGTATGTGAAAATGAAAGAGGACAATGGGAACAAAAGCCTGTCCAGGCCAGGATTTCTAGTCTCCTCAGGCTCATCTGACGAGATGTGTGGCACGGAAACAGAAGAACACGGACTCACAAATATCATTGGGCTGTTTATTTTCTTCCATGTAGTTTTGCCTTTCTTTATTAAAGCCTACATGGATTCGTGGGTACAAACTGGTGATTGTTTTCTGTCACCTGTGATCTTATAGGCCTGCATTGCCCTTGAACTGCTCACGGAGTGAACAGTTGCCATATACGGAGTCCTCCCCTTCCTAGTCCTTATCAGGTTCCTTGGGCTGGGTCATGACTGAAAGGTCAGCCACCACCATATAAATACCAGGTGTTGTACAAATACATCATCAAATCATATAGTGTGTGATTTAGGGGGCTAGAGGTCAGAGCCCCTGTGCTGTCCATTCAGGCAGTAGCCAGGGCAACGAGCATGCCATTCCCATATATGCCCTCCCCACTTGGACCACCTGCCTCACTTTCACACCAGACCTCAATGGCACTGTTCATGAGCAGCAGAACTGAG
Source organism: Myotis myotis (assembly GCF_014108235.1). NCBI lineage: Eukaryota > Metazoa > Chordata > Mammalia > Chiroptera > Vespertilionidae > Myotis > Myotis myotis. The sequence continues at coordinate 15,686,458 of NW_023416346.1, forward strand.
AACTTGAATGAGCAGGTGGCACTGGGTCCCTGAGGATTCCGTGATTTCCTTTTGCTCAACTTCTTCAATGCCTTTTTTATGCTGAATTCTTTCTTGCTGAGTGTCTGCTAGGGGGCAGCCTCTTGTTTCTCTGCGGAGGAGTTGAGGTGGTATCTGGCCAAGTATGATTCATCTGGTTTCCTTTTGTCTTGATGTTCTGGACGAGCCAAGGTTTGTCTTTCTGGAAATTGCTGTTTCTGTACACCTGAAACAAAATTAATTCAGTAATTCTGGGAGAAAAATATATCTATTTGATATTAACTGGCCTCTCAGAATCTTTAGTCATCCCTGCAGGTGATCTCTAAGGGGGTTACAGTTTCATATGGAAATCTATACTTTCTCACCTTTGGAAAAATACTATCTCATGTGAAAAAGAGTTATCCCCTGAATTGAAACCCTTTCAGTATATCATTCTTCTGCGCCTACTAAGAAGATGTTTGAGTAACAGAGAACATGGGACATGGGAGGACTTTCTACTTTACCATCATCCTGTTCCCTGGAGAACTGCCTGGGCATATTTTGCTGAATCCGATTCAGCAAGCGGATGGATGAACCTCTTCAGGCTGTCAGATTCAAAGATTTGCTCCTTGCCCCTCTGGCAAAGAACCTCACATTGGAAAAGATCTTTCTCAATTATCCTGGTGTCTCCAGCATCATTCCAGTGCACAGACATGGAGGCATCATCCTCCACTATCCCCCAAAGCTTTCTTGGGAAGGACAGTCCCAGAAGGTCATTGTTTCCTTCCAATTTGGCAGCATGTTGGCTTGGGTCCTCTGGTTGTGGGTTGTCTTGGCACCCTGCTTGGTACCTGTGTCTCTCCAACACCTGTGATAGGACCAGCTTGGCTCCGTGCATCTCATGGGTACTCGGACTTGGCATGGAGAAGCTGTACATTAAAAAGCATTGACTACTCTAATCCTATCCCTGAGCAGGGGGGTCACAGCAAGGATGCCCAATATATACTGCCCTCCAAATTCTAGAGCAGGGGTGGGCAAACTTTTTGACTCAAAGGCCACAATGGGTTCTTAAACTGGACCGGAGGGCCGGAACAAAAGCATGGATGGAGTGTTTGTGTGAACTAATATAAATTCAAAGTAAACATCATTACATAAAAGGGTACGGTCTTTTTTTTTTTTTTTCTTTTTTTTTTAGTTTTATTCATTTCAAATAGGCTGGATCCGGCCTACGGGCCGTAGTTTGCCCACGGCTGTTCTAGAATCTCAGCCATGGGGCAACCAGATGCTTAAGTCATGTGATTTCACAAAGGTGGCTCACAGCTGCTCTAGAGTGTGGGCCCTGGATAAGTGTGGGGGAGTGGATGTGCATAGGGCCCCCAGGTTCTCTCTTTCCAAAAAGTACAGAAAAATTGGGTTCAGGTTACCAGAAAGAACTCTCATCTGCTGCCAGGGAGATTGTTTCTTGTTGATAGTTCACTGGATGTGTTGAGAGGTCATGAGCCTATCTCTACTTTCATCCCTAGAGAGGGGGAGGCCTATTGATGGCCTCTTTGATAGCTCAAGGTCAAGGCCTTGGTTAGTCCTAGCTTGGCTCCCACTAAGAATGCCTGGGTCAGATGGGCCCCTGGGGGACTGTACCTCCCAGAAAATGGTGCTTGGCCCCATCTCAGCAGGTAGCCCCCCTGTCCAATACACCCTCCACAAGCATGCTTCTTTGGTCTCTTCCAGCTACTCTTGCTGGTTGCTGGGTCCTGCTCAGATGAGCCCAAACTAAGAGTCCTGCTTTATTACCCCTGGTCAAGTTGTCCCTAGAGTAGGGTTGTGTTCCTGTATAGGTGGGGGCACAAGCAGTGTCACCTTCCCACGGTACCCTTCTATCTCCCTTTTTAGAGTATTAAGACCAAAGTTGGTAGTTAGACCACCTCAAACAGATAGAGAACATGGATCACAAAAACCACTGTAGTATCCTCTCCTCTGTGGTGAAGATGACTTGAATTTGACTTTTGTCACATCCCACACCCAGAATCTCATCTATGTTCAAGTACATAGTTATGATTATTTTCATATCTGCTTCATTCAGTCACGGCTACCTAAACATGTTGTAATTTTCCTTGTTAGCGAGTCTGTGTCCTTGTCCCATGAGTCCTTGTCCCATGTCTTGCACTAAGTGGTGTAATTTGTGCTCTCTGAGGGTCAATCCTTTGTTTCTAATAGTGGAGTGCAAAGGCATTTGGGAACAGAATCCCCCAAAGTGCCCCTCAGCCTAAGGACTGTATCCTTAATGGAGCCCGTGGGTCAGGGGTGGGCAAACTTTTTGACTCGAGGGCCACAATGGGTTCTTAAACTGGACCGGAGGGCCGGAACAAAAGCATGGATGGAGTGTTTGTGTGAACTAATATAAATTCAAAGTAAACATCATTACATAAAAGGGTACGGTCTTTTTTGTTTTTAGTTTTATTCATTTCAAACGGGCCGGATCTGGCCCGCGGGCCGTAGTTTGCCCACGGCTGGTCTAGATTCAGGCTCAGTCCATGGTCTTTGTGCCTCTAAACAGGATTACAGAGCATTCATGCACAAAGTCAGTATATTCTTGGAGGATATGCCCTAGAGCAACAGTTCTCAACCTGTGGGTTGCGACCCCTTTGGGGGTCCAACGACCCTTTCACAGGGGTCCCATAAGACCATCGGAAAACAGGTATATAATTACATATTGTTTTTGTGATTAATCACTGTGCTTTAATTATGTTCAATTTGTAACAATGAAAATACATCCTGCATATCAGATATTTACATTACGATTCATAACAGTAGCAAAATTATAGTTATGAAGTAGCAACGAAAATAATTTTATGGTTGGGGGTCACCACAACATGAGGAACTGTATTAAAGGGTCACGGCATTAGGAAGGTTGAGAACCACTGCCCTAGAAGATAGGTGTTGGTGGGTTCAGGGTGGGGTGGTGGGCTCCTAGTGTCTCTGGAAAAGCAGCCAGCTCCCTTTAGTTGCCTACCAAACATTGTTTCTTAAATGAGTTCTTTAAAGGCTGAAAAGATTTCCTTGTGCACTTGGCTAGCTCATGCCTCTACCGATTACTTATTTGAAGGGACTTGTCCATTTTATGGGAGGGAAATTGGAGAGAGGGCTTTGGAAACCACAGTCTGGAATTTGGTGGAGAGAGGGTGTTTATTTGTTACGATTAAGCACCCTTGCATCCCAAGGCTTCTGTAGGCCCATTAGCTAATGTTCTTTGAAGCAAGAGCAACTGAATTTCCACTGTGGTGAAGAATCTAGAACATCAGGCTCATCTTTTCCTTTGAAGATGAAATACCCACTTTGCTGACTTCCGTGGAGTTGAAGAAAGACATTATGAAACTGGCCTTCCTCAATTAAGCCTGCTGGGGCCCAGAAATTCAACCATTGGTACCCTGGCCACCAGTCAGAGAGTCTCTATTAGGCAACATGTTCAGGACCCTTTGAGAAAGGAGAACAAAGCTAGAGGAATCACAATACCTGATATCAAGCTATGCTGTAAGGCCATTGGATTCAAAACAACTGGTAATGACATAAGAGCAGGCATATGGATCAACGGAACAGAACAGAGAGCCCAAAAATCAACCCTCACCTACATTGTGAACTGATATTTGACAAAGGGGGCAACAGCATACAATGAGGTAAAGACAGTCTCTTCATTAGTAAATGGTGTTGGGAAACTTGGATGGGTACATGTGAAACAATGAAATAAAACCACCAACTTATACCATTCAGAAGAATACATTCAAAATGAATAAAAGACTTAAATGTAAGTCATGAAACCATAAAAATCCTGGAAGAAATCATAGGCAGTAAAATCTCAGACATCACACATAGCAATATTTTTTTGCTGATATGTCACTCAGGGCAAGGGAAATAAAGGAAAATATAAACAAATGGGACTACATCAAACTAAAAAGCTTCTGCACAGCAAAGGGTACCGGCAACAACATGAAAAGGGAGGCCTCTGCATGGGAGAACATATTTGCCAATGATACATCTGATAAGGGGTGAATCTCCAAAATATATAAAGTACTCATACAGCTCAACCAAAGGAAGACAAACAATGCAATTTAAAAGTGGGCAGAGGACCTGAGTAGATATTTCTCCAAAGAGGACATACAAATGGATGAGACAAGAAAAAATGCTCAATTTCACCCATCATCAGAGATCTGCAAATTAAAATGACAGTGAGGTACCACCTCACACCTATCAGAATGGCTACCATCAATAAATCAACAAACAACAAGTGCTAGTGAGGATGTGGAGAAAAAGGAACCCTTGTATGCTGTTAGTGGGAATGCAGACAGGTGCAACCACTATGGAAAACAGTGTGGAGTTTCCTAAAGTAATGAAACATAAAGCTGCCATTTGACACAGTGATCCCACTTCTAGGAATATATTTTAAGAAGCCTGAACCACCGATCACAAAGAATGTATGCAGCCCTATGTTCAAAGAGCATTACTTACAACTAGAGGCCCAGTGCACAAAACTCGTTCACCATAGGGGGCGGCCCGCAGCCAGGCCTGCACCCTCTTGCAGTCCGGGACCCCTCACTCCTTACCACCCACCTGATCGCTGCTCTTTAGTGCCTCCATGGAGGCGGGAGAGGTTCCTGCCACCACTGATGCACTCGCCACTGATGCACTGGCTGAACCTAGCTCCCCCTGTGGGAGAGCACTGACCACCAGGGGGTCAGCTCCTGCATTGAGTGTCTGCCCCCTGGTGGTCAGTGCACGTCATAGTGACTGGTTGTTCCACCATTCGGGCAATTTGCATATTAGGCCTTTATTATGTAGGATAGCCAAGAGCTGAAAACAGTGCAGATGCCCATCAATAGAAGGGTGAATAAAAAAACAATGGTATATTTACATAATGGAATACTACCTGGCAGGAAAAGAGAAGGAATTCTTAACTTTTGAGACAGCATGTATGGATCTGGAGATTATTATACTCAGTGAAAGAAGCCAGTCAGAGAAAGAGAAAAACTATATGACCTCACTTATATGTGGAATCTAATGAACATTATCTGTCGAACAAAATAGAAACACAGGAATGAAGACATGGAACAGACTGACAGCGGTCAGAGGGGATGGGGGAGAGAGGGATTGGATGAAACTAACTGAAGGGATTAGCCAAAGAACATCCATGAACACAGATGACAATGTGGTGAGGACCAGAGGGTGCAGGGAAGTCAGGTGCTATGTGAACAGGGCCAAAAGAAGGGAAAATGGGGATATCTGTAATAGTGTCAACAATAAAATAAAAACTTTTTAACAGTATATTGCTATTTACAGTTACCTCTTAATAGAACATAAATAAGGGGCTATTGCTCTCAGATGGGATGGAGGGTGAGCTATGGGAGAGCAGGGTAATTCTGAAGGGAGTAGGGAGCCTGTGTGAAAGGTTGAGGGCAGGAGATTCTGTGCAGCCTTAAAAGGAGGCTGCACTGATGAGCAAGTCAGCAGATCATGATCCATGGATGGACAGGAGGCACCCAAGGGAAGACCAGGGGAAGGGTGTTGTCATGAGGGAAAATGCTGGGATGAGGGAAAATGCTGGGATGAGGCAGAAATCCTGGCCCCGGGAAGACTGAGATATCAATAAACCTCAGACAATCCCCAAATTATGCTTTATTCTCACTGTCACCTTCCTTCCTTAGGCCTGCTCTTGCCTGGGCCCCAGGGTTCTACTAATTGTCATCTGAAAGAGTTCATTCATACTTAGAGGACAGATTAATTGTGAGGCAGAAGGTGGGCCATGGGCTAGAAAGGCAGGAAATATCATGGACTCCTGATGAATTCAGGCAAGGGGTCAAGACTCCACGATGCCACTTACTAGCCATGTGTTCCTGGGAAAATTAGCTGGCCCAATGGGCATCAGGTTCTTCCTCTGTGAAGTAAGTGGGTCTGATAAGCCCAGTCTTATAGGACTGCAGGGATGTGTGGAGTGTTTGTAAACCACCGTGCACAGTACCTGGTGGAGATTGAATCTGTAATGAATGGCAGTTATTTCTAATATCGTTTTTATCCCACATACTTCCACTCTCGCCTCTGGCACTGTGATTACTTGTTTGTTATTAAGGTCATATTAGAGAATGTGCAGTTCAGTAGGGCATAGAACACCCAATCGGCCAAAGAGGATACCCAATTCATGGATGTATGCTGACATTCAGGTATGGGTAACCTTCCCAGATGGACACACAAAAAGATGCCAGAAAGAGAGTCTAGTTACAACTCTTTCCCTCTGTCCAAGCTGCTCTTTCATCCAAACAAATGCTTTCATTCATTTTGCCCCCACCCAAAATCTACCCCCTGATAATGATTGGCCAGAACACACTCAAGATCATTAACATTCAATCCCAATTAGGCTGTGGGCTATGGCACTCTCAGGCCATCATGTTTCTCATGGCTCAGTAACTGTATTTCTGTAGAAATCTGTGTAGATGATGGGTATAACATGCCTAGTGCTCATACTGTCCAATGACTCTGAGACTGTGTGCAGGAAACCACCCTTCCTAACCAGGTGGAGATTTCCCTCTGGTTTATCCATGATCCCAAAGGAACTTGTCAGGACAATTTTCCACTTCACACTTCACTCTCACACCCAAGACACACAATGTGCTGCTACCACCCCCAGCTTCTTTACAATCAACCCCAGCAGAGGGAATCAGTTTCCCAAATAACCTGGCTCAGGCCATGCACATCATTTTTTAATTAAGGTATTGCATATGTGTCCTGATCCCCTCATTGCCCTCCTCCACCCACCACACATGCCCTCACCCCCCTGGCCTCTGTCCATTGGTTAGGCCTATATGCTTGCATACAAGTCCTTTGGTTGATCTCTCCCCCTTACCTCCACCCTCCCCTACCTTCCCTCTGAGGTTTGATGGTCTGATCGATGCTTCTCTGTATTTGGATGTTTTTGTTCATCCGTTTGTTGTTCATTATATTCCATATATGAGTGAGATCATGTGATATTTATCTTTCTCTGACTGGCTCATTTCGCTTAACATAATGCTCTCCAATTCCACCATGCTGTTGCAGCTACGCTGCGGTGAAAATGAAGGCCATTAAAAATTGAGTGCTGTTCCCTGGAGGCCCACCACCTCACCTGTTCTGTTACTTGTTTGTAAGATTGAGGGGACACCTAACCCCTTCCTTATATGATTTAAGCTCCTACACTATCATTCTGTGGGTGGGTGTGCCCTGCTTATGTTGGTGTCCCCACTACTAACACAGGATCTTCCAGAGGACCTAGGCTCAGTGAATGTCTGGGGATTAAATGAACCACTGAGCAGGGGTCGTCTTTATGCAGATGAAATCCCTCCACTTTCTTGCCGGAACCAAGGATCCTTAGATAAGTTGTTTCATGCAAAGACAGACGAGAAGAGATAAGAATCAAAAATTAACAACCTTTTGCTATTATTTTTCTATTTATTAACTCCATTGATTGTACTGCCGAGTTCTTACACATTTCCAAGGAAATCCTTTTATAATGCCATGTTATCTATTTTGGGATCACAAACTAGGATGGGAAGTGTCCCAATTTTTGTTATACAATAGCAAATCTCTTACTCTTGAGCTGGACATGTAGAAATATATAATGTGATCAATGTCATTTACAAACTCACATGCTAAAAGTTTATGAAACCTTCTATGAAAAGGGACATTCAAAAATTTCCTTAAAAATCGCAAAATAATAAATCATAAATTTCTCAATCATAAGAGGAGCCCAAACCTTTCCCTGGGCCTCACTATTAGTTTCTTCTCAAACATAGAGTTGAAAATTGGATGCACTTTATGCCCAGCAAAAGAAGTTAATGCTCATGGGCCTGAAAAGTGCCTGGATTCAACTCTGGCTCAGGCATAGTGGTTGTCATTGTACTCAGGCCCTTCAAGCAGGGATGAAAGGGAATAGGGATCCCTGTCATTAACCCCGAGCACAAACTGGAGGGTGTTCAACATGGTAGTCTCTGCATGTGCTCGGGGACCCCACAGGAACTCATAGCATGCAGGATCACTATTGGGCACCTGGCGGTACAGCAGGTACTGTTCCTGGACCCAAATTTTGGTGATGAGCTCCCTGGGCTCCCCATAGAGCCAATGCTCCTTCCCATCATACACCCCTACAACATTCAGTGCTTCCCAGACTTTTTCCTCAGGGGCACAATCACCCTCTGAGGCGATCACCCACAGAACTGTGACCAGGAGGCCTGTGTTGGGATATCTGTGCCCATCGCTCACCATCCCATCATAGGTGAGCCCCAAGGCAGTGGCCAGGACATAGGTGTGAGTACTGGGGTCCATTTCTTTCACAACAATACCAAAAGCCCACTGGATGCACTCAGTGGCTGCACTGAAGAGCTCAGGAAAGTGGTCCTGGTGCTCTTTGATGACACTACTCAGCATTTCTGCCTTTGTGGTCGGCTCCTTTGCACGATACTTAAGGAGTAGAAACTCCACCATTTCTATCATCTTCAAATGCAGTGCTTTGTGGAGCAAGGAATCGGCATCTTCATCAGGGCCTCCCTCAGTGTTTGGACCCTCCTCATCTTGGGTGCTGGAGCTCTCATCTTCAGCGTGTCTCCATGGAAAGGCTTCCATGGCATGGGGGGAGGCACCCTGAAGACTCTGGGGAGGACTTGGTGTCTCAGCAGCAGACACCTCCTCTAGGCTGTCTATAAACAGGACTGAGGGGGAGGAAGACCGAGAGGAGTAGAGAGACAGGGCCTCCTCCTCATCCTCCTCCTCCTCCTCCTCCTGCATAGCCCAGAACAGTTCCTCTACCAACATGTCAGGGATCTCCATTGGGTCCAGATGGTCTTCCTCAGGCTTCCACGGCTCACTCATATGATGACCAGGCATGATGACTCGTGCTCGAACAGTGACCGAGTGTGGGCAGAAGATGGGCGATGAGGACCCACGGGCCTGGGGGAAGGGGAGTATGAGAGGCATGAGCTGAGAAACACAACCTAGGCGGCTCTGACAAAGGTGACTTCCAGGTCTCCCCTTTAGGGGTGTACATGGGCCTCACAGGGCTCACTCCTGATCAGCCTGCCCACTAAGAGCCTGAAGTAGGAAGTGACATGACTGCTCAGGGTATAGAAGGCACAGCACAGGGTTCTGTAGCTGACGGTGGGGTGTGGAGGTGTCAGGCAATGTGGGGTCCCCTCTGACAGTGGTGGGGAGCCCATGGGGACATATTCATGGTCGGAACCTCACCTTAATTCCTAGCACTTCCTGGCCTCCTGCTGCTCTGTGACCTGAGAATATGTAGCATAAACCAAGGCCTTCACCTCCTTCTATCCGGGGGCTCTGCTGGGGGGAAAAACGGAGCACCTCAGGATGCACATGGCAATCACAGTCCTGGGACCCCAATGCTGACAGGAGGGGCAGCAGGACTCTGTGAGGTCCCCCCTGTTGTGGGTGAGAGGTTCCTCCTTGCACATGTAGGATCCTCACCTTTCCCCTGCCAGGGCCTGGCCCCTCACTGCCTTCTGCTGGCCTGAGGTCAAACTCTCAGAACAAGACCACACACACCTGACACTTGAGTGAAGAAAATGAGGGGGTCCCTCTCCCAGAGGATCAAGAAGGGGTGACTGAAGATTGGGGTCCATCTATCCTGGGTTAAGGCTCTGATCACTTCTCACCATGACGCACTGCAGGGTTTCAGACCACTCTCTCTGCTGACTGAGCCCAATCTACTTAGACTTAGGCTTCACCTCCCTGAGATATAGGAGTAGGGAAGTGAGCTGAGGTAATCCAGGCACTATTCAGAGTTTCCCCATTGCTGACAGAGGAGGCAGGGTAAGTCTGGGTTCCCATGTGCTCTGCTCCCCCTCAGTGCTCACCTTGATTCTTGGCAGGAACTGGGACTCGTCTCTCTGTTGACAAAATTTGGATCCTGGGGATGATACAACGTGTGGTCTCACACCAAGGTCCTCACCTTGCTGATAGCTCTGAGACAAAAGTGAACAGGAGCTCCATCTGCCCCCACCCCTGTCCACAACTGATACCAGGGCCTGGGCCCATCCATTCCGGGTAGAGTTCCCATAGTCTGGCCTCAGGATACTTGCCTTTCTTCCTGGCCTGGACTGGATCTGAATCCAGCTGACCTGACTTCACCCTGAAAAACTGTCCTCAGTGAGAAAGTTTCAGGAGGAGCAGGCATTTGGAAAGGGAGAGCATGTCACACCCAGGTACCCCTGCCTGGGGAATCTGGATGCTGAGGACAGGACACTCCCTGATGCTGAGGGCTCTCTTCGTTTCTCAGGGAA